>NW_027187296.1:4808900-4985768 GCF_028583685.1 Petaurus breviceps papuanus | reverse complement strand
TGTCCCTCACCAGTGGACAGTATTCACTCTCTGTCTGCAGGACAGTCGCAGGCCTTCTTAGCGAACAGCCAGGTTCCAGGACTTCTTCAACAAAAGGACAGTCTTTCACCAGTAGACAAATCTGGCAAAATAACATCAAAACAGACAGACAAAGTACCAGCAAAACAGCCATGTCTCTTCAGTCCTTGGCAGCTCAGGGGGCAGGTCTCAAAAGTCCAGGGCAATTCAAAGAGGCCACCAGCAATTCTCTTAGTCTCTCTCTCTCCACGAGGTGCTGCTTCCAAAAAGATCTTCCGCCTCTCTCTAGTGTCTCTCTAAATCTATATCACCAGCTCCTCCCAGTTCAGGACTTTCTTTTCACATCAACAAGCCCATCCCACAGGTGGGATTAACAAACTCTGGGTTTTAACACAATCAATTTGAAAACCAAGCTAATACAGGGGAATCTTTAATTGCCATTACTATCACACATGTAGACCATGGATATAGCCTCAAAAATGACCTCCATCTCATAGGTGTTCCTTTTTCTAATCCATCCTGCACATAGCTGCCAAAATAAATTTCCTGAAATATAAGGGTCTAACCTCAAGAAATTTAATTGGCTCTCTACTATGTACAAGATAAAATATAAACTTATCTTGGCATTTAAAGTTATTTATAGTATGACTCCAGTCTACCTTTCCAGACTTATTTTACATTATCCCCTTCTCTGTGCATGGGATGATGATCATGCTGGCCTACTTCCTGTTTCTCAAACTCCTATAGTCGAATTTCTTCCTCATCTTTGCCTCTAAAATCCCTCCTTCAAGACTTTTCAGGAAACCTAGAGTTTCTCATGAGCCCTTTATTTGGTAGTGCACTTATATTCTTTTCAAATTATATTGTTTTTACTTATCTGTATAAATTTTGTAACCCACCCCCACCCTGGTAGATGGCAAACTCCCAAAGCTTAAGGACTGCTTTTCATTTTATCTTTGTATTTCCAGTTGTCTTGGACATACCATACACTTTGTAAAAGGGTTTTGTTTTGGTTTTTAGAATGAAGATCTGTGACCTAACTCGATTTTCTATGGCCTCAGGGACTCTT
Source organism: Petaurus breviceps papuanus (assembly GCF_028583685.1). Lineage (NCBI taxonomy): Eukaryota > Metazoa > Chordata > Mammalia > Diprotodontia > Petauridae > Petaurus > Petaurus breviceps. The sequence continues at coordinate 4,984,681 of NW_027187296.1, read as the reverse complement.
TCTGGAACTCTGTAGCAGTAAAGGAGCAGTGTCAATTCTTCCACTCCCTCCCCATGCTCATCTTAATCTGAGCAGTGGAACTCCAAAATACAGGGGAGGTCCTGACATAGTCCTGTGGCAGAATTACAGAACTGAGTTAGAACGACAGGTCAGATAAAATTTATTCTTAGAGCACATTGTAAATCAGGCATCTTGGAGGGGCTGGCTGGCATTTTTTCCCCTCATATTCGCATATTGGAACTTATAATATATAAAAATTTGGGCCATCGGGATTTATTCTGCTATGGGAAGAATACATGAATATTTCACAGGAAAAAGGGAACACAGAAGAATTACAAAGTTAACTCTCAAGTTGGATCAATACTTCTAAGGAAGGTGACTAAAAGGAACCTTTTATTCAGTAGAAATGTAAACATTTCCTTATCTGTTTCTGTTGGATTCTGTAGTACCTGTGGAGAGTGCTTTCAGTGAAAAAAAAAAAAACTCCCTGTATCAGTACACATTAGTTACAGGTCTGCAATTTAGAGGCTTTGAAAGTTGTTTGGGGCACTGAGATGTTAAGTCTAAGGTCATATAGCCACTATGTGTGTGAGGCAGGACTTAAACTTAGGTCCTCTGACTCCAAAGCCTGACCTCTAAAACCTCAGTATAATGCTGTTTGGTATGGAGAAGAATTCAATTTAAATCAGGACTCTATCTAAGAAATCACTTTCTCACGCATTTTCATTTACTCTGTCTTCTGTAAGTCCTTCCAATACACCTACAACTATGGACTAGCTCTAATAATATCTTATTTACAGGTGTATCAATACTTTTCCTAGGGCTAAAATGTAAAATGGGAGGGTATATAAATGAGTAGGGGGGAGGAAGAAGGTAGATATACCATAATTGACTCAAAGATTAAAAATGAAGAGGAAATAACTCCTTTAATTTCTCAGGAAGAAGAGGGTATATAAGAGTGGTAGAGAAGACAAATGCATCCTCTTCAGGAGAGGAGAAATCAGAGATTTCAAAGGCAACTAATACTCAGAAAAATGGGAAGGCATAAACTCAGAGAGATTTCATAACAAGTGAGAAAATGATAATTAGGGAGAGGAAAGGACAGTCATGAAATACATGATCAGGAGCATAGTTAAATTCTTGTCATGGTGCAATACTTCTTTATGTCACCTGCAGGAGCACTGATATTTCTAAGAGAAATAGAAACACAATAGGAAAAAAGGGGGTGGGGAAGGGAGGCAGGGGACAAGATCTACAAGGCAGGAACACAAACTGTTCAGAAAAAGGAAATCAAAACAAATCCCTGAGAAGTTTACCTTAGGAGTAGAGCCTAGAAGGTGGAATAAAAGCAGGGACTTACTTGAGCTCTCCCAGAAACCCCTCCAAATACCTGTAAAAATGACTCTAAGTAAATTCTAGAGCAGCAGAACCCACAAAATGACAGAGAGAAACAAATTTCCCACCCAAGACAACCTGGAAGTTTGACAGTAAAGGTCTGTTGCACCAGTATGAGAGAGGAGCTCAGTCCGGTGTGGGTAGCACTGGAGCAGACAGGACCCTAGAAAACCTGAACCAGGCCTCAGGTGACCAGGTGACAAAATCACTGGCAGCTATAGTGGCTTACACACTTCTCAACCCACAAATGCCAAAGACAGCTTAAAAGATCAGTAGAAAAGTTCTGTCAGACCTGCATGAGAGAGGGGCATGGTGTCGCAGCAATGGCAGCAGAAACAGTGGTGCAGTGGCTGCTTCCAGAGCTCTCAACCCACAAATGGTGGTGCTGGGATGGTCAAGTGGCTGATCAGAGAAGAATTTCAGGGATCTCATTGCTGGTGCTGAGGCAGGATTTTCTTGCTTTGCCTGTGCTTGTATCTGGGTTGTAGTCCTGGGGCAAGGAGGAACACTAGCATGGCTGTGTCTGTGATGGAGGTGGAGAGTGAATGCTCTCCAGAGTTCCAAAGCAGAAAAGATACTTGTTTTACTCATAGACCAGATCACAGGCCAGGAGAGGAGTAAACACCTCTCCTTTGATCATACCACTTTAGAAGAAGTAAAACCTTACAAACCCTAGAACTATATCTGAGAACAGCTTCAGAAAGTCCCTGAAGTTTGAGACAGTACACTCTCCACACTGGCAATAGAGTCCTACCTTAATGGAGAGCTAAAAAGTCAAGTAATTGACTGGGAAAATGAGAAAACAGTGGGGAAAAATCAGAATATAGAATCTTACTTTGGTGATAGAGAAGAACAAAATATACAACCAGAAGACAACAAAGTAAAAATTCCTACATCAAAAGTCTCCAAAAAGAATATGAATTGGTTCCAGGCCACAGAAGAACTCAAAAAGAATTTTGAAAATCAAGTAAGAGAAGTAGAGAAGAATTGGGAAGAGATATGAGAGTGATACAAGAAAATCATGAAAAACACATCAATAACTTGCTAAAGGAGACCCCAAAAAACACCTTAAAAATAGACTAGACCAAATGGCAAAAGAAGTCCAAAAAGCCAATGAGGATAAGAATGCCTTAAAAAGCAAATTTGGGCAAGTGGAAAAGAAGATCCAAAAGCTCACTGAAGAAAATAATTTCTTCAAAATTAGAAAGGAGCCAATGGAAATTTATGAGTGGATGAGAAAATTTATGAGTGGAAGAAGAGTACTCCTGTGGCAGAGAGCTCAAAAATCAAGTAATTGGATTGCAAGATGAGCAAGCAGAGGAAGCTCATACAATAGAATCCTTTTTTGGGGACAAAAAGATCAAAATATAGAACCAGAAAAAGTCAACAAAGGCAAAGCTCCTGCATCAAGAGCTTCCCAGAAAAATATGAATTGATTACAGGCCATGGAGGAGCTCAAGATGGATTTTTAAAATCAAGTAAGAGAAGTGGAGGAAAAATTGGGAAGAGAAATGAGAATTATGTAAGAAAATCATGAAAAGCAAGTCAACAGTCTGCTAAAGGAGACTCCCAAAATACAGAAGAAAATAACAACTTAAAAAATAGACTAACTCAAATGGCAAAAGAGGCCCAAAAACCCAATGAGGAGAAGAATGGCTTCAAAAGCCAAAATTAGCTAGATGGAAAAGGAATTTCAAAAACTCACTGAAGAGAATAATTCCTTCAGAATTAGGCTGGAGAAAATGGAAACTAATGACTTTATGAGAAATCAAGATAATATAAAATAGATCCATACAAATGAAAAAATAGAAGGCAATGTTAAATATCTCATTGGAAAAACCACTGACCTAGAAAATAAATCTAGGAGAGATCATTTAAAAATTATTGGACTACCTGAAAGCCATGATAAAAAAAAGAACCTAGAAATCATCCTTCAAGGAATTATCAAGGAAAATTTCCTTGATATTCTAGAACCGGGGGGCAAAATAGAAATTGAAAGAAACTCACCAATCACCTCTTGAAAAAGATACGAAAAAGAAAACTCCTAAGAATATTACAGCCAAATTCCAGAGTTCCCAGGTCAAGGAGAAAATATTACAAGCAGCCAGGAAGAAACAATTTGGGTATTGTGGAAATACAATCAAGATAACACAAGATCTAGCAGCTTCTACATGAAGGGATCGAAGGGCTTAGAATATGACATTCTGGAGGTCAAAGAAGCTAGGATTAAAACCAAGAATCACCTATCCAACAAAACTGAGTATAATCCTTCTGGAGAAAATATGGTCATTCTGTAAAATAGAGAACTTTCAAGCATTCTTGATGAAAAAAAGAGAGCTGAACAGAAAAATTTGACTTTCAAATACAAGAAGCAAGAGAAGCATGAGAAAGTAAACAGGAAAAAGAAATCATAAGGAACTTATTAAAGTTGAACTATTTACATTCCTACATGGAAAAATGATAATTATAACTCATGATAATTTTCTCAGTATGAGAATAGCTGAAGGGAATATATATGTATGTATATATATGTATACATACATATATGTGTTTATATAGGAGGGTGTATGTGTGTATAAATACATATGTGAATGTGTATATATGTGTATATATATATACACAGAAGTCACAGGATCATTTGAATAAGAAGGGATGATATCTAAAAAATAAAATTAAGACTTGAGAGAGGAATATAATGAGAGAAGGAGATATGGAGGGCTAGAATGAGGTAAATTATCTCATATAAAAGAGGGAAGAGAAAACTGTTACAATGGAGGGGAAGAAAAGGAAGGTGAAAGCAAATGAATCAACTGTACTCTCATTGAATATGACTTAAGTAGGGAATAACATACACACTCAATTGGGTATCTTACACTTCAGGAATGTAGGAGGTAAGGGGATAAAAAGGGGGATGATCAAAGGGAGGGCAGATTTGGGGAGAGGGTAACTAAAAGCACACACTTTTGAAAAGGGACAGGGTAAAAGTAGAAAATAGAATAAGTGGGGGGTGGGATAGGATGGAGGGAAATATAGTTAATCTTCCACAATATATCTAGTATGGAAATGTTTTGTGTAACTACACATGTACAACCTATATTGAATTTCTTGTCTTCCCAGTGGGGGTGGGTGGGGAGGGAAGAAGGGAAAGGATATGGAAATCAAAGTTTTAAAAAAAAATGTTAAACAACTTGTTTTTTACTCGCATCTGGGAAATAAGATATACAGGCACTGGAGTATAGAAATCCATTTTGCCCTACTAGAAAATTAGAAGAGGCATGGGGGAGGATATAAGAGAGAGCACGCTGGGGGGAAGGGGTATTCAGTGGGCTCACTCTTTTGGGGTGGGGGGATAGGTGAAAGATAGGGAAAATTTGTAACTCAAAATCTTGTGGAAATGAATGTTGAAAACTAAAAATAAACAAATTTAAAAAAAAGCTGTGTGACCATGGACACTATGCAACCTCTATGAACCTCAGTTACCTCATTTGCAAAAATGAATGTAATAATATCACTTGCCTTTTTGCATTGGTGTAAGGGCCTGTAATGGTAATGGAATTTTAATATCTTCCATATCCCTTGTTTTGGCAAACTAGAGATTACTTGACCCTTGGTTTCAAGTTCATAATTGTGTCAAGTATTGAGACCTAGAACTTGTGAATCCTGAAGTGGGATGAATTTGGTGATGTGGCAGGAAATGGTGGAGAAGAGAAGAGATTTTGAGAACAGAACTGGTGGGGGCAAGAACCTCTTTGGAGAGTCAGCCAGAAGTTCTGCTGAGAACTGCCGGGCAAGAAAACTACTGGGAGCCAGAACAGCTGGGAGCAAGCAGCAAGGAGGCTGAGCAGCTACGATGAGTGAGGAGAGGAGGATCTTTGCCTGAGGGAGCCTCTTTTGCTTTGAAGGCTTGGGGATGTGGGTGTTCACTACATTAACTATGTGTACCAACTTCATGGCTACTGAAATGACTTTGACTTACTTTCTGGTTTTGGGACTCAGCTTTCTGGTATTTTAATAAATGCTTTGGCTCTGTCTTCCATGTTGACAGCCTGTTACATTTTGTGATTCACAACTACACCAGCTTATTTATAGTCATTGTGGGTGTTGTGAATATTGTATTGTTGTTACAGGGACAAATAAAAAATAAAGTGTTGTGTAAACCTTTAAGTGTTATATCAATGCAAGCTATTGCTATGATCAGTAGTAGTATGAAAATATTTTTTTCCACAAAGAATTATTATAAAAAATGTAATATATGATGTATAGAGAAAATAAGTATAAGCAAAGTACTATGGGATATCTGGAGTAGTATTGGCTAAAGGCTAGGAAAGTTCTTATAGAAGAAATGACATCTCAATTGTGCTGAGAACAGAGTAGCTGGTCCATAATTACATGTTGATTTCATAAGACCAGAGTACATTCTGTGTGATAACGTGGAATACTGTTAAAAATATAAGGGTTGGAATATTCCACAAACCAAATTAGGCCTAAAACATGATTACATATAGTTAAATCCAGATGTAATGCACTTTGTGCATATGGATGAAACTTGACCCCTGATACTACAGAGCTTTATTATATTTGACATGTAATTAATTCACAAGGTGACCCAGGAGCACTCATCACTATCAATGAAAGTTGAATTTGGATAATAAAGGATATCATTCATTTTTTGTTCTAGAAAAAAGCAAGGTTCAGAGGAGGCATCTGAAGACTATAGTGGAACTTTTTTTGTGATGATTACAGGGTAGAGAGGACCACAGATTTGGTCCTGGAATGGTCCTTCAAGGCCATCAAGTTTAACCTCTCCATTTTATGTGTAAGGAAACAGATAGAAATTATATGTGTGCTCCATAGTAATTCAGGTAATAAGTGTCAGAGCAAGATTCAAATCTGGTTCCTCTGATTCCATATGGAGCATTTTCCCCACTGACCCATGATTATAAACAATGGAGAATTCTCTCCCTGATAAATATTTGCCTAAACATTTTAAGCGAGGCATGCTGAGTGCTAGGAAATGTTTAAATAAATGGCTAGTAAATGTTTAAATAAATTTAAATAAATAAATAAATGTTTAAATAAATGGGGAAAATGTATGCATGATGCACTTTTAAAGTTTAATCTTTATTATTAACTTTTCTTCTACCATTTTCTGAAGTTTAAACAATCAAGAACATAATAAATCAAGTCCTGACTCATAGAATTTATCAAATTCAATTCCAAGGTGAAAATGATCACACTGAAAATTTAACAACTGACTGGATTTTTTTTTTTGGATCGGGGAAGGCAGGGCAATTGGGGTTAAGTAACTTGCCCAAGGTCACACAGGCTAGTAAGTGTTAAGCATCTGAGCTCGGATTTGAACTCAGGTCCTCCTGACTGTAGGGCCAGTGCTCTATTCACTTTACCATCGAGGCACCACAACAATTGACTGTTGTAAGATAGTTTGAGCAGGCTCCAGGATACTGCTGGTGTGTCCTATCAAAGAGATTCTGCCTTAGTGTTGCAATATGAAGTGTTCTCTAGCAAGATTTTATGAGTAAAATTGGTTGGATTTCTACAGTCTCCAAATGTAACACATTGTTCTAGAGTCAGATCTATGTTGTGACACTTGCCAGAAGTTTTAATAGAATTTTTTTCCTAGTATTATAAACCAATTCCTATGTAAGTATCTTGGGTTTAATATTGCCCAGAACTTCAATGATTGAATTCCCCCAAACCCTCAGCAACAGAGAATGTATTTGGGTGGATATTTTTGTAAATGTTTTGACCATGTCTCCTAGCACAAAATAATGACAATGTAAAAATTGCTTAGCATGGAAATTTTGAATTGGGAACAAAACAATTTCTCTTATGGAAAATTTTTGAGTGAATGGATTTATATCTGTACAGCAAAATGTCAAGGATTTGGTAGTTATCTAATTAATTTGATAAATAAAAGTGTTATAAACTATATCACTCAAGAACTTTCTGTTGTATGCTGTCTCTTTTTGGTATAAAATCCAATCTGGCTATCTACACTGATTCAATTAATTCGATAATTACCAACTTTTTACTCTCCTGTAGAATTAGTCTAAGTGAGTACATTGTAGGAGAAGAGTTAAATACACATGCTAATGGAGTTAAAATATTTATAAATAGATCTATTTCATGACTTAGTTCTATTCCAAGGAGAAAATGTTCTTCATACTTCTGGATAACATGGTACAGAACTATGGAACAAATTACGTCTATGAAAGTTTATTCTTTGAGGTATTATCATAAGATAGATGTCTAAATTCTTTGCAAAGTTTACTCCTGTTTAAAGTCGATCAAGTATGGCATAAAACAAAGTCACTCTAGTAACATCCAGAGGATGCCAGTTAAAACAAATAAAGGCATGTTTAAATCTGTTCCTTCACCAGCAGGAATAAATTATTGGGTTGTAAAGGAAACAGGGAAATTTGAACTATCAAACTAACAATGCATATCAAAATCTATCTGTTGAAATTTTCACTAAATGGAATATGCTCTTTATTGTTCACAGGCTTTAGAGATGAAAGAGACCTCAGAAGTCCTAAAGTCTTCTCACTTCATTTTACAAATGAGAAAACTGAGGCATAGAGATGTAAAGGATTTAGCTCAAGGAACTTCTAGATAATAAATAAATGTAGATGGGATTAAAAATTAGGCCTTCCGAGTGGAGATATGCAGAAGTCTGCATGGTTTCTTTGTAAGTATCATATTCAAAACACATATGGCAACCAGGTTTATTTTGTTGGTGAATAAAGTTCCAAGTACTATATAGCATATATAAGACTGTATTTCAGACAAACTAAAGTCAAAATGAGGGGGAAAAAATCCTGATTAAATCATTGGTATATTTCAGATGAATATATGGTTGGATTATTTTTATCTCAATTCTTAGGACAATTGCTTAAATCTCTACTTCACAGTATACACTTCAAAACCCATTGGATCAGGAATATTTTCTTTGTTTCCATACTTTAAAAAAATATGAATTTAATAAACATCAATGGTCATATAAAATAAGTATTGCTGTATACATTGTAGAACAGGAGGAGATTTCATAAAGAAACCTATAAATCTCTATGTAGATCTTGCTTTTCTTCATAAGTACATAATAAATCCAACATATGAGTTTTAAGGTTATGCTGATTGTCTGTGATTACTTTTGTACTTCCTTCTGTTCTCTTCAATTATTTTTCTTTTGGTGGGGGAGGAAACCTATCTCTAGAGAGTCTCTACCTCCCAATTCCCACTACTGTCATTGAAGCAATAAGAAAAGCAAAATCTTTGTAACAAATATTCATAGTGGAGCAAAATCAATCCTGACATTGTCTGTTTCCAAAAATAAGTTTCATTCTGTATCTTGAGTTCATTACCTTAATAGTATTCTGGAATCATATGATTTTTATTGGTTTTGCTCTAGATACAGTCAATTATACCGAAGCAGCCCTGCACTCCAATCTAAATCCCACATGGTCTATGATTATTGTGATATATCAATATAATTTTCTTGCTAGTATTTTATTTAAAAATTTTAACATCAATATTCCTTATAGTTTTCTTTCTCTGTTCTTGCTCTTCTTGGTTTATGCATTAGCACTGTATCTGTGACATAAAAGAAACTTGATCAGACTCCATCTTTTTTTTTTTCAAATAGTTTATATAGTATTAGAATTAATTGCTCTTTAAATGTTTGGTAGATTCACTTGTGAATTCATCTGGTCCTGGGGATTTTTATTAAGGAATTTGTTGATGGTTTGTTAATTTTCTTTTTTAAAGATGGGATTATTTAAATATTTTATTTCCAAATCACTATTGATCAGAGAAATTAAAACCACTTCAAAGTGGTTCACACCTATGAGATCAGCTATTCAAGGATAATGACAAATATTGGAAAGAATGTGGAAAAATTGGGATACTAATGCACTGTTGGTGGTGGTGTGAACTTGTGTAATCATTCTGGAGAGCAATTTGGAACTTTGCCCAAGGGTAATGAAACTGTGCATGCCTTTTTACCTAGCAATACCACTGCTAGTTCTCTACCCTAAAGAGATCAAAGAAAAAGGAGGAGTATTTATATGTACAAAAATATTTATAGCAGCTCTTTTTTTGGTGGAAAAGAATTGGAAATTGAAGGTATGATCATCATTTGTGGAACGGCCAAAAAAGTTGTGGCATATGATTTTGATGGAATACAATTGTTGTGTAAGAAATGATGAGTAGGATGGTTTTAGAAAAACCTAGAAAGACTTATATGAACTGATGCAACATGAAGTGAGCAGAACCAGAACATTATACACAGTAACAGAAATATTGTACAATGATCAGCTGTGAATGACTTAGCAATTCTCAGCAATACAATGATTCAAGACAATTCCAAAGGCCCTGTGATGAAAAATGTTATCTACCTCTACAGAAAGAACTATTAGAGTTTGAGAATAAGTATCTCACAGTCTTTCCTGACAACAGTGTTCCGAGAAAGTTCAAAGAAGGCCATTAAGTAGGCAAATTCTATCCATCTTCCTTCTCTGCAACAGTATGATTCTAATTGCAAGAGAGTATTATCTTTTAAAGTCCTAAAAACAGGCCGTGATTTATGGTCTTCTAGGAGATAACTAGGCCAAACAGTGTTTCAAAAAAACACCAACTTTTCCTTTTTAAGGTCTCCAGAGAAACTAAATTTTTTCCAATGTTGTAAAAGACAACCCAAAGGTGAACTTTTGGGAGCTACAGGCATAGGGCCTGGAAGTCTCTTCCTCCATAAAGGAAGGTTTGAGAGTGAGACTTGAAAAACAAACAAAAAAACCCCACAAAAAAGTACCTGAAGTTTTCCCACTTCCCTAGCACCAAGAGAATTGAAAGAATGTGACTTACACTTCCTGATGGGGTGTTCTCTTTGTCCTCCATTCTTCACAAGCTGTGCACATGTCCATGTTCTCCAAAATACCCAAACAGGACTGAGAACCTGAGGTCAAACTGAGCACAAAACAGCCTCCTAGCTGTCTGACCTAATGGGACCTGAGAGGTTAGGCCCCCTAAAAATACCCCCACACACAAAAACCGCACTTCCAAGGTACTAGGGAAAGAGAGGCTTACATACCTTCCAGTCCCAGCTGGAGAAGAGCTTGAGATTAGCAATGTTTTCAGTATCAGGGAACCATAAAAATGAAGAGGTTTCCCATAAAGAGGGTTAAGGTTGCTCTGGAGACCCCAAAATACCTACCTGCCAGATTCTGCTGAATGAATTCAACTCAGGTCTTCTTAGCCAAAGAAAAGCAAAGTTTATTAAAAGTTCACTTGTATTAGACACAGAGTAAGTCTGTGTTAGGTCATTCTATGGCACTCTCACAACACATGGAGGGAAGATGGGATCTTATATACAGAAGGTTGTGGGAGGAATCTAAGGGTGGTCTAGAGGAGGAGTTTGGGGATGGTCTTCAGGATAGGTCAGATGAGGTCAATGAGTGATTAAGGGTGGGAAGTTGCTGGAGGCTACCTGGAGCCAACAGACAATGGTAGGCTAGGCCAGTTCAAGGGTAGATTGATATTTTGATAGGCTCAAGAGTGGGAAGTAGATGGACAATGGAGGGCTAGGCTAGTTACAGAGGTCTGGACCCAGTCACTATGTAAGGCATATGGCCTCATGAAAATGCCTCATCAAATGGGCTGAGATTTAATCAGAGTTCAAGGGGGATTCCCAGAACCTGTACCTCAAGGACTCAAGTAGAGCTCAAGGGGGCTCCCAGAGCCAGCACCTCATCAATTCCATCCTTTTACTCCTTTAACTTTTTCTCCAAATATTTCAATGGTATTCTGCTAGTTATATATCCAGTGCTATTAATGAATTATTTATGTTGTGTTTAATTGTAGTGTGATTTTAATGATTGAATCTTTTAATCAAGTTTATTTTTGTTTTTGCCTTAATAATCACTTTGTTGTTGAGTCATTTCAATCATGTCCAACTCTTCATGACCCCATCTGGGTTTTTCTTGGCAAAAATACTGGAATGGTTTGCCATTTCCTTCTCCAACTCATTTTATAGAAGAGGAAAATTAGGCAAACAAGGTTAAGTTAGTTGCCCAAGGTCACACAGCTAAGAAGTGTTTGAGTCTGTATTTGAACTCAGGAAGATGAGCCATTACAACCACTGCTTTTTGGATTTTAGATGGAGCGTAAGAAATTTTGTTATATAAGGTAGTGAGAGAAGAATGTATTCAACATTAGTTACCTAGATCCCAATGGCTGATTTTTGTCCTTTCTCTCTTTCCTTTACCATCTTTCTTTACCATTTTCTTTTACCCTCTTCCCTGAGCCTGCTCACATAGCCTCATAACTTATCTTCCATCCCTGTGACCCTCTTTCCTACCCTGACACATAGCCATAGGCCCAGCTTTAATCTTCACTGGATCCAGGACCCTGCTCTAGAGTCAGAGAAATAACACTGTCATTTTGTTACTGTTCTGACTCTCTTTTTGGGTCATAGCCATAGACCCTAAGCTGGATCTGGATCCCACTCCCTCTCCTCATTTACATTTTCAGGCACCGGCTTCAGTCTATGGGAACCTCATGTTTCTATTATTTGTTCAATATACAGTCACAGGCCCAAGTTCAATCCAGCACATCTGGAAAATTCTGTGTGGTCTTTTCTAACCGGACCTCCATACCCCCAAATCCCCCAGGTCTCTAGACGACTTTATGTGTTGTCCTGGACTAGAAAATGACCTTCTGTGGCTTTCTCCTTGTATTTCCTGATCACTGCTTTGTCTGGTCCTCATTATTTAGGGGGCAAAGGGAAGAAAGAGGGAATAAGTATGGGACATAACTGAGCTGTACCATTTTTAAAAATCTGCCATCTTTGCCAGGTACCAGGAAACCTTTCCTTAATATATGCACCCAATTCCTCTAGCTTATGAACATGGAGTGAAGACAGTGTTTTCAGCAACATGGATATTCCCCATTATATTGGATATGTTGCGAACTTTAGTTTCAACTTGATGGCTAATTGTGCCATGCAGGGGTCTGCATTTAACGAGGGCCTTCATTACTACAGCTAGCCAGGGTATTTAGGGGAATTAGAGAAAGAATAAGATTGGTATATCATTGATATGTAGTGTCCAATAGAAAGAATATATGGAGAAAGGAAAAGTGTAGAATCCATTTGAGGTTGTAGGGCATGGGGGGGCATAGCCTACAGCTAGTATTCATATTCTGGACCCCTATTTTTCTGTATTACTCAGGGTATTCTGGTGACACTTTCCTTAGAAATAGCATCAGGACAGGTGTAATTTTTACAACCCTACAGTTTTGTTTTTCTACCTATGTTGCTTTGAACTCAATACATTTGGAATGGGGGCAGAGCAAATATAGCCAGACTGGCCAGGGTCAGCATATACTGTGTCTGTAAGAACACCCTCTAGACTATTTCCCTGTTCCACAGGCATGTCTATTCCAATGTCTAGGATGATACCATTTTAGGATTCAGTATTCCCTTTTCCATGTGCTTTCTTTCCCTTGTTAGATTCAAAAAAGGGGGTCATATCTTATTCTGAGGCATCCTACAATGCTTAGTAGAACTCTGCAATAAAGTCTTCAAATGCTTACTGCTTCATATATACTTTCCATGTTTTAATTATGTTATATACATGTATAAATATGTTACACACTCATCACTTCTAATTTTTCATTGTTCAGTGTTTTTGGTATTTTGGTGATTTGACAGGTCTGTGTAGAAAAGATAGTCATGAGGCTGAGATTTTGGGAAAAAGAGGAATCTATATTCTACTAGCCTAGGATTTAATTAATTGGAAACACTGACTATATGAATGAAATTAGAGGAGACTTTTTAAAAAATTGATGTCAGATATATGTCAAACATGAGGTGGGGACAACAGAAGAAAAGGTGGAGACATATATATATGACTTTTTTATACTTCTGTTGAAGTATAATAGATTCTGCTCCAACACTTTATTTTACCTCTGTGTTTATCTTTCTGTTTCACATCTCTTTTAAACAAACAAACAAACCAAACATATTGTTGAATTCTAATCCGTTCTACTATCTGTTTCTGTTTTATGGGTGAACTCATCCCATTCACTTTCACAGGCATGGTTACGAACAGTATGTTATCCTCCATCCCATTTTCTTCTGTCTTGTCTTATCCTGTCCCACTTTAAAATTCTGTTGTGCTTCTGACTATAGCCTCCCTCAGTTCCCACTTCCTTTTATTACGACATCTCCTTTACTCTTTTCCCTGTTTTGCCATCTAGAATATAATATTTATCCCCTTCAATTATTTAATAAGGTAGCTGCTCAATCTTGACTGTGGTTCCATGTTCCATTTGAATAATTTCTGGCCACCTGCAATGTTCTCATTGATGTAGGAGCTCTGGAATTTGGTTATAACATTCATGGAAGTTTTTGTTTTGGATCTCTTTAAGATGGTGATGTGTGGAGTTTTTCATTTTGCATTTTACCTTCTGTTTCTAGGATAGTAGGGCAATTTTCTCTAAAAATTTCTTGAAATATGATGGCTAGGCTCTTTTTATCATGGTTTTCAGAAAATCCAATAATTTTCTTTTTATCTCTCCTTGAACTATTCTCTTTGTCAGTTATTTTTCTACTGAGATATTTCATATTTTCTTTTATTTTTTCAACTTTTTGACTTTTTTTTTGTTTCTTGATGTCTCACGGAGTCATTAGATTCTAATTTTTAAAAATTAAAAAAAATAAAATTTTCACTTAATATCTTTTCTTTTTTTAAAATTTATTTTTAGTTTTCAGCATTCATTTCCCAAAGATTTTGAGTTACAGATTTTCTTCCCATCTCTCCTCTACTCCCTACGCCAAGATGACAAAGCATACTGAATACCCCTTCCTCCAATCTGTCCTCTCTCATATTCCCCCCCACCAATTCCATGTATAATAGAATAGTTTGGGGGATTATGTGACAGTGTCTTCTCCTGCAAGGAATTGATCCCCTTATCTGTCATTACAACAATCAATCAATCAATGAGTATTTGATAATTGCTTATATTATTCCAGAAACTGTGCTGGGAATACATACATACATACATATACATATACACACAAATATACCCTCCTATATATATACATATATATGTATGCATATCAACAATCCTCATACTGAGAAAAGTATCATGAGTTACAATTATCATTTTTCCATGTAGGAATATAAACAGTTCAGCTTTAATAAGTTCCTTATGATTTCTTTCCTGTTTACCTTTTCATGTTTCTGTTGATTCCTGTATTTGAATGTCAAATTTTCTGTTCAGTTCTGGTCTTTTCATTAAGAATGCTTGAAAGTCCTCTATTTCATTGAATATCCATATTTCCCCCTGAAGCACTATACTCAATATTGCTGGGTAGGTGATTCTTGGTTTTAATCCTAGATTCTTTGACCTCCAAAATATCATATTCCAAGCCCCTTGATCCCTTAATGGAAAAACTGCTAAATCTTGTATTATCATGATTGTGTTTCCATAATACTCAAATTGTTTCTTCTTGACTGCTTGTAATATTTTCTCCTTGACCTGAGAACTCTGGAATTTGACTACCATATTCCTAGGAATTTTCTTTTTGGGATCTTTTTCAAGGGGTGATCAGTGAATTCTTTCAATTTTTATTTTACCCTCTGGTTCTAGAATATCAGAGCAGTTTTCCTTGATAATATCTTGAAAGATGATGTCTAAGCTCTTTTTTTGTTCATGGCTTTCAGGTAGTCCAATAATTTTTAAATTATCTCTACTGGGTCTATTTTCCAGGTTATTAGTGGTTTTTCCAATGAGAAGACTGCAAGCCAGATCCCAGGAGGTCAAAGAGCAATTACCCTCTGAACAGTCACTTGGTTCTCTTATGATCTGTAGGCCTGGAGCCCAGGAGGCAGCCACATGGCAGTACAGTAGCTGGAGCTGCTGCCACCACCATAACCTGGGGGCAGGGGCTGAACATGCTCTTCTCTCACCCAGTTCCTACAGAGTTCCCCACTGACCTTTTAATTTCTCTTTGTTGTTTATGGGTTGAGAAGTCTGGAAACCACCACAGCTGCCAGTCATTCACTCTCCTGATGTCTGCTCCAGGCGGTCTCTGCCATAGATCTGGATCACTGCTGGTCTGGGTCGGTGTGGCTCATGCAGGACTGTGCTTGGCTCCCATCCCAGTGTGATAGACCCTTCCTGTTGGCCTGCCAGGCTGCCTTCAGCAGGAGATTTTTTTCTCTCTGTCACTTTGTGGGCTCTGTAGCTCTAAAATGTGTCTAAAGTCATATTTTTCATAGTATTGGAGGTGATTGGAGCAGGAGCTCAAGCAAGTTCTTACTTTTATGCCACCATCTTGGCTCTGCCTCCTCAGATCCTAATTTTTTAAGAATAATTTTATTCAGTGAACTTTTGTACATCTTTTCCCATTTGGCCAATTCTAGTTTTTAAGTAGTTCTTTTCCTTGGTTCGTTTTTGTACTTCTTTTCCCATGTGGCCAATTTTGCTTTTTTAAGTTCTTATCTCATCTTATTTAGGATTTTTGTGCCTTTTCTACCATTTGGTCAATTCTCTTTGTTAAGGTGTTATTTTCTTCATTATGTTTTTGTGCCTCTTTTACCCAGTTGTCAACTCTCTTTTCATAATTTTCTTGTGTTGCTCTCTTTTCTTTCCCCACGTTTTCCTCTTTTTTGCTTATTTGATTTTAAAAATCCTTTTAGGGCTCTTTCAGGAATTCTTGTTGGGCTTGTGTCTAATTTACTTTTTTTTCTTTGTGGCTTTGCTTGTAGCTTTTTTTAACTTCTTTGTCTTTTTCTGAGTTTTTTTCTTGATCCTCATTGTCACCATAAAAACTTTTTATGGTTAGATTCTTTGTTGTTTTTGTTTGCCCATTTTTTCCAGCCTATTTCTTGACTTTTAAAATTTTGTGTCAAAGTAGGGATCTTTCCCTGGGGTGGACAGGGCATGATCTTAAACTTCAGGTTTTTTTTTTGTGCTGTTCTTTTCAGAGCTAGTTTTGGGCTTCTATAAGTTTTCTGTGTTTTCAAGACATTATGATGTAGGGAGAGCTGTGGTTACTTCTCCTGGCTTGTGCTCTCATCTTTACCCAGGAAAGGACCTTGTTCCCCTGTATCCACAAGTGCTAGAACTCCTCTTGGCCTTGGAACTGTGCCCAGGTCCCTTATTCCCTTGTGAGTGATCATAAGCATTCTTTTCCATCCAGCAATCCTACTCCTTTGCACCTCCAAGCTCTATTGCTCCTTTTGGCCCTGCAATTGTGTCTCAGGTCCCTGCTCTCTAGTGGTTACAATTGCTGTGCTCCTTTTTGCCTTGGGACTGAGACCTGGACCACTGCTCCCTTGTGATCAAGCACAAGCACTCTTCTCTGCCCTGGAACTGTAACTATGGTCCCTGCTCTCCTGTGGCTCCTCATTACTTTGGAACTGTGATCTGAAGCTATGAGCAATGCATTTTGGTCTTGCCCTTAGTGCCAGGAAAATGTTCCCTGAAATCTTTTCAACCAGTT
Organism: Petaurus breviceps papuanus; assembly: GCF_028583685.1. NCBI lineage: Eukaryota > Metazoa > Chordata > Mammalia > Diprotodontia > Petauridae > Petaurus > Petaurus breviceps. The sequence continues at coordinate 4,967,760 of NW_027187296.1, read as the reverse complement.
GTCCCATACCCTTATCATCTTTGAACTGATAACTCCTAAAGCTACTGTTGCATATGGCTGCAATGCCTGCATTGCTGGTACATGGCCTTCACTGAGTCCCAGACTGAACACTACCCTGACATGACAGACCTTTGCTGCTGACCTCCTAAATTGTCTTGTTATCCAACCTTCATTTTAAAGAAGAATAATCTGTAGTTATATAGTATTAAGTCAAAAAAAGACAGTATTTGAATCTTTTACTTCTGAATGCATAATAAGAATTCTTTCCATGATAAGAAACTGAGCAGTTCAGAAATAATTTCTTTATCTGAACTATGCAAGCATTCATTAATTAAGCTTCCTATTGGCCATCAGATAAAGTAAAATTCCTTAGTCTGGCACAGTTGACTCTCCATGACCTGCCTCCTCTCTGTTTCTTTGCCTTATTTCACATTAGTTTCTATCATACTCTACCTTCCAGTTGAACTGTATGATTACTATTCTTTCTATGATCTTTTCCAATCCTCTCCTACATCCTTTCATTTATAAAGACCTTTCTCCATGACTGCCAAGTACTTCCTCTATATCTGTCAGGTGAAATCTGTTCATTCCTCCAAGGATTAGTTCAGTGTTTCCTTTGCCATGAAACAGTTTCCCCTTAGTCAAAGGTTATCCCTCCCCTGCTGAATCTTTTGTCTCTTACTGCTTAACTTCTATTATTATTTATTCCTAACATAACTTCTGTTCATTACTTTTGTATATGCATTTTCTCCTATCTAGGCTAAAGCTTCTTGAGGTAGTTTGCTGTTTATTACTTTTGTATCTCTTCTTATACCTAGCAAAGTATTTTGAACATGGTAGAAGATGGATAACTAAATTGCTAAAATGAGGGAGGCTTCTAACTTGTTGGATGAGATAAAATTTTTTCAGTATTTAAGCTGTACCTTCAAAATTTAAATCAATAAATCCACTAATGATCTTTTAGCTCAGGAGATTGTCTTCTGCATACATGCCAATTTTAAATACATAATTTTACCTTTTTTTGCTTGAATACTATATAATCCACTGTGGGTAGGGTACTTTCAAAATTCAAAGACATGATTATTCTTAAATCTATAATGCACAGGAAATCAAATCGCTCTATGACTTAACATTAAACAGGATAACTAAAATAACTGTTACTAATTTTGAAAAGGTAAAATGCAATCCAAGAGAGGTAAACACAAAAAGGACAAAAAATAAATTAAGATATAAGTGATTGACCTGAATTTAAACAAAGTGAATGAGTCTTGATTCCTTCTGTGCTAACTGCCAAAGAAACACAAGTGGGAATAAAAAGCCAAAGACAGAGTGTTCCAAGAACAGAGTATTCCCTTGTCCTCAAGGAGAAAGTCTAAAGTTATATTTGAGGATGTCTACATTGGGCACATAGAATGAAGAACACACTGGCTTTATTTTGTCATTGTAAGACCATAGATCTAGAGATGGAAGGGACATCAGAGGTCATCTGATCTAGTCCCCCCCCCCCTTCAAAGATGAGAAGCTGAGTCCAGAGGTATGATGTATCCAAGGTCATAAAGGTATATATTGACAGAGCCAGAAATTGAACCCAAATCTTCTGACTTAAAATCTAAGGCTCTTCCCATTGCACCATGCTGTTCCCTCCAAGGAGCACTGAAGAGTAATTTTGAGGAATAAATATGATTTAGCCTAGTTCCAAACATTCAATATATTTGTAATATTTCATATTAATGTTTGACCTATTGTAATGGGAATGTAAATTTTGAAGATCTTCCCTGCCCCTAGCCTAAAGTGCACCTGGAGCCTGGGGTGAGAGGCTTGTTTTTCAGTTGATACTTTTTGATTGGCCAGTGAGTCCAAAAGGTTGTTACATTCTCTGAGCCAGAAGAAGGCTATATAAGCCCTGATGTGTAGCTTTGTTTTGGGGACTCACTTTGAGAAGTGTTCTGTGATTTGATCATATGAGACTCTGGGAAGCTGTTGGTTGTTGAGAGCCCCTCCCCGGCTTTGAAAAACCCAGATGTTGATTTGGTATGGATGTAATGGTTGGACAGTTTGGAAAGCTGTCTACTTGATCTGTTTCTGTCTTGATAATTCTGTTTGTATACTCTGAAGTTCAGGGTGCTGACCTTTTTCCCCTGAACTAGGTAAACGATACATATTTGACTGATTAAAGTAAGCTTGTTAACCCATTTTGAGTTGCTTTCCTTTATCAAAGCAGATCTAAGAACCTGTGTTGGCAGACACCCTGGGGATGCGGGGGTGCTTGCTGCTATACCTATGTATTAAATAGTTTTTGTTTTTAGAAAGTGAAATGAATAATTGGAACTGAAGGGATTATTGTCTTAAAGATGGATTACTGTTATATATGAATAGGTAGAATGTTACAGTGCCTCATTCCTCTCCATTTGGCGCTCCAGACATTCTCTTTCATTCCCTAGACCTACATCTTAAAGCTTCAGTCCAGCCCTGGAACTCACATATTGCAAGTACACTCTATTCTTGAGTTCTCTCTCTCTTTTTAGGGAAGGCACTCATACTAGCCATTATCTTATTCTTCTCCAAACTTTCCCTACCATGCCCCTGTGATGGGTACACTTTTCTCTTTTCTGATTCCTTTTATGTACTATCTTCCTGAATGAGAATATGAGCTCCTTAAGAGCAGGAACTGTCTTCCATTTTGCTTGTATTTGTAAGCCCAGTATTTGGCACACAGCAAGCACTTAATAAATGCTTGTTAACTAATTGATTGGCAGTGAATAGAACACTAGATTTGGAGTAAGAAGACTTGGATTCAAATTCTGGCTCTGCTAATTACTTCCTCTATGAATTTGGGCTAGTCATTTCAACACTCCGGGCCTCAGTTCTTCATCTATAAAATGTCCTTTAATGTTACTTCCAGCTCTCAAGCTGTAACCATTTTGTGTAGGACCATCTCATGTTCTTTCATTCATGTATTTGTTCAAAAAGCATTTATGAGCTGTGTATAGTGTATAGAGGTGGTTGTTGTCATTCCTACTTGAAGAGGACCAAAATGACATCACTTGGTTGGGTTCAAGGTAAAATGTTTCCATCTGTGGCTAATCAGAGCAATGTGAACTCCGAAGATTCTACCACATATCAGGCACAAATAGTCCACGTAAATGTTTGGAGTAGAGATGTCGCTAAACTTGTGCATCTCATGTTTCCTTTGAGCTACTGCAATTCTGCTTTGGTCATAGAGCATAGCATTTTCTTCGATGCAAGTATGCCATGCTAGACAGTCACATGCCAGTGTCTCTCATGTTCCACAATCGATTTCAACGTTCTTCAAAGGGATCAAGAGAATATCCTTGTATCAATTCCTTTATTTATTTATTTATTTATTATTTTCAACATGCATTTCCATAAGATTTTAAGTTACAAATTTTCTCCCTGTCTTTCCCTTACCCTTCATCCCAAAATAACAAGCCTACTGAATACCCCTTCCCCCAATCTGCTCTCTCTTATATCTGCCTGAATTCCCCCTCTAAATTTATAGTAGGGCAAGATGGATTTCTATACCCCAGTGCCTGTATATCTTGTTTCGCAATTGCCTGTAAAAGCCCGTTTTTTAAACATTTGGTTTTAAATTTTTGATTTCCAAATTCTTTCCCTTCTTCCCTCCTCACCCACCCCCACTGGAAAGATAAGCAATTCAATATAGGTTGTACATGTGTAATTAAACAAAACGTTTCCATAGCAGATATATTATGAAAAACTATATTTACCTCCATTCTATCCCACCCCCGACTTATTCTATTTTCTACTTTGACACTGTCCCTTTTCAAAAGTGTGTATTTCTAACTACCCTCTCCTCTAATCTGCCCTCCCTTTTATCATCCCCCTCTTGTCCCCTTCCCCCCTACATTCCTGTAGGTTGATACCCAATTTAGTGTGTATATTATTCCCTCCTTAAGCCAAATTCAAGGAGAGTACAGTTGACCCATCCCTTTCACCTTCCTATTCTTCCCCTCCATTGTAAGTTTTCTCTTTCCTCTTTTATATGAAATAATGTACCCTATTCCAGCCCTCTCTATCTCCTGTCATTATATTCCTCTCTCACTTGTTCTTTTTATTTTTTTAGATATCATCCCTTCTTATTCAAGGTCCTGTGCCATCTGTTTATACGTGTACACATATATGCACACACTCACATATATATTTATACAAACATACACCCTCCTTTATAAACATATGTATGTTTGTATATATGTATATATACATACATACACACACATGCACACTCATGCATATATATGTTCCCTTCAGCTATCCTCATACTGAGAAGTCTCATGAGTTACAATTACCATTTTTTCAGGTAAGAATGTTAATAGTTCAACTTTAATAAGTTCCTTATGATTTCTTTTTCCTGTTTATCTTCTCATGCTTCTCTTGTTTCTTGTATTTGAAACTAAAATTTTCTGTTCAGCTCTGTTTTTTTTTCATCAAGAATGCTTGAAAGTCCTCTATTTCATTGAATGACCATATTTTCCCCTGAAGCATTATACTCAGTTTTGCTGGATAGGTGATTCTTGGTTTGAATCCTAGATCCTTTGACCTCTGGAATATCATATTCCAAGCCCTTCAATCCCTTCATGTAGAAGCTGATAGGTCTTGTGTTATCTTGACTGTGTTTCCACAATACTCAAATTGTTTCTTCCTAGCTGCTTGTAATATTTTCTCATTGACCTGGGAACTCTGGAATTTGGCTGTAACATTCCTAGGAGTTTTCTTTTTGGGATCTTTTTCAAGAGGTGAACAGTCGATTCTTTCAATTTCTATTTTGCCCTCTGGTTCCAGAATATCAGGGTAATTTTCCTTGAGAATTTCTTGAAGGATGATTTCTAGCTTCTTTTTTTTTGATCATGGCTCTCAAGTATTGCAATAATTTTTAAATTATCTCTCCTGGATCTATTTTCCAGGTCAGTGATTTTTCCACTGAGATATTTTCCATTGCCTTCTATTTTTTCATTTATTTGGATACGTTTTATGGTATCTTGATTTCTCATAAAGTCATTAGCTTCCATTTACTCCAATCTAATTTTGAAGGAAATTTTCTCTTTAGTGAGTTTCTAAAATTCCTTTTCCATCTGGCCAGTTCAGTTTTTTAAGGCATTCTTCTCCTTACTGGGTTTTTGGACCTCTTTTGCCATTTGAATTAGTCTATTTTTTAATGTGTTATTTTCTTTTGTCTGTTATTTTTTTGGGTTTCCTTTAGCAGGCTGTTGACTCACTTTTCATGATTTTCTTGCATTATTCTCATTTCTCTTCCCAATTTTCCCTCCACTTCTCTTACTTGATTTTCAAAATCCTTCTTGAGCTCCACCATGTCCTGTAACCGATTCATATTTTTTTGGAAGCTTTTGATGCAGGAGTTTTGCCTTTGTTGACTTATTCTGGTTTCATATTTTGATCCTTTTTGTCCCTCAGAAGGATTCTATGGTCTGATTGTGCTTCCTCTGCTTGCTCATCTTGCCAGCCAATTACTTGACTTTTGAGCTCTTTGCCATGGTAGAACTCTTCTTCCAGAAGGGAGAGCTTTGTCCCAAATTGCTGGGGTTTTCACAAATTTTGTCAGAGATCTGGGGAAGGTTCCCTCTCTACAGACCCCACAAATTCTGGCACACTGGTGTTTCTTACCCCAGGACCACCTCTCAAGAGCAACCCAGATCCAAGAAGGTCAAAGCAAGAGTGCTTACCCTCTGAATGGGTGCTTGGTCCCACTACAATCTGTAGGCCAGGAGCTCTGGAAGCAGCCATGTGGCAGCATCTGCAGCCCTGTGCCTCTGCCACCTCTTGCCCTGGGGGTAGGGGCCAGACTACACTCTTCTATAACCCAGTTCCAACAGAGTTACCCACTGACCTTTTACTTTCTCTTTGGAGTTTATGGGTTGAGAAGTCTGGAAACTACCATACTGTTGGTGATTCACTCTCCTGAAATCTGCCCTGGCTGGTGTGTGCTGCTGGTCAGGGATGCCCCAGTCATGGTGCATCTCATGTGGGACTGTGCTAAGGTCCCAGCTCAGTGCGATAGACCCTTCCTGACAGCCTGCCAGTCTGGCTTCAGTGGGAGATGTATTTTTCTATGTCACTTTGTGGGTTATGTAGCTCTAAAATTTGTTTAGAGTAATATTTTACAGGTATTGGAGGTGGTTGTGGTGGAAGTTCATGGAATTTGCTGCTTCTGCTCCACCATCTGGGCTCTGTCCTTCCTTGTATCAGTTCTTCTGACTGCCATATGAGTGCTTGCCTTGTATGAGCTCTCTATAAAAGTCTTTTAGGCAAATGAATGTTTGCTATTTAAACAACATGGGTATCCTATCAGGGTTGTGCTTTCTGCTTTAGAATTTGAATGCTTGGCAGTTCAGCTTAGGAAAGGACTTCAGTGTCCAGTAAATTATCTTGCCAGGTAACCTTTAGTATCTTCCTAAGACAATTCAAATGGAAGTGATTAAGTTTACTGGAATGGCACTGGTAGACTGTCCAGGTTTCACAGGCTTACAACAATGAAATTGATGCAATGGCTCTGTAGACCTGAAGTTTGGCAGATAGTCTAATACTTCTTCTCTCCCATACTTTCCTTCAAAGCCTTCCAAACACTGAGCTACCTATGGCAATGCAATCATCAACTTTATAGCCTATGTGCATATCTCCAGAGAGTATACTGCCAAGTTAGGTGAACTTATCCACAGAATTCAAAATTTCTTCATTGACTATAAGTGATAGTTCCACATATGGATAGCATGGTGCTGTTTGGTGGAGAACCTCTGTTGTCTTGATATTAATTGTCAGATCAAAATTAGCACAGATGGAAAAGAAGTGATCTGCGTCCCATTGCATCTCAATCTCAGAGACTGAATTGAGTGCTTAATCATCTGTAGACAAAAAGTCGCATGCCAACTCTCTCTTCACTTTAGTGTTAACTTGTAACCTCTTCACGCTAAATAATTCACCATTAGTGTGAAAGCTTACCTTGATGCCATTTTATCCTCAAAGAAGACATATGATATCATCACTGAAACATCACTCTAAAAGTCACAGGAGCAAGCACACAGCCCTGCTTCATGCCATTGGTGACTGGGAAAGTGTGAGAGCACAATCCATGTTCTAGAAACCCTGTAAGCATGCTATCATGAAACTGGCATACAATATGATGAACCTCTCCTGGCAACCATCTTCCACAAACTCTCATGACCAATAGTATCAAAGGATTTGGCCAGATAGATTGACAAATGTTATGCTCCTGGAATTTGGAGTTGTAGGGTAGCAAACAACATATCCAGCAATCCTTGGTCATTTCTGAAGACACATTGGCTTTCAGGTGGATGATCATCTTCTAGATGAAGGATCCACCTATTAAGGAGGACTTTGCCAAGAATTTTGTGACCAATGAATAAGAGAAAGACCCCCCTGTTAATGTTACAGGACAGCCTAGTTCCCTTTCCTTTATAGAGATGGACAAAGGAGTCATCCTTGTACTCCTGGGGAATAACCTCCTCTTGACATATAGAATGGAAAAAAATAACCTCCTCTTGCCAAAAAGAATGGAAAAAAAAGACCTGGAAAATTTCAGTCAGTTTATTTTTGAGAAATGTCCCCCCGCCACCTTGTAAATTACAGCTGGAATAGAATCAGCACTTGGTGCTTTGCCGCATGAGAGGAGCCTACTGGCATTCAAAAACACCTTCTTCAGTTGGAACTTCCACGAGGGAGGGATTGACTTCAACCTTAGGTAAATGGTCAGTGGCTTCAACATTGCTTTGTGATGATCCATTGAAACCATCATATCAGCCCATCTTGCCAGGATCATATTCTTATCAGTAATCAATGTTGCTCCATCAGCACTGAGTAGTTGGAATGTACCATAAGTCTTTGGCCCATAAATAGCCTTTAGAGCACTATAAAAGCACTTTAGATCTTTACTATCAGCATAAAACTGAATTGCATCTGCCTTCCTACTGAGTCAAGAATACTCCATCTCTCTAAGTTTTGCTTTGTACTTTACTTTTGATGAACTTAAATGCTACCTTTTTTTTTTTTGCTTTTTGGAGGGCAATTGGAGTTAAGTGACTTGTCCAAGGTCACATGGCTATTGTGTGTGTGTGTGTGTGTGTGTGTGTGTGTGTGTGTGAAGTGTCTGAGGCTGGATCTGAACCCAGGTCCTCCTGACTCCACGGCCGGTGCTCCATTCACTGTGCCACCTAGCCGCCCCATTAAATTCCACCTTTTTAGAGACAAGCTATACTGCTGATAAACCCTATGGAGTTTTCATTTTTCATTTAGAAGCTTCTGAATTTCCCCTTCACTTTCATCAAATCAGTCTTGGTTTTTGTAAATGCTTGGACCCAGATGAGTAAATGTGGTACTGTAAATCAAATGTCAGGTAGCTGTCCACTCCTTTTCACGTCCACTGTTGCCAAACATGTGTTAGTTCAGTTTCCCCCCTAAGTTAGCAATAAAATGTTTACAATCATAGGAATACCCTAATATGTTGACATTAAGTCTTCTGCTCATGCCTTGGGTCTTCTGCTTTTGTTGAATGTGAATGTTTAGCTTAGGGAGGGTGTCTGTGATCCACCCGGCACTCTGTGCCACATATTGCCTTGGTCACTCTCATATTATGTTTCTCTTGTCTCCTTAAAATGATATAGTGTATTAAATGCCAATGTTTGCTGCAAGGATGCATCCACAAAGTTTTATTGCAAGTAAATGGAAGACAGTGTTGCTGATGAGAAGAAAATGAGATACGTAGAGGTATTCAGTAGTAAGTGACTGTTCCTGTTTCAGACTCCATTCCTTCCAAGGACTCCTTGCTATATCTGATAATCTATGTTTACTCTGGGCTTAAAGTCATCCAGAATTACAAGCTCTTTTGGCATATTGATGATGGGGGTCTCTAGGTGTTCATAAAATCTTTCCTTGATCTCATCAGAGTTCATCATGGTGGGAGCATAGGCACTGGTAAGAATGGTGTGTTGTTTTCCTATAAATGGCAATTGCATTATTACAAGCTTATTTACTCCTTTTGGGATGCATAAAACTTGTTGATTAGATTAGTTTTGCTTGAAAAACCTATGGCAGCTTCTCAGAACTCTCCAAAGCTCTCACTTTGGTAAGCTATTCTTCATTTTCCAGTCTTGTTTTACTCTGGGTTGCTTTTTGGGTATGATACCTGCTGAGTTCTCTAGTAAGAAGAGCAATTCAGGGGGCGGCTAGGTGGAGCAGTGAGTAAAGCTCCGGCCCTGGAGTCAGGAGGACCCGAGTTCGGTTCCAGCCTGAGACACTTAACACCCACCCAAAAATACTAGCCGTGTAACCTTGGGCAAGTTACTTGACCCCAATTGTCATCTCTCAGGTCTGATGGATTTCAAGCTGTCCATGTAAGTGTGTACACATTCCATGTAGTGATGAGTAGATGATGAATGGAATCATCTTTTGTTTTACCCTGGAGGGAAAGATTTATTTATATCATATACACGTGTAAAATATTTATACACACACACACACACACACACACACACACACATATATATATATATACACATATATGTATATATAAAACAAAAACCTCAAAACAAATTTGTTTTTTAACAATTGCAATAGAACTAAAAAAAATATGGTATATAACCATAATAAGAAAGTATTCCAAGCATTCCATTTTTTCCATTGATGAGGTCCTTTGAGAACTTCTAATTTTGGAGAGTGCAAGCCATTCATCATTTTAGCTTTCAACTTTACCAACAGATTCAGTGGCTTTCTATCTCTGACCCTCTAGCTCTCTTCCCTCATTGGTAAGTTCCTTTCAGAATCTCCATTTTGAAGAAGGGCACAAATCAGTAATCCTTCATTTTTTGAGCTTCATCATCACACCCTGTGAAGGTACCCCTTTTCAGTTTCATTTAAAAAAATTCTTATTTAATATTTTATTTTTTCCCAATTACACATAAGAACAATTTTAAAATTCTTTTTTTTTTCAAAATGTAAGTTCCAAATTATCTCCCTCCTTCCCCTTGTCTTCTGTCATTGAGAAGCAAGCAATTTGACCTAGGTTATACTTGTGTAGTCCTGTAAAACACATTTCCACTTAAGTCATTCTGTGAAAGAAAACGTAGACAAAAAAAAAAACCAAGAAAAATATCTTTGATCTGCATTCAGGCTCTACCAGTGTTGTCCTCTGGAGATGAACAGCACCTTTCATCATAAGTCGTGCAGAATTGTCTTAGATCATTGTATTGCTGAGAATAGCTAAGTTATCCATAGTAGATTGTTATACAATATTGCTGTTACCATGTACAAGGTTCTCCTAGTTCTGTTCATTTCACTTTATATAACTTCAAGTAAGTTTTCCCAAGTTTTTTTTTTCTGAGAATCCTGATAATCATTTCTTAAAGCACAGTAGTATTCCATCACAATCATATACAACTTCTTCAGCTATTCTCCAATTGATGAATATCCTCTAAATTTCCACTTCTTTGCTAACACTAAAAGAATTGCTCTAAATATGTTTTTGCACTCATAAGTCCTTTTCTTTTTTTTAATCTTTTTGAGATACAGACCTAGAAGTGATACTGCTTGGTCAAAGGGTTGTATAGCTCTTTGGTGGTAGTTCCAAATTGCTCTCCAGAATGGTTGAATCAGTATTCAACTTCATCCATGGCACATTAGTATTTTAATTTTCCCACATCCACTCCAACCTTTGTCATTTCCCATTTCTGTCTTAATAGCCAATATGGCAGGTATGAGGTAGTAGCTCAGACTTGTTTTTAACTTGCATTTCTCTCATCAATAGTGATTTAGAGCACTTTTTTCATACGATTAAAAGTAGCTTTGATTACTTTGTCTGAAACCTGCCTGTTTGTATACTTTGACCATTTAACAATTGAGGAATGGCCCTTATTTCTATAAATTTGACTCAGTTTTCTATATGTTTAAGGAATTAAGACTTTATCAGAGAAACTCACTGTCATTTTTTACAGTATTGATTGCCAACCATGTATTTCCCTCCACCCTCTTTCCCCCATGTTTATCCTATATTCTCTCTCCTTTTACTCTGTCCATTTTCAAAAGTGTTTTGCTTATTAATTTTACCATCCCCAAACTGCCCTCTATTCTATCAGCTTCTCCTCCCCCACCCCCACTTCTCTTATCCCTTTCTCTTCCTACTTTCCTGTATGATAAGAAAGATTTCTACATCCAACTGAGTGTTTATATTATTCCCTTTTTGGAATAATTCTGATGAGACTGAGGTTCAAGTGCTCCCCTCTTCTCTTCCCTCATTTTCACCTCCAGTGTAAAATGTCTTTCAAGCCTCCTTTATATCAGATAATTTATCACATCCTACCTCTCCCTTTCCCCTTCTCCCAGGGTATTCTTTTTCATCCTTTAATTTATTTTTTACTTAATATTACCATTACATTTAACTCACACTTCTGTTTTCTGTCTATGTATACTCTTTCTAATTGACCTAATAATGAGATAGTTTTTAGGAGTTCTAAATATCATTTTCCTATGTAGTACTATAAGCAGTTTAACTTTATCAAACCCCTGATGATTCCTTTTCCCCATTTACCTTGATATGTTTCTTTTGCATCTTGAAAGTAAAACTTTCTATTCAGTTCTGGTCTTTTGATCAGGAATACTTGAAAGTCCCCTGTTTCATTGAATGCCCATTTTTTTTCCCTCTGAAGGATTATATTAAATTTTGCTGGGTAGGTGATTCTTGGTTGTAATCCTAGCTCATTTGCCCTATGGAATATCATCTTCTAAGCACTCTCATCCTTTAATGTAGAAACTGCTAAATCATATGTTATCCTGACTGTGGCTCCATGATATTTGAATTGGTCCTTTTTGGCTGCTTGCAGCATTTTCTCCTTCATCTGAGAAGTCTGGGATTTGGTTATAATATTCCTGGAAGTTTCCATTTTGGGATCTTTATCAGGAGGTTAGCAGTAGATTCTTTCAATTTTTGTTTACCCTCTGGTTCTAGAATATTAGGGCAGTTTTCTTTAATAGCTCCTTGCAAGACAATATCTAGGCTCTTTTTTTATAATGACTTTCAGGTAGTCCAATAATTTTTAAATTATCTCTCCTGGATCTATTTTCCAGGTCAGTTGTTTTTCCAATGACATATTTCACATTGTCTTCTATTTTTGATTCTTTTTTTTGCTATTAGTGAAAGGTTTATTTTTACATAGAAGATAAAGTATACTTAGGAAAGATACAGCAATGTTGATTCAGCTGGGAGCAGAATCCCTGCCTCTGTGGTGACCACTAGTGGGAATCTTAGATTGATTTTTCTCCTGTGATGGATTTTGCCTTTAGGCTACTAGAAAGTTATGTTCCCTTGGTCAATTAAGTCATAAGGATGGTTTCAGCATATCTTTATTTTATTCCAGAATTTATTTATTTTTAGTTTTCAACATCATTTCCACAAGATTTTGAGTTCCAAACTTTCTCCCCATCTCTCCCTTACCCCCCACCCAAGATGGCAAGCAGGCTGATTACTCCTTCCCCCATTCTTCCCTCTCACATATTCCAACCCCCACATCTTTCCCCTTCCTCCCTTCTCCCTTACTTTCATTTAGGGCAAGATGGATTTCTATACCCCATTGTCTGTATATCTTATTTCCTGGTTGCATGTAACAATAGGTTTTTTTTGACATTTTTTTAATAACTTTGAGTTTTTGATTGATTCCCTTTTTCCCTCCTCACCCACCCCTATTGGGAAGACAAGCAATTCAATATAGATTATGCATGTGTAGTTATGCAAAACATTTCCATAGTAGTGATGTTGTGAAAGATGAACTATATTTACCTCCATTCTATTCCACCCTCCACTTATTCTATTTTCTCCTTTGACCCTGTCCATTTTCAAAAGTGTTTATTTCTGACTACATCCTACCCCAGTCTGCCCTCACTTCTATCATCCCCCCATTATCCCTTTTCCCCCTATTTTCCTGTAGGGTAAGATACCCAAGTTAAGTGTGTATGTTATTCCCTCTTTAAGACAAATCCAATGACAGTAAGGCTGACTCATTCCCTTTCACCTCCCTGATCTTCTGCTCCATTTTAACAGCTTTCTCTTGCCTCTTTTTATGTGATATAATTTACTCTATTCTATCTCTCCCTTTCCCCTCCCAATATATTCCTCTCTTCTGTCTTAATTTTATTTTTAAGTATCATTCCTTCATATTCAACTCACCCTGTCCCCTCTTTCTATGTATACATGTACACACATACACCCACATATACATACATATATGCATATATGTACACATACATATACAAATATATTCCCTTCAACTATCCTCATACTGAGAAAAATTTCATGACTTGCAAATGTCATCTTTCCATGTAGGAATGTAACAGTTCAACTTTAATAATTACTTTATGATTTATCTTTCCTGTTTACCTTTTCATGCTACTCTTGATTCTTGTATTTGAAAGTGAAATTTTCTGTTCAGTTCTGGTCTTTTCATCAAGAATGCTTGAAAGTCCTCTATTTCATTGAATTTCCACTTTCCCCCTGAAATATTATACTCAATTTTGCTGGGTAGGTGATTCTTGGTTTTAATCCTAGATCCTTTGACCTTCAAAATATCATATTCCAAGACTTTTATCCCTTAGCAGAGAAGCTGCTAGATCTTGTGTTATCCTGATTGTGTTTTCACAATACTCAAATTATTTCTTCATGACTACTTGTAATATTTTCTCCTTGACCTGGGAACTTTGGGATTTGACTATAATATTCCTAGGAGTTTTCTTTTAGATACCTTTTTCAAGAGGCAATCAGTGAATTCTTTCAATTTCTATTTTACTCTCCGGTTCTAGAATATCAGGACAGTTTTCCTTGATAATTTCTTGAAAGATGATGTCAAGGCTCTTATTTCACTCATGGCTTTCAGGTAGTCCAATAATTTTTAAATTATCTCCCCGGGATCTATTTTCCAGGTCAGTAGTTTTTCCAATGAGATATTTCACATTGCCTTCTATTTTTTTCCATTCTTTTGGATCTGTGTCATAATATCTTGATTTCTCATAAAGCCATTAACTTCTAATTTCTCCAATCTAATTCTTGAAGAATTATTCTCTTCAGTGAGTTTTTGAAGTTCCTTTTCCATCTGGTCAATGCTGCTTTTTGCTTTTGGGTTTTTGGATGGGAAAAGGCAGGGTAATTGGTATTAAGTGACTTGCCCGAGGTCACACAACTAGTAAATGTGCAAAGTGTCTGAGGCTGCCAATTCTGCTTTTTAAGGCATTCTTCTCCTCATTGGTTTTTGTGGACCTTTTTGCCATTTGAATTAATCTATTTTTAAGGTGTTATTTTCTTCAGTATTTTTGGGGTCTCCTTTAGCAAGTTGTTTTTTTTTATGATTTTCTTGCAACACTATTATTTCTCTTTCCAATTTTTCCTCTGCTTCTCTTGATATTCAAAATCCTTCTTGAGCTCTTTCATGACCTGTGACCAATTCATATTTTTCTTAGAAGCTTTTGATGTAGGACTTTTGACTTTGTTGTTTTCTTCTGGTTCTATGTTTTGATCGTCTTTGTCACCAAAAAAAAGATTCTATAGTTTGATTACATTTCCTCTGTTTGCTCATCTTTCCAGCCAATTACTTGACTTTTGAGCTCTTTTCCATGGTACAACTCTGCTTCCAGACTGGAGAGTGCTGTGATACAAATTTCTTGGGTTTTGCACTGCTGTTGTTAAATCTTCTTCTAGGTACCTGCCTCAGAACTGTGAGGAAGACTGCCTCTCCATAGCCTCAACAAGCTCTGCCATACCATCACTCCTCATTCCAGGGCCACCACCCACGACTGCAATACAGATGCAGGCAGGACAAATCAAGAGAATACTGCCTCAGCACCAGCAGAGAGATTCATTTAATTGCCCTCTGGTCAGTTACTTGGTCCCCCCCACATTCTGTGGGCTTGGAGCTTTGGAAGCAGCCACCATGGCAACAGTTGTAGCTGCTGCCACCTTCTTCACCCTGGGTTCAGGGGATGGACCACACTCTTCTCTCACCCAGTTTTTTTTGTGCTTCTTTTACTATTTTGCCTATCCTGTTTTTTGAGGTGTTATTTTCTTCAGCATTTATTTGTGCTTTTTTGCTAAGTTGTTGATACTTTTTTTTTTAGGATTTTCTTGTATCAGTCTCAATTCTTTTCCCATTTTTTCCTCTATTTTTTTTACTTGATTTTTAAAATCCTTCTTGAGCTCTTCCATGGTCTGAGACTAATTTATATATTTCTTTGAGACTTGGCATGTAGGAATTTTGACTTTGTGTGTGACTTTTGAGTGTGTATTTTGATCTTTCTTGTCACAACAATAACTTTCTGTGGTCAGAATTTTTCTCTATTGTTTGTTTATTTTCTAGCCTATTTCTTAACTTTTAATTCTATGCAAAAGAGGGCCTCTGCTTCCCAAGTGGAGGGGACACTGTCCCAAGCTTCACTTTTTTTTGTACAGCTATTTTCAGAGGTAATTCTGGGGACCTGTAAGTTTCTGGCATCTTCTAAAGTGTCATTATCTAGGGAGATAAATGTTTGTTACTTCTCTGTACTGTGCACTGGTTTGTGAGTTACCACAAGCCTTCTTTACAACTCTGGAACTGTGACCAGGGTCTCTGCTCCACTCTGGCCACAAAATCTGTTGTGCTAATATTCCTCCTCACGATGGAATTAAAACCCAGGACTGTGACCCAGATACAAATATGGGCAATGTAACAGAATTCTGTCCCTGGTGCCAGCAAAAGGATCCTTATAAAATTTTCTGCCCTTCTGATAAATTCCCTAACCATCTGTGGACTGAGAGGTCTGGAAACTTCCACTACTGCCACCAATTCAGTTGCCCTGAGGCCTGGTGCAACAGAACATTACTCTTGATCTTCTAAGTTGTGTTGAGTTGGAAAATTGTTTCCCTCCATCTTTTTGTGTGTTCCGCCACTCTAGATTTTGTTCAGTCATTATTTAAAGGTATTTGGAAGGGACTGGTGGAGAGTTCAGGTGAAGTCCCTGCCATTACTCTATCATCTTGATTCCACCTGAGTAGAATCATCTTTGCTAAAATTTTTGTATGTTTTTTTGTGTGAGTCTTTTGACTGCAAGATGGGATCCCTGCCTGCCTGGGTAAGTAGGTCAAGGTAAGGTGAAACAGACAACATTTAATGTCCCTTTTCTAGCCCCTCCCTAATGCCAGGAAGTGACTGCCAAATCCAACTCCTACTTGAGTCCAGTGAGAAGACAACCCTATGACTTCAGTCACTTCTGGGCAGGTTGTGACTATAGCTCTAGTATCTATATCTGCTGCTTTGTCACTTGCCTGTGACCACAGGACTTTGAGGTAAATAAAATCATGAAATCATATGGGTGATGTCTTTTGACTCACATATAAATTGGATTTAAGTGAGGCAAAGTTTCACAAAGTCATCAGCCTCTCTTTCATTCTTCCAGAGTCATTGGAGTCCAGTGGCAAGACAAAAGTCAAGGCGACTGGCAATGGCTCAGGATGCAGTGGATGACTGTGGCATCTTCAGCGTCTAATCAAGCTCTGAGTGACTGCTGGAACAAATTGTTATCATCTGCCCATTCTGCTAAGGGATGTCTTCACATGCTTGGGCTATTCTAACTCACCAACAATTTTGAGACCCCTCAGTCTCTGATATGACAATCAAATAGTTACATGATTTTATCTCTCCCATGATAGGGGTTTGCCATCCGTGTGACCATTCCCCAACTTCAAGGAACTGGTAAATTATCAATTATTCCCTAATTTCCTCAGGCAGTTTGGTGAAATTATTTAAATATGAATGAACACATTTACATAAACATGAGTATGCTTTCTCTGTGTATGTATGTGTATTTGTATATATGTCTGTATATCCCCTTTACATATATAGGTGCACACACCACACTCACACATTTATATATACATATATGTATGTATGTATGTATAATAATAGGGAGTGTGCATGTACATATACAAATATGTAGCCGTGTACCCATGCATGTGCATATATCTTTTATACATGTATGCAGTATATATGTGCATATATACATATATACATATATGTATATGCTTATATGTATATCAGAGGCAACATGGTATAGTGGATAAAGAGTCAGCTTTGGAACTAGGAGCTATAGGCTCAAGTCCCAACTCTGACTTAAACTGTCTGTATGACCCTGGGAAAATTGCCAAACATCTCAATACTCTAAGTAACTCTCTCCTGCATTGGTAGAGAATTACCTCAACAAGGTATTTAATAAATAGATTTTAATGTGAGAGAGACTTTTTTATAGATCATAACAATTATGAAATTTAGAAGCAGAAATTAGAAGAGGGGAGAAGGAGATAGATTGAAATTAAAGGAAAGAGAAATAAGTACTTTGACTAGAATTAATTTTGCTATGTAATTAATATAGTATAGGGGAGCAAAAAGACTTGTATTATTTAAGAAACTATAACTGCAATGAGGGAAGATTTCACCTAACCTTTGCCACTTTATAATGCCTCGGGCTATACTCTATACACTTGTGGGGTATGGATGTTCAAAGAAGAGCAGTCCTTCTGGTGTGAAAGCTGTCAAGCTCTTTTCAGGACTGCTCATCTACCTGTGTTGTCTCTCACTTGTGGCTCCAAGAAGCTGTAGCATGTGCAAAGGTCGCATTCTGGTGAACCACTTCAGTAGATGGGCTAAATCAGTTTGAAGGTAACTGGGTAACCTCAAACCAGTCGGTGAATTAGAGAAGATCTAAGAGGTCAATAGCTGAGGGCAAAAAGGAGGCAGAGAGAAAGTCCTAGAGTCACCTTCTGGGAACAGGAGAACAGAGAGTGAGCCACATCATGGAATTTCCAACAGATGCCTAGAGCCGGCAGGACCTGACCCACTGTAAGTGTTTTCATGCTTTCAATTTTAGTGTGCCCAGGCAAAATCCTTGCTTTGATTGTGCCTCTAACTGGGATTTGGAGGAAGAAGGATTTCTCATTCAAACATTTCAGGTTTTGTGTTTTCTCTTTCTCTTAATAAAATGTTCTAGAATATTTTGAAGTATTCTGAAATTGCCTTATTTATCCACATAGGAAAAAAGTAGATAATAAATGCTTATTTTCCAATTCAATTCAATAAACATGTATTAAGCTCTTACTGTATACCAAAAATTGTGCTAAGCTTTGGTAATACAAATAAGAAAAACAGTCCCTGCCCCTACAGATGGAGAGTGAAGGGAGTAGGTCATCCAATTTTTGCCCCTTATAAAAGAAGGTGAGAAGTTTAGTACTCTACCCTGCAGTCCTCCAACCTGAGGGGAGAAGAGCTTAAGGGAGGTGGGAAAGCACTGAATATCCAAGGCTGAGTCAGCAGCATGGTGGTGAGATGTGAAGTAATCAGCTTAGACAGACGATCTAAATAACTTACCCCTCAGCATGTATTTGTGTGTGTGTGTGTGCATGTGTAGACATGTGTGTATCAAAGTAGAAATATACACATACACAGGTATATGTATATTCATGTTACATATATACAATATGTGTACATGTTATATATCTATGTAGTTGTATTTGCTCTATTGTTTGCTAAGAGATTTGTATTATTTTTTGGAGGGGGGAAGGCAAGGCATTTGGGGTTAAGTGACTTGCCCAAGGTCACATAGCTAGTAAGTATATCAAGTGTCTGAGGCTGAATTTGAACTCAGGTCCCCCTGACTCCAGGGCCGGTGCTTTATTCACTGTGCCAACCTAGCTGCCCTGAGATTCACATTCTTGAATATATAGAGCCTGTTCCATTATCTTCCTTGTTTCCCCCCATCCATTGAAATGACTTAGTAAAATAGTAGTGACCTGAGAAAGAAGTGTATCTTTGGACTTGTTAAAGATCCTAGACAAGGGGTGTCCAAGTGGCTCAGTAAGAGCACCGGCCCCAGAGTTGGGATGACCTGGGATCGAATCTGGGCTCTGATACTTAGCACCATACCCAGAAATAACTGGCCGTGTAACCTTGAGCAAGTTACTTAACCCCAACTGCTTGAAAAAAAAGATCCTAGACACATGGACTAGTATTTGTAGAGATTTGTTAACATAGTTAGGTGATTGGATAATTGTACCAAAATCTTGTCCAGATACTGCAAATAGATGATGAATTGGACCCAGAATGAACAAGAGGAGACAAAAGCTAATTTGCCTTTGTAAAACTGCAAAACTCACTTACTAACCCCAAACATCTCCCTGTACAAATACTTAGTTTTTTATATCAGTATTTTTGTAGTGACGTTACATGACTGTGAGACATAGAATACTACTTTATCTGAAGAATTAAAGTCAAAGATCACCCAGAGGGGAAAGAGAAAGACCATGATGGTTATGAGCAGACCCCAGCACACTACAAACTAGGGCATGCATATGAGGTCATCAAAGAAAGCTATGATAGAAAAAAATGGACTGCTGATCACTTAATAACAGCAAGGGTTAACCAATGAATAGTCTATGTGCTGTAGCAGTACCCTTATGATGTCTAAGTGTGTGAGGGAGGAATGTTCCTAGATCCGTGGGTATACTCCTTTGAGATGAATTTTAGGAAGGACATTGTCGTAAGTTGTATAGACTATTATAGGTATGGATGGGGCAGGTTGTGGACCATTGTAGCTAAAACCCTCATTGACGAGACCAAATCCATTGAAGTAGATATGGTTGCAATTAGGGAGTTATTGTTAGTCTTGTGGATAATGTAATACAGAATTTCTCCAAGGTTTTACAGCTGTGAGTGTTCAAGTCAAGAGAATTTAACAAAGCTATTCAAAATGTTCCAGGCTCACGTATGCAATGAGACTCTCCGTATTTTATGACCTATGTAAGCCATCTCCCAAGTGCCTCACAGGGCCTTGAGTAATATTGGGGATCATAGTGGGTACTTAAATACTTGTTAAATTGAATGCATTCTCTTTCAGCCTCTTTCTGAGAACTTATTACTATATCACTTGCCAATTATCCATAGCCTAAGGTGGTAGATTACAGGGAAAAGTAGTAGAAGTGAGTCAATAAACTCCCTATATGCTCACAAAATTCAAGTCTTAACTTTTTCACTTGGCTACAAACTACATTCTAAGATCAATAACTAAATCTTACTTGCCATCTTATACCCATGGCTTATTTTCTTCACAAGAAAAATCTGGGCAGAAACTTTATTTTTAGGGGTGTTTCTCTGTATTATACTTAAAAAAAATCACAGCTTTAGTGTTTTTTTTTCTTTATAAGACAACCTCTCTTTTTAAAACAATTCCATTTGGATATAGGGTGTGTTAGATAAAACACAGAGAATATATTTATATCTCTATCTATCTATCTATATATCTATCTATCTATCTATCTATCTATCTATCTATCTATCTATCTATCTATCATCTTCCACCCATATGGAACCATCATATGAGTTTTTCTTCAACATATAGGGAAATGCAAACAGAATTGACATTTATTTTGACTTTCTCATTTAATTTATAGGGAACACACCCCTTTTACAGTAAGACTGTGATTATATACTGAGTATAGCTTGTGGGCTTTGTGATAAGATCTTCTCAAGGTTCCAAGAGATTTTGTTCTCTTCCACCACACCCAAACCTCAGTTTCCTGAGAACTTCTGAAGAAGTCTTATTTTCTCTTCTCTGCATATTACTACTTAACAGTCATGGGGGAATATTCCATTTCAGAGGGGAATTAGAGAAGAACATAGTAATTTGAAGTATGCAGGGAGAGCTAATACCAACTTTTACTTGCTTTACTTGCTTTTACAAAACAAGATGCTCTTGGAATCAGATTTCTGCCTTCAGAAACTCATGGCTCTTGTTAAGCAGTAGGTATGGTTTGTAAGAATCACAAGATTAGAGTAGAATGTGAAATCACAAGAGAAAGCAAAATCTTGGGATAAAGTCTCTTCTTCCATTACTACTTGCTGCTGAAAATGGACATAGAGCTGTCCCTGTCCCAATAGGTCCCATTTGAGAGATGAATTCCTTAGCCAGCATTTGGAATGTACTTGATGCCAGGTCCAGGGGTGAGACATCACAGTTGTGGACAGGGGGTGACATCCAGCTTAAACTATCAGGTATTTAAAGGTGGAGGGTATTAAGCCTGCGGAAACAAATCTATCAAACAAGGTGAACAGACAAAAAGCCAAGAAGAAACAAAGAGACAATAACCAGAAACAAGGTAGACATAGGATCAGCCATGCTTCTGGAATCCATGAGTTCACTATTGTAGCCTCACTCACTGTAGAATATATAAGTTAAGGGCACAATTTTGTAATCATTTTCTCCTTGATAACTAGAATCTATTACTCCAGCCAATACATGCATTCCTCAAGCTGCTAATCTTGATTTGTGTAAAATCTATTCAAAGTGATTTTTAGGGATTCTTATGCATATTCCAGTGGGGATTTTTCTTATTTCTTTTCTGTCCAACCAAAAGTCCTCTAAATCATACCCTGCTATTTCAGCAAGCACTCCAGCATCCCCAGGGTGGCTGCCAACACAGGTTCTTAGATGTGCTTTTCTAAAGGAAAGCAACTCAAAATGGGTTAACAAGCTTACTTTAATCAATCAAACATATCATTTACATAGTTCAGGGGAAAAAAAGTCAGCACCCCAAACTTCAGAATATACAGACAGAAACATTTCAAGCAGACAGGCCTCCAACTGTCCAACCATTACATCCATACAAAATCACAGTTACCAGAGAGGGAAGCATCAACATCTGGGTTTTTCAAAGCTGGAGGGCTCTCAAGGCTGCCCAAAGTCTCATCTGGTCAAATCACACAACATTTCTCAAAGTGAGCCCCAAAACAAAGTCTCACATTAGGGCTTATATACCCTTCTCCTGGCTCAGAGAATGTAACAACTCTCTTGACCCACTGCCCAATCACAAAGTATCTCCAGGGAAGCAAGCCTCCCACCACAAGCTCCTGGTGCACTTAACCTAGGGGCAGGGAAGATCTAAAAAATTTACATTCCTATAACACCTGCCAAACCAGGTGTTCCTGGATATGGTGCTGGGACATCTGGCCTCAAAGTCCAATACTCAATATTTGGGAACTTATATGTTTGTTGTTTTCTAATTTGCAGATTTGGGATTATCTTAGCTAGAGGTGTACTTCCTCCCAGTGGTCTATTATTCAAATTATGTAAAGCCATGAACAAATTATCCTTCCAATGTTGATACAAATTATTGGAACTTAACTTCCTTAATTGTTCTTTCAATAATCCATTCATTATTTCATTGAACCCAGATACTTGTGGATAATATGGTATATGATGTATCCATTCTATATTCTATCTCTTCATTTCATTACCTTTGAAATGTGACCCATTATCACTTTTAATCTACACTGGAGTTCCATAATGCAGACTTATGAGATCTAGAGTTTTACAGGTGAATAGGTGTCAACACAAGTACATATAAATCTGCATCCTTTGTCTTGTGGTAGTAGGCCAATATAATCTATTTGCCGGATTTGGTCTGGGACTTTTCCTCTTGCTATTTCCCCAGTTACTACCTGAGGAACAGTTCATTCCTTTTCCAATTGAAATATATGACATTCTTCTGCTATCTGTCTTAACAGAGAATGAGAGATACTAATACCTTGATCTTGTGCCCACTGGTGTGTGGCCTGGACCCCTAAATGGCCAGCCATTTGGTAGACCCATTTGGTTTATACTGGATCATCAGTGTTGTTGTCAAAGTAGGGATAATATGTTCAGTAACAATCTTAGCTAGTCAATCAGCATGAACATCGTACTTGTGTTCTGGCATGGTGAGGGTCACATGAACATCTACACGAAAAGCTGACAAATCAGTAACCAAAGACTTGTTCCAGATATCTTCCCATAATTCTTTGCCCCAGACTTGTTGGCCATGAATTTCCAATTTTGACTTTTCCACATGGGCATCCATGTAGCTAACCCATTAGCTACTGCCCACGAATAAGTGAATATAGGACACTGTTCTCCTTGTTCTATTTTGATGGCTTGATGTACTGCCATAAGTTCAGCATATTGACTACTTCCACCTATCCCAGTACTCTCCAAAGTCCTTCTAGTTCATGGATTATAGGCTACTGCTTTCTAATGTCTTTTTTAGCCCAAATATATTGCTGTCCCGTTAGCAAATTAGGCATGTCTCTTTTGCTTTTCTTTTAATTTACCATATCCATCATTACATTTTACAGAGGACTGTACCAACTCTTGCTTTGGCTCATGGGGTGTATCATTCCCCTCAGTGTCTATGTTTGCTATTGATTCATTTAGAGCAGAGACTCTGCTTTTGTCTGCTTTAGCTCTATTTTGAATATGCCACTTCCATTTGATTATGCTAGCCTCTTGGGCATGTCCAATTCTGTGAGAAGCTGGGGTACTCATTACCCAGGTCATAATTGGGATTTCAGGTCTTAATATCACTTCATGGACCAGAGTCAGTTGTTCAGTCTTTACCAAAGCCCAATATGAAGCTAACAACTGCATTTTGAAGGGTGTATACTGAACTCCAGGTAAAGGGAGTTTCCTACACCAAAATCCCAAGGGTACCTTTTGGCTTTGTTGTTTTTACCATAAACTCCAGTTTGCATAATAATTTTTACAGTCACTTGCAATTCCACCATGCCATTTTTCATGGGCCATAAATCTAGGGCCAGTTGTAGAGCAGCCTTGGCTTCTTCAAAAGCTTTACTCTGCTCAAGTCCCCAATCGAATTCATATTTCTTCCGAGTGACTTTATATAAAGGTTTCAAAATCTGTCCCAGATGTGGAATGTGGTGCCTCCAGTATCCAAAAAATCCTATGGACTTTTGGGCCTCCTACTTATTGGTTGGGGTAGGAAAATCCTGAATCTTTCACCAGGCTTGTGGAAGAATCTTTTGTAGTCCCTTATTCCATTGTATACCCCCAATTTTTACATTTTGGGCTGATCATTAAATATTTGCATGGTTAATTTCCCACCCTTTACTTTTTACATGCTCAAGTAGAAGGGTAAAACTCTTCTCCACTTCTTTTGCATCTTTTCCCTGTATCATAATATCATCAGTGTAGTGGGTAAACTGTACACCAGGTAGCTTTAATTCATCCAAATGCTCAGCTACAATCCTATGACAAATAGTGGGGCTATGCAGGTATCCTTGTGGCAAGTGGGTGAAAGTATATTGTCTACCCTGCCAAGTGAAAGTGAACTGGTCCCATTGTTTAGGGTCTATTGGGATAGTGAAGAAGGAATTTGCCAAGTCAATAACTGCGTACCAAGTCCCATTCATATTTCTATTAAGGTGATAGTATCTGGAACAGCAGCATACAAGGGTTCATACCTTCTGTTTCTTTAACAGAGGCTTGACTTAATTAAGGTGCTAAGTACCTGTTACCTTTACCAATACAAAAGGATCAAATTATATTACTATTACATTATTATACTGTTTTATGTCATTACAAATATATAAATGAATGAAAAGCTTTTTTAAAATACCAAATTGAATTTATTGCTGATTTGAGGTTTGCCTAATTTTACACTTAACCACATGCAACACAGTTCATATTAAAAAAAATAGATATGAGATAAAACTGTTCAAAAGCCATTTAATATTGAGCTGTGACATTCATTCCTTTAGTAGCAAACCTTTAATAGAACTCAGAATTATTTGTAATTTGAATGTAATTAAAGCAAGAACAACTGAGTCCTCTCCAAACCTTTAAAAGTTTAAACTGTTTTTGAGAGTTGAATACTTTAAAAAGAAAACTTCATTCAACAGCAGATCCTGCTGAAATGCTATAAATCATAAGTAACCCTAATCTCTACAAAAGTTATTACTCCTTAAATACTATAAAATCAAAGAGTTTTGTGTCACCATTTCTCTAGAGCCTCATTTCTTCCCCATTAATTTTGTTTCCAAATCAGACCTTTATGGCCCTATGTTCAGGCTTTCTCCTGCCAAGAGACCAAAGTCAAAAGTACTAACATCACAGAATAATTTGCCTGGCAAGTAACAAGTTGTTCCATAAGTGTGCAAAGGAGTTCAGGACTTTTAATCTCTTGGTTTAGATCTCAATAGTCACTGAGACCTAGAGTGAGATACTGATGTAGCCCTTTTGACTGGAGGAGACTCAGGACGAGCTTTTGATTGTGGTGGAGGTTGTGGTGAATTGGAGTAAGTCTGGCTTCTTGATCTTGATTTTGACTTTTTTTCTCCTTTTCCATTTTCTTTGGGAGAGGAAGACTTGGACCTACTGTGTGACTTGTCCGACTTTGCCTTGGATCTACTACGAGATAGAGATCCTTGATCAGATTTGGCCTTAGATGTGCTCTTTGATCTAGACTTCAGCAGTTAGAGTGGGAATGTGAATGATCTTTGCTTCAAGACCTAAATTTGGATCTTGAGAGACTTTTTGAGACACTTATATGATCTACATTGGCTGCTTCTGTGACTCCTACTTGGAGACCCTCTAATAGACTGGGACCTAGATTTACTTCCAGAGTAGGATCTCCTATGGCTTGTTCGTGGCTTACCTTCAATGAGCCCTATAGTTCTGCCATTTATTTCTGTGCCATCCAATTTGTCTAAAGCATACTTCATGTTTGAGTACGAATGAAATTCAATTCCACCTTCATTTGTGTGTTCTTTGTGAGCATCTGCATATGTTACTTCTCCAGCTTGTTTCATGAAATCCTTTAAATCCTGCCAACTGCAATGACTAGAAAGATGTTCTACAGTCTGTACTCTGTTTGAATGGGTGGCCCATATTTATCTCTGCCAGTGGCTCTGCAACTACTGTATTCTCCTCTTCCTCCTCCACCACTGTGGCTGCCATAGCTATAGCCATCGCAGTTCTGGCAGGGGCCCCAGCCATGCTCCACGATCACCTGCTCCCTACACAAGTTCTTGGCTTTCAGCTCCGAAATGGCATCATCTGTGTTGTGGGAGTCCTTGAACTGCACAAAGCCATACCTACACAGATGGGAAGGGCTGAAAAGCTTTTAATAAGTACTTAACATGTGCCAAGCACTTGTAAAGTCACACATAAGCAGGTTTCCAGAGGACTGCTGCTGTGAAACACTTTCAAGGTTCTGACTACATAGTATAGTGAGCTCTCTATTCAATAACAAATCAGAATAAAACATTCATAGAAAATCAAAATACAGCATTCACAATGTTATAACTTATTACAGAAAATCAAAATACATCATTCACCATGTCAAAACTCAACAACTTATCATTAAAATGGTCACATAATTTTTACCAAAGTGGTCACATGGTTTTGAACAAAGTACATTCATTTAGTCAATCATAAAATACTTAAATCAATCACAAAGTACAAAAGTCAAAGTTCTCCCCCTCTAGGTCACAGTAAATCATAATCTTCTCAGTCAGTACACAGTATCCAAGTAAAGTCTTCTTTCATCTAGACTTGAGACTGGCTTTAACTTCCATGGTTCCTCTTCCATGGTCCCAGCTCCAACTCTCACCTCGTTTCAAAGGCAGGCAGCTCCCAGTTCCTTGTCTAGCTCCTTGTCCAGTTCTTCATCCAGTTCCCATTCCATATTGAAGTTCAGTGTCCAGTCCACCACAAATCCTTCACAGTTCCTGTTTCTGGGAAGACAAAACTTGACAGAGCCACAATAATATTCATAAACATTGCTGGCACCATCATCAATTCACTATCTGCTTGAGAAATCAACTCAGACCCATCAACAAGGTTTGAGAACTCAACACAAATCATCAACATAGAAATCAACACAGACGAAGAGGTCAGAATAAATCATCAGTAAAGTCCCAGGACCTCCAAAACCCTCCTCCAGGGCTTCTGTAAACATACAACCAGAAAATCCTCTTTCAGGGCTTCCAGTAAGATCCCGGGGCTTCTGTATAAAGTATCACAAACAAACATCAACCCAGAGTAGACAAACAGAGTGGTGGGATACCACAAATTTTCTCCTTCTTGACTGCCACCACAAGACTCCTCTTCTTTGTTTTGCTCTCTCCAGCCTCAGCTACTCCTTATATATGGTCATTAACTCCTCCCCTTCCCGCTGCAGGAGTTCATGAGTTCTAGGGTTCACAAGTTGTGGGGTTCACACATTTTGTTTCTTAACAGACTTGATATAAGACTCAAAAGAAACTTGAATTGATACAAGGTATTAATTCAATAGCTGAAACAAGGTATGAACTCCTTCTGTGCTTGCTATTACAGCACTGTGCTAAGAGTTGGAGATAAATATAAAAGTTAGACAATCTCTACCTTCAGGAAGCTTACATTCTAATGGAGGACACAACACAAATAAGCAAGTAGTAGCTATGGAAAGGAATTATGGTCTGGACAATCACAAATATTGTGAGTGGATGCCCTTGCCAGAAGCAATTGAAATGTTGATTTATTACATTTTTTAGACTAAAAGGTAAAAAGTGTAAGAGAGTACTAGTGGTGAGGCAGAAATGAATAGGAGGCTGCATGGTCTCCCAGAATCACTGGAAAAGTGTCTTAGCTCCTCTCTGACATGGTTGGAAGTCTGGTTTAGAGGACAGAGGGCCCTGGGGGAGCAAGCAAGAAAGCAGATGGAAAATGTCCATTGAAGAGCATTGTCCTGAGGATGCTTAATTGAATGGCTTTGCTTCTTCCAGTCATTTTCTCCTAGTTGGGTGTGAAGGATATTATAGCAGTAGGGTAGAGACCCTTTAAGATTTAGAGAAAAACCTCGCAATAATCATTTGAGGTAAATATTGGTATTGTCCACATTTTGTACATGAGGAAACTGAAGCTATGAGAATAAGTGACTTGCACATACTGGATGCTCACAAATTTTAGAGGTAGAATTCTAATTTAAGTCTTTCAGACCTAAGTCTAATGCCCCATCCATAATGCTGCACTGTCTCTCAGTAGTTACCTATTGCCTATGGAATAAAGTATAAACTCCTCATCCTAACATTCAAGGGACTGATCTACCTTTCAAATTTTATTTCCCACTATTTCCTTTCACATGCTCTACATTCTAGTCAAATTAGACTAGTCACCATCTCTCACTCTTATTTTTCCCTCTCCTAACCCTCATGCCTTTATTCATGGACTTCACATTGAAACCAATTTCATCTGCCTCAAATTTCTCACAGAACTTTGGATCTCCTCTTTTCATGTATTTGTGTATATTCAACCTTCTTCTCTCAACCTCAGTTAGATTAAAAGTTTCCTGAAGCTAGGGCTGATGACATTTCATTTTTTGTATGTCTAATTCCAGGGACACAGTGCTTTATAAAATCTGTGCTCTCATTTGTTTAGTGACCTCAGAGGTGAGGAAACTCAAAGATTCCGATGTAGGACTTAGGCTGCCCATATATTGTCCCTGATTCTAATAGTATGAGTAGTCCACTTTCTTTTGTACTAATTGTTATTGGTGTAAACTTGGGCAAGTCATTTAATCTCTCTGGCTCTCAGTTTCCTCATTTATAAAATTTAGACTTTTTGCTAGATGATCACCAACATCTCTTCCAAGTCTAAAATCCCATGATCTCTAAGGTACCTTTCAACTTTGTAAAGATTCTGTTTCTTCCTACTTTTTCTCTTCTCTAGGTGAAACATTCTCAGCTTCTTCTGCTTTCAATATTTATGTTAATTCTTCTAAATATATTCTAGTAAGTCTATGTCCCTTCTAAAATATGACACTCAAAATTGGACGCAATACTCTGGAAATGTTTTGACCAAGGCACACTACATTATAACCATCACCTTCCTCAGTATAGATAACATCCTTCTGTTAATATAAGCAAAACATTTATTGGCATTTTTGCCTGCTGGAGCACAATGATGACACACAATGAGCTTGTACCAGTAATTCCTAAGGTCTTTACTTACATTGATTCCTTTCCAGACACATTTTCTCCAAGTCTTGTACAATTGATCCTTTACACCCAAATTAATTTTTTTTATTTATTGCAACTAAATTTCATCTTTTTTAGTTTCAGTCCACATCCAATCTGTTCAGGAGCTTTCTGGATCACAGTGCTCTGATTCAATATATCAGCTGATTCATTCATTCAAAAACTTATGCTCTATTTCTCTCTCTCTCATATGTATATATGTATATATATTTTCTCTCTATATATAAATTATATATTATAAATATTATATATTATAAATATATACTCTATATATTTTTCTCTCTCTGTATTTATATATAAATTATACATGTTATAAATATATATTCTCTCTATATATTTTTTTCTCTCTGCATTTATATACATACATATGTACATATATATATATATATATATATATATATATATATATATAGAGAGAGAGAGAGAGAGAGAGAGAGAGAGAGAGAGAGAGAGAGAGAGAGTTAGATAATGAGAAAGAGGTAATGTTCAGTGAAGACATGAAGACATGGTCCCTATTCTCAAGGGCTTAATAATCTTACCACAAGTTCCAGTTTATTGGCAAACAATGATAATGCTCTTATTTTTCATGGGCAGCTCAGTGGCTCTCAATGGGTAGAGCACTGGACTTCAATTCAGAAAGATCCCATACTGTCTCAGACATTACTAGCTGTGTGTCCCTATGCAAGTCATGTAGGCTTCCTAAGCCTTAGTTTCTTCATTTGCAAAATAGGAATAATGGCAATTATATCACAAAATTCTCCTGAGGATCAAATGAGATAGCATAAGTAAAATACAAAATTTAAATTAATGAATAAATGCTAACATTACTATTATTATTATTCATAGATCATTTATCATATGTGATAGATATATTGCTGGAATTAACTCTGGACATCACATTTAGTCTAACCCATTTATTTTATAGGGAAGGAAACCAAGGTATGGAGAGTTTAATGAACTTAACATCCCATAAGTGCTATGATACAGTGGATCACACAAATACTGACAGTTGCATCCATTC
This sequence comes from Petaurus breviceps papuanus, assembly GCF_028583685.1. Classification (NCBI taxonomy): domain Eukaryota; kingdom Metazoa; phylum Chordata; class Mammalia; order Diprotodontia; family Petauridae; genus Petaurus; species Petaurus breviceps. The sequence continues at coordinate 4,937,826 of NW_027187296.1, read as the reverse complement.
CCTTGTATAAATTGTTATATATCACCACTACCACCACTAACATCATCATCATCATCATCATCATCATCATCATCACCAATAACAATTTAAATTATTAGATTGCCTTGATATGTACTTTCTAAGCCTAGAATGAGAACACACTTGCGCCTTGTCTTTGATTGATTATTCTGATCCTGTAAATAGACACTTTGGCTTTCTATCCACTTCACAACAAATTCATTGCTCACTTTCCACCATCTATACTCACCCCAATTCTCCCTTCTGCTTTCTAGATAGTTAACTCAATCCACCTGATAACATACACATACAACTGGTGTTTTAATAGCGACTGCAGACAAATACTGCAGAGGAGAATGTCCTAAAGCAGAATGATATGAAGATTGCCATCTCTTATCTCCTTTTAGTCCCCTAAGGATTAATTTTTTCTATATTGAGAGGATATTCTGAGTTGTTTTTGTCAGCTTTTATCTGCTTAGGAGAAAACAAAAAGGCCTGCAAAATACAGTTGAGGCTTTCACTAAGATGTGCCCACCTAAACTCTTCATTGTGCTTTAGTTGGTTAGTGGAATAATGATTAGTATATATATATATGATCAAGAGCCTACAGAAGAAAGCAGGTAGATATAAAACAACATTTATTTTCTTGAATTACTTGAAAAGGAATCCTTAATATTTTGTAACATGATTCTGTTTATAAAATAGAATCTAGTGTTAATGTTCTGATGGTGCTACCTCTATTTTTTTCTATTACCTGTGATTTTGCAATGTACCAAAAAATTAAGTGGAGTAAGGTTAAGCATTGAAAATATGTGTGGGGTTGTAAGCCCCATTGCTAAGAAAATGGAACAAATAGAATTACTGGCAGAATTAATATTCCATGCCTCTCCTTTTAATTCTCTTAGTATATGTCTTTCAAGGAAATAGCAGTTGAGGGAAAACCCAGATTACATTTTCTTCAAATAGGTGATTATCTTCTCTTTCTAAGCCACAATGGGTTAAGAAAGAACAAAGACCGATATGTAAAACCAGAGAGGGTAGGAAATGTCATATCCAAATGTAGATGGAAACAATTCATGTTTTAAAGGCCAACTGATCTTAAAAAAACTTTCTTCTAAGGCTTCACTAGATGATGCTTTAACCATCATATTTATATGATTTAGCTGGTGGCTAGGCAGTCATTTTCATGTTTGCTTAATATGAAGCACAAACATATGTCACATCAAAACTCAAAGTGATTAATTTACTTAAATAAAGAAAACTATATGGACTAACCATTTTATTCCAAAACTACATTTTTAAAAATATGGTTATCATTAGTGCTTGGTTTTACTCTTGTTCCAATTCACTATCTAGTTTAAATGTGCAAATTAAATTGGCATTTGGTAGGTCATAACAAGTGTTCCAAAAAATACATCTGTATTTCTTAGTATATGTTATACAAAGGCTTTTGAAAATTAAGTACTATTTCAGTATCATAAATAACACCATGACTTCAGTTCTCTTTATTCCCTAGACATGTGTTCTTTGGTCAGAAAAAGGGAGAAAAATAACAACTACCCCTTTGTCTCTCTCTGTAGCTACCCCCCAGGTCTTGGGGACTGCTTAGTAGCTAGCAGTCTAGAAGTAGCCTACAGTAGAGGAAATGCCCATTTGCTGCTCTTTCCCATATAAGGAGACTCTGTTTTCTAGTTCTCCTGGACCTTCTTTTCATGTATGTGAATAGCACTGGTTGAAAAATAAAAGGAAAAGGGGTGGCTAGGTGGCAGCTAGGTTTTGCTATGAATGGAGCACTGGCCCTGGAGTTAGGAGGATCTGAGTTCAAATTCAGTTTCAGAACTTGATGCACTTACTAGCTGTGTGACCTTGGGCAAGTCATTGCCTTGCTTTCCCCCCTCAAAAAAAATAGAAGGAGAATGAGAACATTGGGTTTGGATAAATTTCTTTGGACATAATTTATTACTTTTGCCAATCTCTATCTTAGACAAAACTTTAGCTAGATTTCTGCTTTAGCTCAATTTAATTCAATTCAATAAGTATTTTAAAAAGCACTCAGTTTGCACCAGGACCTGTGATAGACAAGTGGGATCAATGAAATAAAGACAAAATTGAAGACAGTCCACAACCTCAAGGTACTGACATTCTATTGAGGAGAAGAAATAAATATTTACCTAAATAAATTCAAAGTGATTTCGAAGAGGGGAGGAGTATTAAAAATTAGGTATATAGTATTGTTCACTGAATAGTTAACAAGATCTTAGTAGATGAACCTGAGTAAAAATGCAAGAAGGAAATACAATCGTTATTATTGCCCAAATGGTTGGCAACCTGATATGAATGAGTACCTACATTGTAGGGGTAATGAGATAATATAGAGAGGGAAAGTCTTAAGTATTAGATTACTGGAGAAAGAAATACTCATTATAGGAATGTGGGAATTCATTTTTAGATTTATTTATTTTTTAATGAATGAAAACTAGCAGAAAATTTAGACATAATATATTCAATTCCTTTATATTTCAGGTAGAAGTTTACTTCAACTAGTCTACATGAGTACCCATATGGTTCAGTTATATTTTAAAATCATCTCCTTAATTGATCATTGCCTCTCTTGATAATGGTTTTTGGTGCTAAAGGACATCAAGACTGCTCAACATGGCACAGTGGATAAAGTGAAAAGTTATGGAATCAGGAGAACTGGGTTTGAATCAGAATCTTCTAGCAAAGGGATCATGGGCAAGTCACTTAATCTCTCAGAGACTGTTTCCTTTTATATAAAATGAGGATGATAAAACTCACAGTATTATCTCATAGAGTTACTTTGAGGAATGTTCTTATATACCCTACAGTATTACATAAATAAGGTTATGATTATTAATTTTTAAAACATGCACAAAAAGAAGCAGTATATAGACTTAACATAGGGGGATTTAACACCCAATAAGAATAAAATAGTTGGTCTATTAAGGATTATACACTAGGATTAAAATAAACTTAAAATATCCATTTTATTCTACTTCTCTCTGTTTTTTTGTGGGTATGTAGGGAGGGGGGGCCAAAAGGAGGAGCTCTTGGGTTTCTTCTATGCAATAACAAATGCTTGTCCAGTTTGGACATTAGTCTTTTTTTTTAATGTGAGACTGGTATTTTTCCTACAAAGTCTTAACCAAATGTATGTTTTAAATGAGGGTATTTTGTGTCTCCCCCCCCTTTTTTAAGCAATTGGGGTTAAGTAACCTGTTCAAGGTTACACAGCCAGGTGTTTCTGGGTATGGTACTAAGTATCTGAGCCCGGATTCGATCCCCAGGTCATCCCAACACTGGGGCCGGTGCTCTTACTCACTGAGCCACCTGGCCACCCCATGCATTTTGTACTTTTGAAGAGAAGACACTTCTATAACAGATCTCTTCCCAACTCTCTTTTCTTTGACCCTCTGACCTGTTCTTGGTAAATGAAGAGATTCATTCTGCAATTGTCCTACCACTCCTTATCAGTCTCCTTCACATCCTTCTTTCATTGCCTTAGTGTGGGTTTCATCAAGCTTCTATCATTGGCATTGTCTTTTCTCTAAATACTCTCACTTGGTGAGTTCATCCATCCTCATGGCTTCAATTATCACCCTTATGCAGATGAATCTGAAATCTATATATTCAGTTTTGACCTTTTCCCTGAATTTCAGTTTCACATTTCCAGTTGCCGTACATGTTTCTCCACATGGATGTCTCATCAGCATCTCAAATTCATTTTAATTTGATCTCATTATGTTTCCCTTCAAGCTTTCTTCTTCTTCTTCTTCCAATTTTCTTATTTCTGTTTAGGGAACCATTATCCTCCCCAGTCACCCTGGTGTTATCTCAAAGAATCAATTTTTACTCTTCTTTCTCCCTCCCTCACCCTCTACACTCAAGCAAGTGACAATTCTTTTTAATTTTGCCATCATGATACTGCTCATATCCATTCTCTCATCTCCACTAACACTGTCAGTAACAATACAAGCCCACCGCACCACTCATCTGGACTGTTTGCCACCAAACTTATCCTTTTTATTCCTAACTATCCTTTACTTCACCACCAAATCAATTTTTTAATGCAAAATATGACTATATTATTCCCTTGATCTAAAATTTTCAGGAGCTCCCTAATGCCTATAGAATAAAATAGAAAATACTTGTCACAGTGATTAAGACCATTAACAATCTGGTTCCAACTTATCTTTTAGGTCTTATTTTATGTATCACTTCTCATTGTGTTAGTTGTGTTCTAGTCAAACTGACCTGATAGCTGTTCCCTGGTCTCATCTTTCATACTTTGTCAACTCTGTGAAATCGTCCAGATTGTCCTCACATTTCCTGAAACATATGCCTCTTCCATACCTGTTGAAATTATTTTCTGACTTCAGAATCTAGCTTGGGTGCCACATTTTCCTGGAACTCTTCATTAAGCTGTCTATTTGAAAAGTTATATCTCCTCCCTCTTCAAATATTACTCAACCATTTGGTTGGGGTCTTATTAGCCATTATCAAATTCTAGCACAAATCACACTTATTATTTGTGTTCGTATTACCTGTCCATTATTCATAACAGGACAGAAACATCCTATTATATCCTATCTGATTATTCATAAGATTAGGAGTAGACCTGTGATTTTGTAGACAAAAAGATCTCCTTTATAAAGAAATTCTCTTTAATGGTTAGTCAATTAATAACCACTTATTAAGTGCCTACTATGTGCCAGGTACCTTGCTAAGTGCTAGGGCAACAAATAAAGGCAAAATACAGTTACTTGAAACCCTCATTGAATCTCACAGTCTGATAAAGGAGAAAACAGGCAAACAAGTATGTACAAACATGATATATATAATGGGAAATAATCAAAAGAAAAGAAGGTGCTAGAATTAAGGGGGCAGAGGAAGGTGTTAGAAAAGACTTCCTATGGAGAGTGGGATTTTTGGCTGAAATCTTAAAGGGAGTCAGGGAAGTCAGGAGGAAGAGATGAGGAAACACAGTATTCTAGGTGGGGCCCAACCAAGTGAAAATGTATAGCAGTGGGAGATAGAGTTTCTTGTTCAAGAAACTGCAAGGAAGCCTTCTGATGAAGGTTGGCCTCTTCTCTGTAATTTACAATTGTTGAGAGTTGCATAGAAAACATCAGAAATTGATGTGATTTTATCAGTGCAAATGACATTAAAGAAGAGGTATCACCATCTGCTTTGTTGCTGTATCCTAAAAACCACAGGCTCTTTCTATCTGACTTACACATGTAATTTTCCATGTGTGTATTTCCCTCATTGTAATGCAAACATATTGAGAGCAGAGACTGTGTTACATTTCTATTTGTATCCTACGTATTTAATACAGTTCTTGGTACATAGAAAGTGCTTAACAAATGCTTCATTCATTCATTCATTTCTCACTCCAAGGCCATCTCTTTTTCCATTATATCACACTGCCTCAATGAATAATAATTGACACTCATACAATATTTTGAAAGAAGAGATCATATTGTTCTTGTTAGATTGGTCTTTCTCAGAACATTCCAATTCTTATCCTAATTTGCTAGGAAAAAAAAGATTGCAAGAAAACAAAATGTCTCCTTTATTTTTATTTCTTGTCTTCAAACACAAAGCAAGGTGGAAAAATGGAGGTATTAGGATAAGGACTGACCAGAGACAACAAAACAATTAAAATAGATACTAGAACTGGAAAGAACCTTAGAGATGATTTAGTCTGAACTTCTCATTTTACAGATTTGGAAACTGAGGTCCTGGAAGAGGAGTTAACTAGTCAGTTACAGAAGGAAGTTTAAATCCCACTTCTACTCTTTCCTAATCCAGTGTTCTTTCTATGTTACTAGAAGGAGCTCATGAGCTGGTAGAACAGATGAATAATGCTGGTATGGTCACCATCCATCCATCCATCCATCCATCCATCCATCCATATACACATAATGACTGTAGGCCATACCCTGCACAGTTATTAATTTTTCTCTATTAAATAATAATAATAACATATATATATATATGTATATATATATTGCTTTTTGGAGAGGAGAAGGAAGGGCAGTTGGGTTTAAGTGACTTACTCAAGGTCACACAGCTAGTTTTGTGTTGTGTCTGAAGCCGGATTTGAATTCAGGTCCTTCTGACTCCAGGGCTGGTGCTCTATTCATTTTTCCACCTACTCGCCCCTACTAAGTAATAATAGTATGCATTTTTATAGTGTTTTAAGGTTTACAAGGCATTTCAAAAATATTATCTTATTTTATCCTCACACCAACCCCAGTTGGTAGGTCATTATCCCTATTTTATTATTTTTATTTTACAGACAAGGAAATTGAGATAGATACAGGTTAAATGACTTACCAGAGATCACACATCTAAGAAGTATTTGAGATGATTTGAACTTGGGTCTTACTCACAATGCCTCTAAAGCCATAACTCATGATTCCTTGCCATGAACCCATTTTCCATCCCCTTCCTGAGGTATTTGTCACTAACTGAATGTTAACTGAAAAGTCCTCTTCTCTCTCTTCCTTTTAGGTCCAACCCATAATTCAATAGGTGATTCAAGTTTTACCTTTTCCATGGATTCTTCCAACATGGAGGATCTATTTACTTTCCAACTATAAATTTTCATTCTGGTTCTGTTTGCTGACGTCTTTGGTAAAAGTTTGTAAGTCTTTTCTGCCTCATGAAAAGTATAATTTACACTTCCACAGTATCACATATGAAAGAAATGATAATTAATAAAAAATTTGGAAAGATCCAGAGTTCCCCCTTATCCCTTATCCTAATGTCCTCATTTCAAAGCTCATTCTCTGAAGGTTAAATGTTCTCCTCAATCATCTTCAGATCCCACCCAACCTTACAAGAAATCTTGTCTTCCACTCAAGCAAGTTTGGGTGAAGGTATATCCTTTGTCTTGATTGCCCAAGGCTGGAGGTGGTCTGGTTATAAAGATAGTCTCTTTGTCCAAGAGTGACATTATGCCACTTTCTCAGCCTCTCCTTGGAGTGAGACCACTTTACATTGTAATATTCATTCTCTCATTAATTGTTAACCATTCAGAGTTGATTGCTATCCTGTGAACACACACTTTTCCAAGGTTATTCCAGGTAAGCTTGCCATCATGATGGTCTTTGGCATTCAAGAGTGCCCCTGACTTCTTTTATTAATAAAATGCTAGAATTATTGATAAAATGATTCATTACTTTTAAAAAGTCACACATGCTTTACAAAGGCATTTAGCATATGTATGTCATCAACCATGTGGGTTAGGCAGAAGAGGTATTATTATACTCTTTCTTTCCCTTTTTACACACGAAGAAACTGATATTGACTCAGATAAGTGAAGTGATTTGTCCCCAGTATCACATTTAGTTAGTGTCAGGGCTAGGACTCCAATTCATGTCTTCTGATTCTCACTCCAGAGCTCTTTCTATCATGATATCATCTCTAGTACAAAACTTCAATAATTAGCTAAATTAAAAAATGATATTTTTGAATAAAAACCCAAATTGGTACATTTATATGGTCCTTTCCCAAGAAATTCTGCTGAAAAAGGTGAAGAGTGCCTTTGGAATTCTCAGAATTATTTCTTCCCTTTGATAATGACAAAGGATACGTAGGAAGGTTTAGAGTGGGAAGAAATTGGACCCTTGTCTATGTGCTAAAGGCCTAGTAATGCTTGGCTAACCTGAAGGAACTCGGAGGGAAAAGTTAAATAAAACTTGTAAACTCTAAGATATTTCCCTATGAGTAATGACCACTGCCAGATGTGTCCAGATGCACCATAGCTTGTGAAACTTTCATGGCCAACCTTCCCACACATTCTTGTTTACCATTTAATCGCCTGATATTAACAACCCTATTTCTATTCCAGATAAGTAGAAGAAGCCTTTATTCTACAAACTGCAAAATTTGAAACGATATACTGTTGACTTGGGTAATACCAGTAAGAAAGAATCAGAAACAGTATGGGCAGAATCAGAATGATCAATAAAAGACAGTTGATTCATTAATTCAACATTTATTGAGGGCCAGCTCTGTGCATATACTTAAGAAATTGGGGGCATTTGCAATCTGGGGACTCTCCCTCCTCATAATTGCTTACATTGTGTTATATTAAGTGCTGAAGAATCATATAAATGGTTCCATCTTCTCTGCCTTTGTTCTAGAGCAGGAGTTCTTTACCTGGGATTCATGAACTAATAAAAAAAACCTTCACTTTCTTTACAGACTAATTTGTAATTTGAAACAATTTTGGGGAAGATTCCTTAGGTTTCACCACATTCCCAAAGGAGTTCATGACACATGAAAGCTTAGGACTACTATACCAAAAGTTTATTTCAAAGCTCAGCTCACATATAATGTTCATATGAAGCCTATTCTGTTCATTCCCCAACTGATAGTACCTTTCTTCCTGACAAAATTACCTAATATTTATTCTGTATATATTTGTATATAACATGTTGCTTCCCATGAAAGAATATAAGATTCTTGAGGGCAGGGATTGTTACATTTTTATCTTTGTAATGCCAGTGCCTACCCCAATGTCTGCTATGCAGTAGATGTTTATTATACATGTGGTTGACTAAGATTAGTCTTTCACCCTTTTCCTACCAATGTCACTGTCCAGTCAGCTGTCAATCAGTCATGAAACTAATCAGTAACAGTTATCCCAATATAGGTTTTATAATATAGTAAGATATTTAAAATAAACAATGAATAGTCTCTGATGGCTCTCTGGTCTTCTCAACGTACATTTGCTTATGCTCAGTAACAATTGCTGAGAATTTTGTTATTGCATGATTCCTATATATAGCTTTGATGATCATAGTGCCATGTTCATACACTTCAATAGATGCCATGGGTGACAAAAAAGTGAGTATGACATTGGCCTGCCCTCAAGTATATTTTACTCTAAGAGGGAAAGCAAAGGCATATAAACAAATCGCTATAAAACTCTATTGTGTGCAAATCGTCAATTGAAAGTCACAAATGGAACACTATGAGAGCTTAGATGAGGGAAATATTTGTAGCTTGGGAAATAAAAAAAGGGTTTCATAGAGGTGGCACCATATGAGCTGAATTTTGAAGGATGGGAAAGATTTAATAAGTAGAGATGAAATGGGAGGTAAGGAAAGGTCAGAGGTCATAGTAGAGTTGGAAAGGATCTTAGAGGTTGTTCAATACCCTCCCTTTTATATAAAGAAACAGGTTCAAATCAGAGTAAATGATTACCCTAGGTCATGCAGGTAAGTGACAGAGCAAGAATCTGAACCCAGGTCTTCCAGCTCCAGATCTAGTAACATTTCTGCTACACTGAATTGCTTAGCACAGTAACAATCGAATCAATTGCTTATTAATATTGGACACTATCAATATTGGACACTGGAGTAAACCACCATTGTTAAGAAAGGTTTGAAAATTATTGATTATCCCTCCCTTCCTAAAAAATTGTAATAATTTGTAAAGTAGTTCCTGGGAGGTGTCTAAATAAATACTAAAAATTTGAATCATTTTTTTTAAACTGTAGAGCAAAATTGATCAAACATAGATACTTAGAATGTTTAAAATACTATGCAACGCTTCACAAGCCCCCTAATAGCCAGTCATTCCCCAAACATGCAATCACATATTTCTTCTATGTATCCACTTTCAGTGTACTTATTTACCTTCAATGCTCAGCTCAAGCACCACCACCTCCACGGAGCCTTAGTTGATCCCTTGAGATGGTTGTGTTCACTCCCTCCTCAAATCTTGCTAGAGCACTGTATTTATTTTTTTGGAGAGTGAGGGATACTCTTTTGATCATCTCATTCCCATTGTGTTCCAGTACAGATACAGGGCTGGATCTAAAGTGGGGGAGACCAGGGTTCACGTCCTAACTGATACTTTAGTTTGAGACCACAGGAAAGTTGCTAAACTTCCCTGAGTCCAAGGGTCTTTATCTGTATAACTCCAATCTTGAAGCCCATTGGGAAGGGACTCTCTTCTCAGTGGTAGATATGAATGCCCTGCCCTGCAGGTGTTGGGGGTCTGTGGTAAAAGTGGGAGACAGTGGAAGTCTTCAGTTTTTTAGTTCTTCAGAGTCATTTTGAGTTCTTCAAGTCTCTTTGGACTTTATAACTTCTGCCTTCCAGCTCAGACACTAATGATGGAAAGATGCCAACCTCACTTCAAGTTGTTGAAAGAAAAAAAATATCCTGGAAGAAGCTGTCACAAGAGAATTAAAAGTTTCCATCATGTCCCCATTCCTAGCTTGCTAAATAGAAACTTCAAGGAACTTCCCCTTGGGTGAAATTCTCAGTCTCTGACTCTCTCTGTCTCTGTTTCTGTTTCTCTCTCCTCCCTCCCACCCCCTCCCCCCGCCAGAAGCTAGCATAGCACTTTGTACATAGTAAGTAGCCCTTGATCAAGTTTTGTTTTTATTTTTGAAGCTGGTGAAAAGCCCTGGTTACTAAAGATTTAGGGTACAAAATCAGGGGAAAATGTGAGACAGGTTGAGTTAGACTTCATTGTGAGACCATTAACCAAATTGCTTTTCCTATATAGGTTTGGGTTAGATTTTTTTTTCCTTAAAAGATATTGAGGTCATACTCAGGACTTGATCATCTTAACAGAAGGGACTCAATTGATCAATATAACTTATAGGTCGCCTCAATGAAAACATCCATGAATTCTTTATCCTTGCTCTGAGGTTTGGCTTGTAAACCATAATAGGCAACTGAAAAGCAGGGGAACTTATAGCATCAAGGATGCTCATCTTTATTGATGTACTATGCTAGTTGGGTAACTCAGCTTGTCCTCTCCCCTCTCCCTCTCCTTCTCCTTTTCTTCTCCAAAGGAAGGTAAATTTTGGTGGCCAGAAGCTGCCCACTTAACTTGGAGTTTACTGGCTAGATTTCTTCCTTCCTCCCTCCCTCCCTCCCTCCCTTCCTTCCTTCCTTCCTTCCTTCCTTCCTTCCTTCCTTCCTTCCTTCCTTCCTTCCTCACTTTCTTCTTTTCTTCCTTCCTCCCTTCCTCCCTTCCTTCCTCCCTTCCCTGCTCCCTCCCCTCCTCCATGCCTCCCTCCCTCCCTGCTTCCTTCCTTCCTTCCTTCCTTCCTTCCTTCCTTCCTTCCTTCCTTCCTTCCTTCCTTCCTTCCTCAAACCCAGTTCACTCTGAAGCTCATATACTGGACCACAACAGGTCCCTGCCCAAGCTCCACTTAATGGCTGTATTTTAGGCCCTCCAGGCTTGGAGTGAATGTCAATGGTAACTGTTTCTCCTCGGAACAGCAACCCTGAGGGTCTGTCTTTCCCAGCTTGATTTTTTTCTTTTTTTCTAATTAAAGAGGCCATTCTTTGACTCACTTCTTAAAGAGGCCTATTCACTGAATGGGCTTTGCCTCACTCTAAGTGAGTATCTGAAAAGGCTTTAGCCTAAAAGGGCCAAGGTTTCCTATCATTCTGGGTCATATCCAGTCATCCTGATGAATGTCTGGTCACTGGATCCATATGGCTCAGGAGGAAAAACTGACTCTGGTGACCTTACACAGCACTCCCTTACTCAAATCAAAGTCAACTGCAAGCCATGTCATCATTTCCCTGATCCCCCTTTGTGAAAACAAAGGACAAATATAATGGCTAAGTAAATATATTTTAAAATTTTTTAAATTGCTGAATGAGCTAAGATTGTCTCATTTTGTTCTGTTGCTGAACCTAAACTACTAGAAGACTGTCCTGAGTTGACTAACTCAGAATTGATGTTAAGAGTTTACCTATCTATCAGGCTTTATATCCTAACACTCATAGCTAAGGATTTAACCCCCATACATAAATGATCTGCATCTCTAATTCTCTAAACCTCACCATAGTTAGAGAGAGTTTAAGGAGCTCCAGGTGCTGCTCTGAGCTTGTTGCCTAATCACAGTGTCTGGAGTCTTGTCCTGTTTTCTGTGGCCAAGTTCTGCTCCTATGCTTGGGCTGTAGCCATGAATCCTTTTCCTTTCCTTCCGAGGAGCATCTTCTACAGGTCAAAAAAAGCTTCTTTTAAAAGGGGAGATTTTAGACAAGATCTGAAGGAAGTAAAAAATAATCCCCAAAACCAAGGACGTGGAGATGAGGAGGGAAGGAATTCCAGGCATGGGAGACAGCCAGCTAAGATATAGAGTCAGGAGATAGAGTAGATTGTGTGAGGAAGAGCCTGGAGGCCAATGTTGCTGGATCAGAGTAACGTCATGTCAGTCAGCAAGAAGTAGTCATATGCTTCTTGTCTGAAGATCTTCAGTGAGGTAGAACCCACATTGTGCAGTGATAAACTTATTGGGTCTGGACACCTATGACTAGATCAAATTCTTAATCTGTGGTTTATTTGCTGTGTGGCCCTGAGCAAGTCATTTTGAAGAGGGTCACCATAAAATGATGAGGTATAGGCTTAGGGGTGCTCAAGACCCCAAAATACCAACACGCTGGGTCCTGCCAAATGAATTCAAGTCTTATCTCAGCCAAAGAAAAGCAAAGTTTATTAAATGTTTGCCACGATGGGTAGACTCTTAAGGAGCCTCAGTATCTGTAAGGCTTGTATTAGACACAGAGCAAATCTGTGCTAGGTCATTCTATGGTGCTCTCACATACGTGGAGGCAAGATGGGGCTAGAAGAGTGGTTATCAAACTTTTTGATCTCAAGATGCCTTTATATTTTTCAACACTGTTGAGGGTTCCTTTACACACTAAAAAATTATTGATGACTCCAAAGACTTTGATGTGAGGTATTTATATCAATATTTATTATATTAGAAATTTAATTTGATAAAAGTTTTTAAAATGTATTTACTCATTCATTAAAATAATAATAAAATAACAACAAACATATTGCTTGTTAACCTATATAACTATATTTTCTAAAACAAAAATATAGTGAGGATGGCAAATTTTCATTTTGTTTTTATTATTTTATAGTATTTTATTTTTTCAATTACATGTAAAGACAATTTTTAATGTTCTATATTTTTAATAAAAATTTGAGTTCCAAATTTTCTGCCTTCCTTCCTTCCTACTTTCCCTCCCCTCCCTGAGAGAGTAAGCAATTTGTTATATATAGGCAATCATGTAAAACCTATTTCCATATTAGTCATATTGTGAGCAAAGAAAGAGTTTGTAAAACAATTACAGTTTGCAAAAGAAAAAAATGAAGAAAATGAAGAAAGTGAAAGCAATATGCTTTGATTTTCATTCAGTTTCCATAAGTTCTTTTTCTGGATGTGGATAACATTTTCCATTATGAGTCTCTTGGAATTGTCTTGAATCATTGTATTGCTGAGAAGAGCTAAGTCAATCATAGTTGGTCATTGCACAATTTTTTTTTATTGTGTACAATGTTCTCCTGGTTCTCCTTATTTCACTTTGCATCAATTCATGAAAATCTTTGCAGGCGTTTTTGAAATCTGCCTGCTCATCATTTCTTAAAGCACATACAGAGCACATACCTGCATAGTATTCCATTACATTCATATACCATGACTTGTTCAGAGAATGGCATATTTTTAATATTTTTTTGCAAATCTCTCTAATATCTGTCTTCATAAAACATAGTTCATTTCTCCTGTCTGCTCTGCATTTAATCTGTGGTGATATGTTATTTTGGTTGTTATGAAGAAAATATGGCCTCTCACAGATATATAGTTGGAAAAAAGAGAACTGTTTTAATATGCAAGTGATGTTTTATTCCTTGGAGCTAAATATATGGCTCAGAGTCTAGAGCAATGGGTCTGAAGTCAGGAAGACCTGAGTTCAAATGTGGCCTCCGATATTTGCTAGTTGTGTGATCCTGGGCAAGTTATTTAACCCCATTTGCCCCAGTTCCTCCTCTGTAAAATGATCTTGAGAAGGAAATAGCAAACCACTCCAGTATCATTGCCAAGAAAACCCAATGGACAGCATTGGCATGCTGTGTTCCATGCTAGACATAACTGAAAGATTGAACAACAATGGAAAGTATTAGTAGGATTTTCAACTTTATCATAGGAAATAATGCAAGTAATAAAAAAAAAATTCCCAACATGTGATGCATGAAAAACTCAAGAGACAGAGTTTCTGGGTAACCAATAATCAATTTATTAGTTAGGCTAGCTAATAATCAATAAATTGATGGTCAGGGGTTTCTCTTGGAAAATCAAAGGTCCCGAATAGGGATGATGAAAGCTTTAAATCTTTGTAAAAGAGAACACCCCTGACAAGTGAAAATCAACCCTGATTGGTAACATTTATGAAGAGGTAGGCTAGGAGACTTCCAGCTCCTCGTGATGAAAAAGTGACTTGATCATTAATCATAAGACTCAGCTACCTCCATCAATTTGGACAGAAGAATCCATCTCCTCCCAGACCACTCTGGTTTTCTCCTTCATTAAGTTGGGTAGCCCTAAACTCCAATGCAGAGGTGCAAGGACAGGGCCTCATTTTCATGTGGCAAGAACTTTCCTAGTAAGATTCTATTTACACTCTAAAACAGAAGTAAAGTCTCAAGGTTGGGTAGTCCAAGGTTGGGGACCTTCCCCAAAGAATAAATTGCCTCTCTTCCCACCTACCTCAGGAGGGCAATCACATCAATCAGTCATGTTCTTCAGAGACTGACTGACAACCTACAGGGATTGGTCCCTAAATGAGGAAATAAAGAATAAAAATTCTTGATCTTAACTTAGTAATAGGTTGCTAATGTAATAGTACAATAATAATTTCTCTCTATGTAAAAGTAGAAAATTCATGGTTTAAATGCTCAGACCTACTTTATTTGATTCCTGAGATTTATAGACTTAGGAAAGAAAGATATATTTCTGCTAACTCACAATTTTGCCTAAAGCTAGCCTTGCCTACATCTGTTTAGCAACGGTTTTGTGAAGCTTGGGGCCTTTAACGGGCCTTTGATGAAGAGAAGAAAGTCAGCCTGGTAGACACGTAGATGAAATATTGGGGCGAGGAAGACAGAAGATAGAGCACAGCAGTAAGATTTGTTCTGAGTGGAAAGATCTCTTCAAGTACAATGACCTGGGAGTAGTGAGGGAACAGCAGGCAATGAGACAAGACAGACCCTTTGTTGTGATGTCAAAGCAAGTTCTCTCTAATTCCTGATAGTGTAATTATGATTTTCGTTGATGTTACATTTAACATTAAAGTTTTTTTTTAATATACATATTTTCCCAGAGGTTAGCAAGTAGAGATGGAGTAGGACTGGATAAAATAGTGATTTCCTTGAATAAGAATAAGAAAATTAATATTATCGTTCTGGAAAAAAACAAAACAAACAAACTTGCTCAAGACTGTATTACAATCACTAGTGGGGATATGGCTTGTAATTTTTCTCATACTCTGTGTGAGGTCTTGTCCATTAGTCCTGCCCTTGGAGATAATGTTACTACAGATTTGATTATTGAATGTTGTCAGCTTTCATGGCCCATATAAATGCAAATTACCTTGATGTCTCTTATTTTCACTGTTGGCATATTAAATATACTTTGGTAGTTCCAGGGATTGAGATGAATTACTGTGTCCTGTGGCTCACTGAAAAGCAGAATAAACAAATAATAGAGCATTAACCTTTACTCAACATATTCAGTCACATTTTTCTGGAAGCCTAAAAGCATTGCCTTTGCAAATTTTCCTAATGAAACTCCAGCCATGAAAACAGAGAGTGACCAAAACAGAAGATGTTCAATGTTAATGGATTGCTCCCATCTGTGTTGGAGGAACTGATTTAGTCAGGATGCTTCAGTATATACATTTCCAACCAGTAGGAAGGAATTATGAAGTCTACTCAAGAGTTTCATACAAGCCCAAACCACAAAGAGCTTGCCCAGTTTTGGGTCCTTGCTATAAACTAAAACCAGTCATTGTTTGGTTTAATCTCTCAAAGAATGATCTGTGGGGCTTGAGGAACTCAAAATGGCCTTAATTTATAATCTGAAACAATCCTTAAAACTTTAAGGGTCTTCCATAGGTTGGATATTATGGGTTTTTTTCAACTTTATTAGAGGTATTCCAACAGGCAGTGGAGAAAATGAGGTTTTTCTTCTAGATAATAAATTGCTAAAAGAGTCTCACCTCAGATATTTCAATAACAAAAGGATTTAGGGCCCAAATAACCAGAAGAAGGTGGCGTGTTGTCTTGGATTTTATAATTAAAGCCCAGGTGCTTGTGAGGTTTTTAAAGTGATAACATTTAGTGAAACAAAGCTATCTTAAAGTCAACTTTCTCTCTTTTTCTCCCGACATCATTACCTTATTCCAAAGATAAAAAGCCTATTTTATCTAGATCTCCTTAGTGGAAGTACAAATACTGAAATTGAAGTTTAAATACTTTGGCCAGATAATAAAACAGAGCTCATAGGGAAAGACTCTGGTGTTGGGGAAGATTGAAGACAAAAGGAAAAAGGGACAGCAGAGAATGACGATACATAGAAGCAATGAACATGAGCCTGAAGACACTTTGGCAAAAAGCTGAGGTTAGAAGAGCCTTGTGTGCTATGGTCCATGGGGGAGTTAGACAAGACTCAACTACCGAACAACAAAAATAACTTGAATGGTATTTTCTAGAACTATTTCCCACCTTTTATGATTCTTATATTGAAGGGGTCTGGACTCAGATTAAGCATGATGTGGGAGTCTTCTCACCACAAATTTCTTGTAAGATATAAGCTGCTTTTCACTTCTCTGTAGCTTTGAGATCCTAGGGTTGAGGGATGGGGGTGGGAAGGAGGTAGTAGAGCTGCATTCCCCAAATGTAAAGAGCATGGGAAAGGATGAAGCATCTACTCAGTGTCTATTATGTGGTAGACATTGTATTATGCACTGTACAACTCCTATCTCATTTGATTCTTACAACTACCTACCAAGGAAGATGCTATTATTATCACCATTTTACAGTTCATGAAACTGAAGCAAACAAAGGTTATGTGACTTTCTCAGGATCACACAACTAGTAAGTGTCTGAGGCCAGATTTTGGACTGAGGTCTTCTGGACTCCAGGCCCTGAACTCTACCCACTGTACCATCTAGCTGCTATGGTTTTAAGATTAAAGTCTTTAAGCATGTTGGTATCCAGAGCAATTGCCTTTCTTGGAAATATTTATAAGCCTCAGAGAATGGGGCAAGGTAACAGTAAATGGCCTGGAGGACTGCCAGGTAAGGTTTTCAGATCTCTCTACCAGTAGATCCTAATTCACTGTGTGGGGCCTCTGCTGTAGTTGATATAGTGTTCAAGATGTTAGCAAATTTTCTTCTAAAATGTTCATACTTGCAGAGAAATAATTGCCATTAGCTCTCCCAGCTTATTCAGACTTCTCCTTTATAGGACACAAGTCTGACTAAGGCTGGTCCCCTGGTATTTTTTGTTCTATAATGGAATGAAATGTGATGCTTCTAGGTCATCAGCAATCAACAGAAGATTTACTTAATCATAGTAGAAAAAGGATATGTATTAAAGATCTGCATCAAGAATGTCTCTAGTTGCTTCAGCTGAGGGAAACTCCCTTACCTGAATTGCCCATTGTTTTCTCCAAGTCAAATACTAGATCAAGCCTAGAGCTGCTTATTGTGGCTGCTTTGTATTATGTGACCAGGAATTGAAGTCAACAGTCAATACTTTTAGTTCCTACACTAAGCAAATTCCAAGGATGGATTCAATACATAATAAGGAAATGCTAGCCTAACTTGCATAGGGGAAGAGGTTAGGATACTGTTTTCACCAAGAAACAAAACACTTACTTTACATTTTCTTATGGTCTCCATTACTTGAAAAGGGAAAACAACTTTCTAATGATTAGAATTATCCAAAAGTACTATGTGCTGACTCAGGAGATGGTAATTTCCCTGAGAGATCTTCGAAAGGAGACTGGATGACCACTTGTTGGTTATGTTAAAAAGATAATTCCTTGGGGAGGCCAGGTAACACAGCGAGTAAGAGCACCAGCTCCAGTGTTGGGATGACCTGGGGATCAAATCTGAGCTCAGATACTTAGCACCATACCCAGAAATAACTGGCTGTGTAACTTTGAGCAAGTTATTTAACCCTGATTGTTTAAAAAAAAAGATAATTCCTTCAAGTGTAGGCTTGACTGAAATGATGACTACTTTTCAACAATGCTGGACAGATTAGCATTTCTCTTATTTTAAAAGACTCCCTGAAGTTCTATAATTGTCCTTGACAACCCACTATTCTGAGGAACAGCACCAACAATCAGGGTCATGTATTCATAATCTGTTGTACAGAATAAACTATACACACACACACACACACACACACACACACACACACATATATATATATATATATATATAAAATCTGAAACATTTCCTTCTATAGTCTTTCTTCCTCTAATCTCTTTCTTCAAAATTACCTTGTGCTCATTTAGCATGTATATATTTTATGCATTTATATATGCATGTCTGTATATACATAATTTTTTTTTGCCTTTTGGAGGGCAATTGGGGTTAAGAAACTTGCCCAAGGTTACATGGCTAGTGTTTATTTTGTGTGGTAAGTGTCTGAGGCTGGAACCAAACTCGGATCATCCTGACTCTGGGGCCAGCCCTTTACTCACTATGCCACCCTGTCTGTATATACATATATACAGACATCTATAAATATACTATGTATCCATGCATATGTACACATATACATACACATATATACTGTCTATGCTGAGAGTGTAAAGTCCAGAAGGCAATTATTGTTTCAGTTCTTTGTATCCCAGTGGCTTAGTGCAATGTCTGATATATAATGAATGAATAGCAAATGCTTGTTGATTAAAAAACTCCATCCCCTGGCTGCCTGGAGATTTTTGGTATTTTAGAGACAGTAAGGGAAAACTCAAGGTTTTGACTGTTTTTTTAATCACCTTGTGAACAAATAGGGAGAAGTCCTCTTAGTGTTAGAGTGGCCTTCCAGAGGTCAAAAGAAGAAAGAATATCAAAATTTGTAGACACTAATTTTGAACTTGGAATTGGTGACAGGGATTGTTATTGAAAATGGAGAGCAATGCAGTCCTATTCACTGGGCATGCTCATGTGAAAACACAGGACAAATGGAGAATGATCTTTGGTGAGGAGAGGTTTTCAGTCTGTTTTTTGAGTCACAGGAGAAGTAACACATGGATAATTGTATATAGGGCAAGACAACTAAAACACCAGAGACTTTTCTTTCTGCAACTGCCAAGATTGCTATAAATAAAAGATAAACAAATATACCCTGGAAGAAAGTTTCTTCTTGACTAGGATTAATGTCTAGATGTGCCCCCCCTGCAACCTCTGCAGAACTGTGGATAGTTGCTGAGGAACTATATAGAAATCAATAACTGAATGGTTTGTTATGAATAGTGCAGAAGCATAGAAGTATTTTGGTGGACAATAAAACTTGATATTACTTACTTAGAATTGTAGGAGTCAATTGTGACAAACTGTGGTGAAGAAAGGAAAGTGTTAACAGACTATAACTTTAAGTAACTGAGAAAGAATATATGTATTTGTTTAAATTTATCAGATTTCTTAAGATATTCTTGAGGAAAAGACAGAAAGGTTGAGACTAGATAATAGTAGTTAGATGGATTCAGGACGCATTCAATGTCCAATTCCAAGAATGGCAATTAATGGCATTCTGACAGTTTTAATTGTCTAAAATTTATTAATTTAAGAGACATAAATAAACAAAACCTTTCCACATATAGACAATATAAAAAGCAGATTGAATATGAAACTACAACCCTCTATTATATACTGCTTGTTTTTAAGGTAGTTTTTCATCAATATCTTTTGTTTTTATATCCTCTAGATTTCATTCAGTATCTGTACCCATCTCACTCCACCTTAAAGAAAATCATCCTTCATTAAAAAGACTTAAAAATAAGAAAAAAAAAGGATTCATCAAAACCAACCAATCAATTGAAAAATTCTGATATTATATCCAAAACCATGCATCTATAGCTTCCCCACCTCTGCAGAAGGATGGGGGATGTATCTTCTAATATCTCTTCTTTGCATTCAAGCCTAGTCTTTACAATTTTGGAAAATTGATTTTGATTGTTTTGTGTAGTAATTATGTACTTAAATCATACCTCCTTAGAAGAACTGAGAGCTTGCAGACTTCTAGAGCTGGCTCTGTGAAAGAGCAGCATAAAGAAACTTGAAGCTTTGGACAGTGCCTCCTCCACTTCATGAACAGAGTCCAAATTTGACAGAGTTAATAATTAAGAAATAAGCAACCAACTGAAAAAGTACCTGATCATAGGGAGTTACTCTGGTGAAATGAAAGATCAAAACCCAAACTCAGAAAAAGACAACAAAATCAAAGCAGTTACATAAAAAGCCTAAAATAAAAATGCAAAGTGGTTTCAGTCCCTGAAAGAGCCCAAAAACATATTGTAAAAGTCAAATAAGAGAAATAGAGGAAAAAATTGGGAAAAGAAATGAGGGGGTGCAAGAAAATCATTAAAAAAGTCAATAGCTTGGTAAAGGAGGCACAAAAAATATTCTAAAGAAAATAGTACCATATCAAAAAAAAATAGACCAAATGGCAAAAGAAGCACAAAAATCTGCTCATGATAATTCATTAAAAATTAGAATTGGTCAAATGGAAAAGGAGGTACAAGAGCTCACTGAAGAAAATAATACCTTATAGCTTACCTGTCAGATTTATAAAGAACAGAATAATTTATGACCAAACAAGAGATAGAGAACAATAAGAAATACAAAATGGATAATTTTGATTACATTAAATTGAAAAGATTTGCACAAAAAAGCCAATGCAACCAATATTAGGAGGGAAACAGAAAATTGGGAAGGAATTTTTACAACCAGTGTCTGGAGGTGTGGGAAAATTGGAACACTAATTCATTGTTGGTGGAGTTATGAACTGATCCAAACATTCCAGAGAACAATTTGGAAATATGTCCAAAGGGCTATAAAAATGTGCATACCCTTTGACTCAGCAATACCACTTCTAGGGCCATATCCCAAAGAGATCACACAAATGAGAAAAGGACCCACTTGTGCAAAAAATATATATAGAAGTTCTTTTTTGTGGTGGCTAGGAACTGGAAATTGAGGGAATGCCCATCAATTGGGGAATGACTGAACAAGTTGTGGTATATGAATGTAACAGAATACTATTATTCTATAAGAAATTATGAGCAGGAGAACTTCAGAAAAACCTGGAAAGACTTATATGAACTGATGGTGATTGAAGTGAACAGAACCAGGAGAATATTTTACACAGTAACAGCACTTTGTGCTATGCACTGAGTTTGATCAATTTAGCTCTTCTCAGCAATGTAGCAATATAAAACAATTCTAAAAGCCTTATGATGGAAAATGCCATCCACATCCAGAGAAAGGAATATGGTGTCTTGGAGTGGCTAGGTGTTGCAGTGAATAGAGCACCAACCCTGGAGTCAGGAGGACCTGAGTTCAAATATGGCCTCAGACACCTAACACTTAGTAGCCGTGTGACCTTGGGCAAGTGATTTAACCCCAATTGCTCTGCCTTCCCCCCTCCAAAAAGCAAAGAAAAAAAGAAAAAGAAAGAAATATGGAGTCTGAATGCAGATCGAAGCATAGTTTCCTCTCTTTTTAAAATTTTGTTTTGTTTTTCTTTTTTATGGTTCTTTCCATTCATTCTAATTCTTCTATACAACATGACTAATGTGAAAATATGTTTAATAAGAATCTATATGTAGAAGCTATATTAGATTGCACACGTCTTGGGAAGAGGTAGAGGGGAGAGAGGTAGAGAAAAATTAAAAGCTTAAGGAAATGAATGTTGAAAATGAAAAATAAATAAATTAATTGAAAAAGAAAATAATTCATTAAAAATTAGAATTAAGCAAGTGGAAGGTAATAACTCCATCAAATATCAAGAAAAAACACAAAATCAACAGAATAAAAAAATAGAAGTAATGCAAAATTTCTCAGTGGAAAAGTAAATAACCTAAAAATAGATTGAGGAGAGTTAATTTAAGAATTACCAGATGTAATAGTAATGAAATTTAAAGATCCCCCTGTATTGGCTTGGTTTTCAGGTTGAGTGTTAAAACCCAGAGCTTGTGAATCCCACTTGTGGGATGGACTTGTGGACGTGAAAAGGGAGGGCTGAACAGGGAGGAGCTGGTGCTGTGGATTTGGAGAGGCACAAGCAGAGGAAGAGAGGCAGAAGAACTTTTGGAAGCAGCATTGTGGAGGCAGAGGGAGAGAGAGGATTGCTGAGGGCCAGTTTGAGCTGCCCAGGACTTTTGAGAGCTGCCACCCAGAGCTGCTGAGGACTGAGGAGACATGGCTGTGACACTCGTATTTTGTCTGTCTGTTTTGATGTTGTTTTTCCAGATTTGTCTGCTGGTGAAGGACATTGCTGCTGGTGCAGAGGTCCTGTAACCTTTCTGTTGCTTCAGAAGCCCTGAAGAAGGATTTTCTTGTTGTATGTTTACAGAAATCCTCGATGTTTTCAGGGGTGCTAGGACTGTTCTGCAGGCAGAGAATAAATTAATGAGGACACTGGCAATGTATTTTGTGGCCTTGGTAATCTTTGTATCCCCTGGAACAGAGATTTCTGAGAACTTGCCTTGGGTTAAGATGAAGAAAAGACCTCTCTTTGGGTATTAAATACTGTGATGATATCTTATTGTTGTAATTCAGGGGTAGATGGCCTTTGTGCTCTCTACTGCCCCTTTTGAGAAGGTGCTTGGTGTTAACTGATGATAATTGTAATTCAGTTGAGATCCAGGAGTGGGAAACTTTTGACTTTTTGTGCTCTGCGACTGACCAAATGAATGTACTTTGTTTATGATTGGAAACTAATCTCCATTTGAGAAAAGGGGCTTTGTGATTGACTAAATGATTGTACTTTCCAGGGGTGAAGTAGTGCTTGAGAATTATTGAATTACATTTGGTGAATGCTGTACTTGGAAATTATTGAACTACACTTGGTGAATGCTGTATTTTGAATTATACTGTATTTTGATTTTCTCTGTTCTTAATTTGTCATTGAATAAAATGGCAGGCTGCTGTGTTAATATTTCTGAACCTTGGAATTTGCCTTTGCTTGACATTACACTGGACTACCTGAAAGCCACAATAAAACAAAAAACCTACACATCATATTTCAAAGAAATTATCAAGGAATATCCTAGATACCCTGATATACTAGAACCAGAGGGTGTAGCAGCAAGCACCCCAAGCGTCCTCAGGGTTTGCAGCTACCATAGGTTCTTGGATCTCCTTTGTTAAAGGAAAGCAACTCAAAATGGGTTAACAAGCTTACTTTAATCAGTCAGACATATATCGTTTACCTTGTTCAGGGGAAAGAGGTCAGTACCCAGAACTTCAAAGCATACAGGCAGAATTATCAAGACAGAAACAGATCAAGTAGACAGATTTCCAAACTGTCCAACCATTACATCCATACCAAATCAGCATCTGGGTTTTTCAAATCCGGGGGGGCCCTGGACAACGGCTTCCCAGAATACAGATCAAATCACAGAACACTCTCAAAGTGAGCCCCCAAAACAAAGCCTCACATCAGGGCTTATATAGCCTTCTCCTGGCTCAGAGAATGTAACAACCTTATTTACCCACTGGCCAATCAAAAAGTATCTACTGAAAAACAAGCCTCCCACCCCAGGCTTCAGGTGCACTTTAGCCTAGGGGCAGGGAAGATCTTCCAAATTTGCATTCCCATTACAGAGGGTGAAATAGATATTGAAAGAGTTCACCAACAAAGCTCATGAAAAATACCCCCAAATAAATAACTTTCATATTATAAAATATATATTATTTAATATATATAATATATATTATAATATAAAAGGAATATTATACCCAAATTCCAGAGCTCACAGGTCAAGGAGAATTTATCACAAAGTGTCAGAAAGAAACAATTAAAGTAATGTGGAGCCACAGGATAACACACACTTTAGTAGCTTCCACATTGAAAACCAAAGGGCTTTGAATATGATAATCTGGAGGGCAAAGAAGCTAGGATTATATCCAGGAATAATCTCCCAAGCAAAACTGATCATTATCTTTCTGGGAAAGAAATGGATATTTAATGAAATAGAAGACTTTCATGCATTCCCGATAAAGAAGCTAGAGTTGAATAGAAAATTTAACACAGAAGACTCAAGAGAAGCATATAAAGTTAAATAAGAAAGAGAAATCATAATGGATTCAGTAAGTTTAAATTGTGCATTCCTATGTGGGAAAATACTTGCAACTCTTAAGAACTTTATCGTAGGGTAGTTAGAAGTATACCTAGATGGAGGGCACAGATGTGAATTGACTATGATGGGATGATATACAAAAAATAAAATAAAATGGTGAGAAAGAAATACACTGGGAGAAGGTGGAAGGAAGCGGTAAGATGTGATGAGTTATCTCACATAAAAGAGGCATGAAAGATTTTACAGTGGAGGCTAGAGCAGAGAAAAAAAGTAACAAGAGGAAAGTTCATACAACTTTGGTAGAGTCTGAGTCTAGTTGCTATGACAATGACTGCCAAGAGCGTGTATATGTTGTGGAGAGTGATAAAATGTTACAGAGTGGTGATACATTGTTTCATGACCAAGATTTTATGAGGGCAGAAACTTACCCTATACTGCCTGAGAAGAAAGCAGGAGAATCAGGGAGGCCAAACAGTGTTCAGGGAGATAATTGAGGATTTTACTCAATAGGAGATTACTGACTAACATTACTGACTTAACATAGCAGATTCAGCCAAAGAATGGGAGAATCCTTAGTGGCTTAGATGGTGAGAATTAGTGATGAAGGAGCTGGAGGACGTATCAATTGTGTGGACTTAATTTTCTTTGAATTTTATAAGTATTTGTCAGAATCCTTTGGTCCAGCAAACTTTTAGGGATTTTCATATGGCAGGGGGTAACAATACAATCAATCTGTTAGCTTTAGCTGCTGATGAATGCAATAAAATGGACCCCACTGATTCTATTTGGCCTAGTGGAGAGAGACCCTGGTACTTGCTTAGAGACTGCATGAGAAAGTTGAAAGAAGTAATGAAGGGGCGGCCAGGTGGCTCAGTGAGTAAGAGCACCAGCCCCAGTGTCCGGATGACCTGGGGATCAAATCCAGGATCAGATACTTAGCACCACACCCAGAAATAACTGGCCGTGTAACCTTGAGCAAGTTACTACTTAACCCCAATTGCTTTAAAAAAAAGAAGAAGAAGTAATGAAAACTGCTATCATGGTTAGAGATACAGATACAATATCATCATATCCCCTTAGCAGTTCCGCATAAAAATATCATGGTGAAGATGGCTCTTCCTGCTTATAAGCACCTACTTCTGACTTCACTAATTGGTGAAATAGGGTACCCTCTTTCAGAGGTGCTGGAAAAATCTGAATAAAAATGAATATTCAACAGCATAATAAGTCCACAAGGTTCTTCCTGATGTTTCCACATGAAACTCCTTTTTATTTATTGTAAATATACTTATCTGTGTACATATCATATCTTTACATTATACAGTGGCTCTTTTTGGATAGTAACTATCTTTTATCTTTGAATACATAGGCCCTCACATAACACCTTGTTTAATAAATCCTCATTGAACTGAATTGAATCTATTGGATGTCAAGGTCAATTGGAGGTAACAGTTTGACATCACAGTTGGAAAAACCATCTTTAGCTGCATGAAGAGAAGGAATATGTCCAAGACCATAGGGGAAATGGAACTATATTACTCTTCTTTGGTATGAATTTATCTGGAAAACTGTGTTCAAGTATAGGTACTACATTTTATGGCAAATATTGATAAGTTAGAGCAGGTATCCTAAATTGGGGAAATATTTAAAATATTCAAATATTTGAAATGGAATAGGAGGGGAGCAGGGGGGAAGAATTTTATTCTTATTTGTGATTCATGGAGTACAAACTAATTTGGTCAATTATATGTAGTCTGGTCCAGGTTAACTTCCAGCCTACCATCCACCTTTCTTCAGTGGTTATGTACTGGCAACCATTGCTACAGAAACTATAATCACATCAAAACTTCTATTGCTTCTGGAAAGGGAGTCTCAGTCAGTTCCCCTATGGCTCTACTCACCACGCCTATGAATTCCCAGACAAAAACGTCCTTACTTGGTCTCACTCCCCTATGTTGCCTGTCTCATTAGAGTGTAAGTTGCTACAGGGAAGAGATAGTCTTACTTTTGCATTTGTATCCTTACAATTTAACACAATGCTTGGCACATTATGAAGTGACAGATACATGTTTTTTTTTAATTTATTCATTCATTCTTAATTTATTCAAATACTTGATATTCCTTATCTTAAGCCTGGTTCAGAAAGTCAGATGTCATTCTTTGGCATCATTTTTTTTTAAATCAGTGGTTTATTTTCCATTTTACATGGCCACTTTTCATTTCCATATAAAATGTGGAATCTAAAGTTTTAGTCCCTTTATGGTTTTTGCTCTGAAAAGATTTGTGAAAATATCTAACTGGGCAAGGATGGAGTGAAGATTAGGAAACAGAAAGTGGTAGAAAAGAATAACTCTTTATCCCATCAGATACAAATTTATTGTAAATTTTTCTGTCCTGTAGGCATTGCATTAATGTATAAAAGATGAAATTCTAAATCAGTATCCTGTCTACTTAAAATAAAAGACTGGAAGGACTAGTTATTGTAATGTATTGTATGAACTGACAAGTAAAAAATGTATCTCATGAACTTGTGCCCTATATCTTGGCAGAATTGCATAACCTGAAAAATTAAGATTTAAGTTGTGTTAAAATTTGAATTATGACCTTAAAAGTCTTTGACTATGTTGTCAAATTGTTTGATTTCACTAACCTTACAAAAATCCAGTAATGCACTAGATACATTTGGAAAAGTTTTGTAAGAAAAAGTTACTAATATTAATTACATCATTCTCCCCTCTACTTCACCTTCTTCTCTCTTCCTGATTTCCTTATTACTGTACAGGGAACCACCATCCTCCAAGTCACTCAGGATGTAAAGCCAATCATGAGAAGCTCTCCTGAGGATTGCTGCTGTGAATGACTCTAAGGATCTAATAGCATAGTATAGTGAACTCTCTATTTACTCAGCTATAAACTAAAGCAAAACATTCAAGAAACTAAAGCATAACATTCACAACAATATACCATAACAACTTATTACTAAGGTATCCACATAGTCTTAAACAAAACATAACATTCAGTAAATCACAATTTCCTCAATGAATTTAGAATACCCAAGTAAAGTTTTCTTTCATCTTGGCTGAAGGCTGGCTTCCAACCATCTTTAAGTCAATCAACCTTAAGGGGTAGCAGAAAGTACAAACACCATCCACCTCTAGGTCACAGTAAATTACAACATCATTAGTCAGCACTGAGTACCCAAGTAAAGTATCCTTGCTTCTTAACTCAAGGCTGACTTCCAAACCTGATGGCTCCACATCCACACTCCTAGCTCTTGTCTAGATTCACCTGACTGTTATCTGGACTCACAGGTAAGCAGCTCTTCAAGCACCTGCCTGGATTCACCTGATTGTTGCCTTTATTCACAGGTAGGCAGCTCTCTAGCTCTTTCCTGGATTCACCTGACTGTTGCCTGGACTCACAGGTAGGCAGATCTCTGTTCCTGTTCCATGTCACAGTTCATAGGGACTGCTCTACTCCAAGCTCTTCACAGTTTCTTTTCCTAGGAAAACAAAGCTCAAAATGGCTACAACAATACTTACACACATTACCAATATTATAATCTCAATTCACTTTCTGTCTGAGAAATGAACACAGAACAACAGACAGGAGTTCTGTCTGAGAAATCAAAATAAACCAAGAGACAGAACCTTTGTCAGAGAAATCAACACAGATAGAGCACCAACATCACAAACATTCTCCCTCTCAGTTCTTCTTGGTCCCAGCTTGTGCTCAAGCTTTTATTTGATCTGCTCCTTCCTGTTCCACACTTTCTGTTCCTCTCTTTCAGCAACTCCTCCCACCATGGGCTCTGTGTGATGACTTTAGGCCTATTAAGGGCAGAGAAGGTCTCCAAACTCCCTTAGGCCTATTAAGGGCATCACAATGTATACTGTTTCCAAAAAATACTTGACACCACCAAAGGTGAGGCCCAAAGGTACTTAAATAGCTGAAATAAGCAGGAAAGTACTACTCTGCTTGCCATTACCCAGGGTCATAGTCTTGGAGTCATTTGTTGACCCTCACTTTTACTCACCCTACATATCTGATCTGCTGACAAATCTCACTGTTTTTCATCTTTGCAACATCTTTTTTTATGATGTTCTTTTGTTTAATTTTACTTATTTGTTTTTAGTTTTCAGCATTTACTTTTATAAGATTTTGAGTTCTAAATTTTCTCCTCCTTCTTCTCCCCCTTCCCCAAGACAGCATGCAGTCTGATATAGGCCATAAATGTACAATCATATTAAATTTTTTTTCACATTGGTTATGTTGTAAAGAATTAGAACCAAAGGGAAAAAGTATGAGAAAGAAAAAGCAAAAACCAAGAAAATAGAAAATATTATGCCTTGATCAGCATTCAGATTCCATAGTTCTAGTGTGCTTTTCAATAACATAACTAAAACCTTAGTTAAGGATCTCATCACCTTTCACTTGGATTGTCACAATAGTTTTCGAAGTGGTCTCCCTTCCTCAAGTCCTCTCAATTGCAATCCATACTCTACAGAGCTTTGCATACCCTCCCCCACTTCTCAATGAGATCCATCATTTCTTATTACAAGTATAAATTGCTCCATGATAGTGGAGTAAAAGCAGGAACTTGCTTAAGCTCCCACTCCAAACACCTCCATTACCTGTAAAAGAAAATGACTCTGAACAAATTTTAGAGCTGTGAAACCCACAAAGTGACAGAGAGAAAAAATTCTTCCACTAAAGGTATCCTGGCAGGACAACAGGAAGGGTCTATCACACTGGGCTGAGAGCCAGGTGCAGTCCCACGTGAGCCATGCCGGCCCAGACTCACAGCCCAGAACAGCCAGAGCAGACTTCAGGAGAGTGAATTACCATGGGCTGTGGTGGTTTCCAGACTTCCCAACCAATAAACACCAAAGTGAAAGTAAAAGGCCAGTAGGGAATTCTGTTGGAACTGGGTGAGAGAAGAGTGCTGCCTGGCCCCTCCCCCTGGGGGTGGTGGTGGTGGAACAGAGGCTGCAGCTGCTGCCACATGGCTACCTCTAGAGTTCCTGGATTGCAAATTGTAGGGGGACCGAGCGACCATTCAGATCGTAATTGCTCTTGCTTTGACCTGCTGGGATCTGGGTCACAGTCTTGGGTTGTGGTCCTGGGGTGAGGAATGCTAGTGTGCCAGAGCTTGTGGTGACTGTAGAGAGAGACATGTTCTACCATGTCAAAGAGCTCAAAAGAAAAGTAATTGGCTGGCAAGATAAGTAAACAGAGGAAGCACAATAAGACAACAGTATCCTTTTTTTGGGGACAGAGGATTAAAACATGGAACCAGAAGAAGACAACAAAGTCAAAACTGCTGCATCAAAAGCTTCCAAGAAAAATATAAACTGGTGTAATGGGAATGGGAATTTGAAGATCTTCCCTGCCCCTTATTAGACCAGGTGTGGGGTAGGGTGGGGGGGGTGTTTGAAGACCTCCCCTGCTTTAAAAGTAAACTCTTCCCCCTGATAGGCTGAATGTAATCAAATGGAGCCTGTGATGGAGGGAATTTGCTGAATGGTTCAGCAGAGCCCACAGGAAGCTTCCCTGCTGTGAAGATAAACACTGCCCCCTAATAGGCTGAATGTAGTCACATGGAGCCTGTGGTGGGAGGAGTTTTGCTGAAGGGAAGCAGAGCCCACAGGAAGCTGGTTCAGAGCTAGCCAGATATTGGGGGAGAGAGGATGCTCATTAAGGAGATAGAGAGCTTTGTGAGTAAATATTGATCTTGTATGGTTTGTTGGAAAGCTGAACAATACTGTGGCTCTCAGCATCATTATGGCTTCTGAATATCTTTGGTGCTATGATGGAATTGGCTTTCTTACTGGTTTTGGAATTCAGTTTTCTGGTGCTTAAATAAATCCTTCTATCTTGAAAATCTGGTATATTTTGCTATTGAACACCATGTGATACTTATAGTCACAGTCTTTATCTTGATTGTGGGTGGTGTAAATATTGTACTGGCCCTACAACTGGTTACAGGCTATGGAGGAGATCAGGAATGATTTTGAAATGTAAGAGAAGTGGAGGAAAAATTGGGAAGAAAAATGAGATTGATGCAAGAAAATAATGAAAAACAAATCAACAGCCTGGTGGAACAAAGTAACTCCTTGAAAAACAGACCAACTCAAATGGCAAAAGAGGTCCAAAAAACCAATGAGAAGAATGCTTAAAAAGTCAAATTGCCCAGATGGAAAAGGAATTTCAAAAGTTCAGTGAAGAAAATAATTCCTTCAAAATTAGATTAGGTCAATGACTTTATGAGAAATCAAGATGCTATAAAACAATTCCAAATGAATGAAAACATAGAAGGCAATGTGTAATAACTCATTGGAAAAACCACTGACCTGGTAAATAAATCTAGGAGAGAGAATTTAAAAATTATTTGAATACCTGAAAGTCATGATAAAAAAAAAGAGCCTAGACAACATTTATCAAGAAATTATTAAGAAAAATTGCCCTGATATTCTAGAACCAGAGGGCAAAATTGAAATGGAAAGAATTCATTGATCACCTCTCGAAAAAGATCCCAGAAACAAAACTTCTAGGAACATTATAGCCAAATTACAGAATTTTCAGTTCAAGGAGAAAATATTATAAGCAGTCAGGAAGAAACAACTTGAGTATTATGGAAACACAATCAGGATAACACAAGACCTAGCAATTTCTATGTTAAGGGATTGAAGGGCTTGGAATATGATATTTTGGAGGTCAAAGGAGCTAGGATTAAAACTAAGAATCACCTATCCAGCAAAACTGAGCATAATGATTCAGAGAAAAATATAGTCATTCAATGAAATAGAGAACTTTCAAGCATTTTTTTTTTTTTGCTTTTTGGAAGGGCATTTGGGGTTAAGTGACTTGCCCAAGGTCACATGACTAGTACATGTTAAGTGCCCGAGGCCAGATTTGAACTCAGGTCCTCCTGACTCCAGAGCCAGTGCTCTATTCACTGTGCCACCTAGCCACCCTAACTTTCAAGCATTCTTGATGAGCAACGAGGCAAAGAGAAAATTTGACTTTCAAATACAAGAAGCAAGAGAAGCATGAGAAGGTAAACAGGAAAAAGACATCATAAGGAACTTATTAAAGTTGAACTATTTACATTCCTACATGAAAAAACAATAATTGTAACTCATGAGACTTTTCTCAGTATGAGGATAGTTGATGTGAAATATATATATATATATATATACACACACATATGTATATATGTATGCATACATATATGTGCGCATAGTATGGTGTATGTGTGTATAAATATATATGTGTGTGTATTTGTGTATACATGTATACATAGACAGAGGGCAAAAGATGAGTTGAATATAAAGGGATGGTACCTAAAAAATAAAATTGAGAAGTAAGACAGTAATATATTGGGAGAAGCAGAAAGGGGGATCTAGAATAGGGTAAATTATCTCATATAAATGAGGGAAGAGAAAACTATTACAATGGAGGGGAAGAACAGGAAGATGAAAGGGAATGGCTCAACATTACTCTCATTGAATTTGGCTTAAGGAGGGAATAACATACACACTCATTTGAGTATCTTACCCTACAGGAAAGTAGGGGGAAAGGGGATAAGAGGGGGCATGGTAGGAGGGAGGGCAGATTTGGGGAAAGGGTAGTTAGAAGCACACATTTTTTTTTAAAAGGGACAGGGTCAAAGTAGAAAACAGAATAAGTCAGGGGTGGAATAGGATGAAGGGAAATATAGTAAGTCTTTCACAATATAACTACTGTGGAAATGTTTTGGGTTTGTACATATGTACAACCTATATTGAATTGCTTGTCTTCCTAGCAAGGGTGGGTGATAAAGGACGAAGGGAAAGAATCTGGGAATCAGAGTTTTAAAAACAAATGTTAAAAAATTAATTTTTTTACATGCAAACCAGGAAATAAGATATATAGGAACTGGAGTATAGAAATATATCTTGCCCTACTAGAAAGTTGTGTGTGTGTGGGTGTGATGGAGTGAGAGTATAAGAGAGAATAGATTGGTGGAAGGGGTATTCAGCAGGCTCACTATGTTGGGGCCTGGAAGAGGAATCAAAAAATCTTAACTGAAGAAAATAATTCCTTAAAAAATAGAATAGGACACCCAACAAAGTTATGCATAATCCTGAATGAAAAAAATGAGCATTTGAACAATTATCAGACTTTCAAGACATTTTTCTTTTGTTTTTGCTTTTTGGAGAACAATTGGGGTTAAGCAACTTGTCCAAGGTCACACAGCTAGTAAGTGTTAAGTGTGTGAGGCTGGATTTGAACTCTGGTCCTCCTGACTCTAGGGTCGGATCTCTATTCACTGTGCCACCTAGCCACCTCCCAAAACTTTGTTTAAAAAAAAATACCCAAACTTAATAGAAAATTTGACACACAAGAGCCAAGAGAAACTCAAGGTACATACCAAAGACTGATTACAAGGAATTCAATAAAGACAGATCATTTATTTTTTAGTCATGTAAAATGTAAAATGTTTGTTTAAGATTGTCATTAGTAATGCGTTAGTTTGTAAGAAAGATTGGGGTAGGCCTGAGTATGATATGTCTTTAAAAAGTGAGAAAGTTTAGGAACAGCCAAAAAGAGTAATTATTTTATACAAATGATATACAAGAGAAGGAACTGATGCAGAGGAATTAGATGGGGGAAGAGGGCTAGTGATTCTGGTAACCTAATTTTATCAGGAATGAGTTTAAGAGGGAACAATATGCATACATCCAGAAGAGTATAAAAGTCTTCTAAATTGAGAAGAAATAAACTGGAAAGAGAATAGGGAGGGGAGGAGAGGACAAGGGAGGGACCTCTAGAGGAGAAGGTGAAGGAACAGGTTAAAGGGTATCCAGAAGGGTGTTTAGATTTATGGGAATGGGAAGATAGAGGAGGAATTCTTGGAGGGGGGTAGGCTAAGTACCAGGGCAAGATAGGAGGTAGAAGTAGAGTTGAGGAGTCAGGAGAGATAGGAAACAAGAGATATGCATGAAAACAAAGATCAGAAATAGAATTTGCTAGGCAAAGTATATGTCTATATGTGTATATATGTATATGTATATTTCTCTATAGAAATATATTCATACTTAATTATAGCCTTTGGGGAGGAGGAGGAAGGGTGAAAAAAGAAAGTAAAAAGTACCCAGTAGAGAACAAAAGAAACCTTACAAGTAAGCAAAGAAAAAATGGACAGCTCTCAACACAACACATATTATTTATCATACAGGTTTTCTTCAAATGAAAATTTGTTGTTACATATTTTCACTTCTCTCTCATGTTCCTCTTTGCACACAGCACGCTTTTCTTTTTCTTACTTTGTATTTAAGCTCCAATATATGAGTTCATGACATTTTTTCCTTTTCTCTATTCTGTATTTATGTTCTGGTGTTTGAGTTTCAATTAAAATTTTTTTTTTCAAAATGGGAAAAAAAGTCCACTGAAGAAAGCAACTCCTTTAAAAGTAGAATTAGCCAAAGAGAAAAGGAAGTATGAAAGCTAATTGAAGAAAATAATACATTAAAATTAAAATTGGCAAACAGAAGTTAATGAGTCTAGGAGGTATCAAAACTCAGTCAAACAAAATAAAAAAAAATAAAAAATAGAAATAATGTAAAATACTTTATTGGAAAAACAACTGGCCTAGAAAATAGATGCAGACAAGCTAATTAAAGAATTATTGAACTACCTGAAATCTATGATAAATAAATATTTGAACGGTATTTTCCAATAAAGTATCAAGGAAAACTGCCCTGATATCCTTGAACCAGAGGGAAAAATACTCTGAAAGAATTCTATGATCACCTCCTTAAAAAGGAAATTGAAATGAAAATTCCAAGCAATGATGTTGCCAAATTCCTTAACTATCAGGTCAAGGAGAAAAGACTGCAAGCAGGCAGAAATGAACAATTCAAGAATTGTGGAGCCACAATCAGGGTTACACAGAATTTATTGGCTTCTACATAAAAGGGTTAGAGGGCTTAGAATATTATGTTCCAGAAGGCAAAGGAGCTTAGATTACAAACAAGAATCAATCACCTGGCAAAATTGAGCATAATCTTCCAGGAGAAAAGATAAGTATTCAATGAAATAGGGAACTTTCAAACTTTCTGGAGCTGGACAGAAAATTTGATCTTCAAATATGAGACTTAAGAAAAGCTTATAAAGGTAAATAGGAAAGAAAATTAAACAACAACAACATAATATTCAATCAGGTTAAATTTTTTACATCCCTACATAGAAAGATAACACATAACTCTTAAGGACTATATCTTAATTAGGGCAGTTAAAAGGAGTATACTTAGAGGGTGTGGGGATAAGTTAATTTTGATATGATAATAAAAAAATTCATTAAGAGGTAAACAAAGGATTGTGTAAAAGAAGAGAAAAAGGGGAAGAAGAAAGTGGCAAATTTTGTGACATGAAGAGGCATGAAAGACCTATTACAATAGAAGGAAAGGAGGGAGTGTGGGACTGTTGCTTGAATCTTACTCTCAGATTTGGCTGAAAGAGGGAATATCATACACACTCAGTTGGGTAAAGAAATTTATCTTAAAGAAGAAAGGGAAGAGGAAAATAAAAGGGGAGGACTAATAAAGGAAGGGCAAATTGAGGGAGGAGGTGGTTAGAAGCAAACCACTGGTGAGGAGGGAAAGGGTAAAGGGAGAGAGAAAGAAAATTTGTAGTGAGAAAAATAGGATGAAAAAAATACACAGTAATTATAAATGTGAATGTGAATGGGATGAACTCTCATAAAATGGAAGCAGATAGAAGAGTGGATTAAAATCTAGAACCCTAAAATATGTTGTTACAAGAAACAAATTAGAAGCAAAGAGATACATACAAGGTAAAGGTAAAAGACTGGAGCAGAATATATTTTGCTTCAGTTGAAATTAAAAAAAAAAGACTAGCAATCCTGATCTCAGGAAAAACAAAAGCAAAAATAGGTCTAATTAAAAGAGACCAGGAAGGAAACTCCATCTTTCTGAAAGTTACCATAGACAATGAAGTAATATCAATACTAAACATATATACACCAAGTGGCATAGCATTCAAATTCCTGGAGGAGAAGATAAGAGTGTTACAGGAAGAAATAGGAAGCAAAACTATAGTAGGGAGTGATCTCAAACTCCCCCTCTAAGAACTAGACAAATCTAACCATAAAATAAACAAGAGAGAAGGTGGTGAATAGAATTTTAGAAAAGTTAGGTATGATAGACCTCTAGAGAAAATTGAATGGGGATAGAAAGAAATATACCTTTTTCTCAGTGGTCCATGGCAGATACACAAAAATTGGCCATGTAATAGGGTATAAAAACCTCATAATCCAATGGAGAAAGGCAGAAATATTAAATGCATCCTTTTTAGATCATGATGCAATAAAAGTTACATGTAATAAAGAACAATGGAAAGAAATAAAAATTAATTGGAACTAAATAATCTAATCCCAAAGAATGAGTGGGTCAAACAACAAATCATAGAAGCAATCAATAATTTCATTGAAGAGAATGAATATAATGAAATAACATACCAAACTTTATGGAATGCTATGAAAGTAGTACTTAGCAGAAATTTTATATTTCTAGATGCTTGCATGAATAAAGTGGAGAAAAGAGCAAATAAATGAATTTGAAATGCAATTTTAAAAGTTAGAAAAATAAAACATTAAAAATCCTTAATTTAATGCCAAATTAGAAATTCTGAAAATCAAAAGATAGCATAATAAAACTGAAAGTAAAAAATATTAAATTAATAAATAAAACTAAGAGCTGCTTTTATGAAAAAGAAAACTAATAAACTTTTAGTTAATTTGATTAAAAAAGAAAGAAGAAAACTAAACATCCAATAGCAAAAATGAAATAGATAAATTCACCACCAATGAAGAGGGAATTAATGGAATAATAAAGTGCTATTTTGCCCAATTGTTTGCCAACAAATCTGGCAATTTAAGTGAAATGGCTGAATATTTAAAAAAATATAAATTGTCCAGATTAACAGAAGAAGAAATAAAACACTTAAGTAACTCCATTTTAGAAAAAAGAAATCAAACAATCTGTCAATGAACTCCTGAAGAAAAAAATCTCCAGCTCCAGATGGATTTACAAGGGCATTCTACCAAATATTTAATGAACAATTAATTCTAAGACTATATAAACTATTTGGAAAAATACACAGATTCCGACCAAATTCCTTTTATGACACAAATATGATGCTGATACCTGAACCAGAAAGAGCTAAATAAAAGAAAGAAAATTATAGAACAATTTCCTTAATGAATATTGGTGCAAAAATTTTAGATAAAATATTATCTAAAAATTTTAGATAAAAAATAAAAAATGCAATTTATCCCCAGGATAATATACTATGATCAAGTGAGATTTATACTAGGATTACAAAACTGGTTCAATATTAGGAAAACTATTTGTATAATTGACCATATTATTAACAAAACTAACAGAAATAATATGATTATCTCAATAGATGCAGAAAAATCTTTGACAAAATACAGCACCCATTCTTATTTAAAACAATAGAGAGCACAGAAATAAATGGAGCTTTCCTTGGAATGATAAGTAGTATCTTTATAAACCATCAGGAAGTATTAACTATAATGGGGATAAGATAGCAGCCTTCCCAATAACATCAGGGCTGAAATAAGGTTACCCATTATTGTCACTATTATTCAATATTGTGCTAGAAATGTTAGCTTAAGCAGTAAGAGAAGAAAAAGAAATCAGAGGAATAAAAATAGGCACCCAAGACCCAAAACTATTTGCAGATGATGTGATGGTCTACTTAGAGAATCCTAGGGAATCAACTAAAAAACTACCTGAAATAACAGCTTTAGCAAAGTTTCAGGATATAAAATGAACCTACATTTATCACCAGCATTTCTATATGTTACCAACAGAACTCAGCAGCAAGAGATGGAAAGAGAAATTCCATTTAAAATACCTGTAGATGATATAAAATATGTGTGAGTCTACCTGCCAAGACAAAGTCAGGAACTATATAAACACAATTACCAAACACTTTTCACACAAATAAAATCAAATCTAAACAACTGGAAAAATATCAAATGCTCATGGGTTGGCTATGCTAATATAATAAAAATGACAATTCTACCTAAATTAATTTACTTATTCAATGTCATAGCAAACTACCAAAATATTATTTTGTAAAGCTAGAAAAAATAACAAAATTCATCTAAAGAAAAAGTCAAGAGTATCAGGGAATTAATGAAAAAAAATGCAAAGGAAGGTGGACTAGCTTACCAGACCTAAAACTATATTATAAAGCATCAATCATCAATCTTTTTGCTACTGGCTAAGAAATAGTGATGGATCAGTGGAATAGGTTAGTTTGCAAGACATGGTATTTGATGACTATAGTAATCTGCTGTTTAATAAACCCAAAGACTCTAACTTCTGGGATAAGGACTAATGATTTGATTAAAGAAAAAAGAAACTTCTGGGATAACTAGTAAATGGAATGGCAGAACCTAGACATAGACCAACATCTTATACTGTATACCAAGAAAAGGTCAAAATGGGTACATGATTTAGAAATAAAGGGTGATACTATAAGCAAATGAGAAGGGCAAGGAATAGTTTACTTGTCAGATATATAGAGAAGGGAACAATTTATGACCAAACAAGAGAGATAAAGGACATTCTGAAATACAAAATGAATACGTTTGATTACATTAAGTTAAAAAAAGTTTTTGCAAAAACAAAACCAATGCAACCAAGATTAGAAGGAAAGCAGGAAAAAGAACCAATTTTTATAGCAAATGTCTCTGATAAAGGTCTCATTTCTCAAATATATAGAGAACGGAGTCAAATTTATAAGAATAGAAGTCTTTCCCTAATTGATAAAGGGCCAGATGATATAAATAAGCAGTTTTCAGATGAAGAAATTAAAGCTGTCATATGAAAAATGCTCTAAATCAGTATTTATTAGAGAAGTGCAAATTAAAACAACTGTGAGATACTACCTCTTACCTATAAGATTGGCTAATATGACAGAAAAAAAGATAAATAGTGGAGAAGTTCTGGGAAAATTGGGACACTATTATATTGTTGATGGAGTTGTGAGTTAATGCAAGAACTCTGGAGAGCAATTTGGAACTATGCCCAAAGGGCTATTCTACTGTGCATACCCTTTGATTCAGCAATACCATTACTAGGTCTGTATCCCTAAGGGGTGATAATAAAGGGGAAAGGACTTACATGTACAAAATATTTATAGCAGCTCTTTCTGTGGTAGGAAAGAATTGGAAATTAAGGGAATGTCCATTAATTGGGAAATGCCTAAACAAGTTATGGTATGTGAATTTAATGATGGTGCTGTAAGAAATGATGAGCAGGCAAATTCCAGAAGAACTTTAGAAAGATTTACATGAACTGATGTTGAATGAAGAGAGAAGAACTGGGAGAACACCATACACAATAACAACATTATGAGATGATCAAATATTACTGACTTAACTCTTTTCAGCAATACAATGATCCAAGACAATTCCAAAGGATTCATGATGGAAAATGCTGTCCACGTCTAGAGAAAGAAGTATGGAGTCTAAATGCAGATCAAAGAATACTATTTTCATGTTCTTTTTTTGAGTGTTTTTTCCCTTTTGTTCTGTTTCTTCTTTTACAACATGACTAATATTGAAATATATTTACATGATTGCCCATGTATAGCCTATATCAGATTTCTTTCCACCTTGGAGAGGGATGGAGGGTAGGAAAATTTGGAAGTCAAAATCTTATAAAATGAGTGTTGAAAATTATCTTGACATATAATTGGAAAAAACTTTTAAAAAGGAAATAATTGGGGTGGCCAGGTGGCTCAGTGAGTAAGAGCACTGGCCCCAGTGTCTGGATGACCTGGGGATCGAATCTGGGCTCAGATACTTAGCACCACACCCAGAAATAATTGGCCATGTAACCTTGAGCAAGTTACTTAACCCCAATTGCTTAAAAAAAATAAAAAGGAAATAATTATAGAAGGGTAGGGGTGGAGCCAAGATGGCGGTGCAGAAGCAGGAAAACTCCATCAGCTCTCTCCATAACCACCTTAAATTCCTATAAAATATAACTCTAAACAAATTATAGAGCTACAGAACCCACAAAGTGGCAGAGAGAAACAAATCTCTCCCTGAAGGCAGTCTGGCAGGCCTACAGGAAGGGTTCAGCCCAGCATGCTGGGAGCCAAGCCCAGCCCCATGTGAACCTGTTGTTTTAGCCCCAGGGCATCCCCAAACAGTGGCAGCTGGAGCAGACTTCAGGAGGGTGAATCACCAGCAGCTGTGGCAGTTTCCAGACTTATCAACCTACAAATGCCAAAAAACGAGTAAAAGGTAAGTGTAGAACTCTGTTGGAACTGGGGGGGGGGGGGAATGGAAGACACAGTCCAGCTCTTGTCCCTGGGGGGAGAAGTAATGGAGGTTCAGTGGCTGTACAGCCTGTCCTGTGTGGCTGCTTCAGAGCTCTTGGCCTACAGATTGCAGGGGGCCAAGTGACCATTTAGAAGGTAAAAACTCTTGCTTTAATTTGCTTGCATCTGGATTGCTCTCTTGGGTGGAGGTCCTAGGGTACATGGCCAGTGGGCCAGAACTTGTGGGGACTGCAGAGAATGCACCCAACTAATAGCTCCAACAGCTGCAAAAACCCCACTGACTTGGCATAAAGCTTTCTCCATTCTGGAAGCAGAGTTATACTGTGGCAAGGAGCTCAGAAGTTGAGTAATTGACTGGCAACATGAGCAAGCAGAGGAAGCAAAGCAAGGACAGCAATCAAACCTTAGATTCCTTTTTTGGGGACAAAAAGGATCAAAGCATGGAAGAGGAGGAAGCCAATGAAGTCAGAACTCCTACATCAAAAACTTCCAAGCAAAATATGAATTGCTTATAGGCCATGGAGGAGCTCGATAAGGGTTTTGAAAATCAAGTAAGTGAAGTAGAGGAAAAATTGGGAAGAGAAATGAGAATGATGAAGAAAATCATGAATAGCAAGTCAACAACCTGACTGAAGATAATAACACCTTTAAAAACAGTCTAACTCAAATGGCATGAGGCCCAAAAAGCAATGCGGAGCAGTAGGCCATTAAAAGCCAAATTTTTCCATATGGAAAAGGAATTTGAAAACCCCACTGAAGAGAATAATTTCCTCAGAATTAAATTGGAACAAATGGGAGCTAATGACTTTATGAGAAATCAAGATACTATAAAACAAATCCAAACAAATGAAAAAGTAGAAGGCAATGTGAAATATCTCACTGGAAAAACCACTGACATGGAAAATAGATCCATTTTAAAAATAATTTAAAAATTATTGGACTACCTGAAAGCCACAATCAAAAAAAGAAGCTAGACTTCATCCCTCAAGAAATTTTCAAGGAAAAGTGTCCTGATATTTTAGAATGAGAGGGCAAAATAGAAATTGAAAGAATTCACTGATCACCTCTTGAAAAAGGTCCCCAAAACAAAACTCCTAGGAATATTGTAGCCAGATTCCAGAGTTCCCAAGTCAAGGAGAAAACATTACAAGCAGCCAAGAAGAAACAATTTTAATATTGTGGAAACTCAACCAGTATAACACAAGATCTAGCAGCTTCTACATTAAGGGATCGAAGGACTTGGAATATGATATTCTGGAGGTTAAAGGAGCTGGGATTAAAACCAAGAATCACCTACCCAGCAAAACTGAGTATAATTTTTCAGGGGAAAATATGGTCATTCAATGAAATAGAGAATTTCAAGCATTCTTGATGAAAAAAAAAAAACCAGAGCTGAATAGAAAAATTGACATTTAAATACAAGAAGCAAGAGAAGCATGAGAAGCTAAACAGGGAAAAAAATGATAAGGAACTTATCAAAGTTGAACTATTTACATTCTTACATGGAAAAACAATAATTGTAACTCATGAAACTTTTCTCAGTATGATAATAGTTGAAGGGAAAATAAATGTATATATGCATATATATACATATATGTCTGTATGGGAGGGTATATTTCCATGTGAATACATATGTGAGTGTGTGTATATATGTATACAGGTATACATAGACAGAGGGCACAGGATCAGTTGAGTAGGAAGGGATGATATCTAAAAAAATAAAATTAAGAAGTGAGAGAAGAATATAATGAGAAGATAGGTAGAGACAGAATAGGGTGAATTATCTCATATGAAAGAGGCAAGGCAAAACTATTACAATGGAGGGGAAGAACAGGAGAATGGGTCAACCTTATTTTCCTTGAAATTGGCTTAAGTATGGAATAACATACACACTCATTTGGGTATCTTACCCTATAGGAAAGTAGGGAGAAAGGGGATAAGAGGGGGGATGATAGATGGGAGGGCAGATGGGGGGGTTAGTTAGAAGCACACATTTTTTAAAAAGGGACAGGGTCAAAGTAGAAAACAGAGTAAGTCAGGGGTGGAATAGGATGAAGGGAAATATAGTTAAGTCTTTCACAATATAACTACTATGGAAATGTTTTAGGCACTGGAGTATAGAAATCCATCTTGCCCTACTAGAATGTTGTGTGTGTTGGGGGGTGATGGAGTGAGGGTATAAGAGAGAACAGATTGTGGAAGGAGTATTCAGCAGGCTTGCTATGTTGGGGCCTGGGAGAGGAATCAAAAAAACTTAACTGAAGAAAACAATTCCTTAAAAAATAGAATAGGACACCCAACAAAGTTATGCATAATCCTGAATGAAAAAAATGAGCATTTGAACAATTGTCAGACTTTCAAGACTTTCTGTTTTTGTTTTTGCTTTTTGGAGAGCAATTGGGGTTAAGCAACTTGCCCAAGGTCACACAGCTAGTAAGTGTTAAGTGTCTGAGGCTGGATTTGAACTCTGGTCCTCCTGACTCTAGGGTCGGATCTCTATTCACTGTGCCACCTAGCCAACCCCCAAGACTTTGTTTAAAAAAAAATACCCAAACTTAATAGCACTTCAGATATTAAGCTGTATCATCTTGAGTAAATCACTGAATCTTTCCCATGTACAAAATAAGAATAATAACACTGCCTATTGGGTCATTGGGAGGATCAAATCAGATAATGCATGTAAATTGCTTTGTGCACTTCACCACTCTATGAAAATGTTAGCTACTGTGTCTATTTTTATATAGGTAGAGGGATTCATGAGTCTAATCTTTCTTGATGATTAAGGAAAAGGTATTATATTCAGGGCCTGAAATTTCTCAAAATTTGATTTTTTTCCTTTATTTTTGATGACAGAACACTGTAGAAACCAGTAATTGAGTGTCTGTTTCGTTGGCAAAATCAGAGATTCAAAAGATGTTTTTTGAAAACCCCATAGAGTTAGCATATTTTTATATATGGTTATATTTATTTGGTGATTCGGTGTTTTTTCAAACTATGCTATTATTATTTAGGTAAAATGATTAGTAACTTTTTAATGCTGTAAGGGATATTTAAGGCTATTTAGTGATAACAACTTCATTTTAGTGATGAAAAAGTGACGTATAGATTAATTAACTTTTTCAAGACTATTCAATTATTTAGTGGTAATGTTTTGACTGGGCCCATGTTCTCTTATGTTTTACTCTATTGAACTTTCTACCATAACATGTCACTTTCAATCCATAGATATTCCTGAAGGATGAGAACACCTGGACACACTCACATCTGCTCCATTCATATCTCTATTCTGATCACTGCCTTGTACATACAAGAGACACTGAATTTAGTAAATTTCTTTTAATGAATATTTGTTTCAAATAGAGGTATAAAGTCATGTTCTGAACCCCAAACCACCTATTAAATTAAATCCTTGTAACTTCAAAACATTTTGAAGTAACTTCATTTGGACTTGACACATGGCTGTATTGCAACATTTGAGATTAAAAATATACATATATATTGCAAAAAAGCAAATGACAAACAGTTCATGAGTACAAAACTAGCTATAAAAATGACATCATTTACAAATAAATCCACATTAGTATCAGAAATGAGCAAAGCATTTTTATATAAAAGTTTCCATATCAAGCACCCTTTTTTTTTGCAATCTAATTACCCATGCAGAGGTAAAATGTTTGCATGCATTCCATGTCTCCCTTACATGTAATTTATGATTCAAGCTTCTTAAAGGGATAACATTTCAAGATTCTAAGATTTAGATTGGATTGAACTCACTTCGTGTGACAAATACTTATGTTGTATGGTGTCTGAAATGAAGAGCTAGTCAACACATTCACTTCGCAAATGAATCTTAGAAACTTCACTTGTAGTGCCAAAATGTCCCTATCACCCAAATTTTCAGGAAATAGAATGTGATAGTGGCATTGGCATTTACCACTATTATGAATGCTTTTGGCATTAAGACCCAACAAAACTTGACAATTTAAAGATGCAATGGACTTTTTTGAACTACATGTCCAAAGTACATAAAGTTCATTTCCCTCTCACTATCCTCATCCTTCCAGAAACACAACTACTTATTCATTTTTAAAAAATCTAATTTCATTTATATTTCTCATTTACAAGAAATAGTAAAATTTACATTCTGGTTTGTTCCCTGCTTATTCTGCATGAGCTCATGATTCAGTTTGTAAAGGTTTCCAAAATCAAAGTGGCTTTCACAATGTTTTCTTCAAAAATTCAACTGTAGATTTATAGTTGTACGAAGTCTAGTTTTTGGAGGATCACTGAGGACGGCCTTCTCTTGACCTTCTTCTTGTTCCTGTATGAGAGAAATTAAAGGTACCTTGTAAATTTGCACAAACAAGCTAACTCTAAGGATATGATTACCCATTAGTAACAAATCATTCTGAGGTGACAGGAAATTATTTCCATTGGAGAGAACATCAATATGTGTGTTCTAGGAAATTAATCATATAATATTCAGATCAAATCCATGAAGATGTATTCATGAACCTTAGAAATGTTTTGTATAAATTTTTTCTTAGTAATTTGATTCATTTATGTTATGGAAACTGGTGATTAAAAATAATTCTATGACAAATTCTTTGGTAAGTCAAAGATTCCCCAAAATCCATTTTATTTTATATTTTGGGTGCTCATAAATGGTTAATTTTTAGACAAGGCATAACAGTCTTGGACAAATAAGCATTGCATTTCAGGAGGACTCTTAGAAATTTTTAAAAATTATATTACATTGTTTCTCCCTTCTTCATTTTTCAATTCCATCCTTCCTAACCCTAATCTCTGGTCTTTCCAGTGTTAATATTTATAAAGCAATGAAAGGGCAAGTTTGCTGAAAAGGAGAATCTGAAAAACATATATTTCCTTCATGACTGGGAGATAATTCTAGGGTATTTGTCTTAAGTTTAATATATGTATGTATGCATATACACATACTTCATTAAATTATAATTTTTATGAATAGCTACAATAAAATCTTTGCTTTAGCATATGCATAGCATTATGACTTATAATTATCTGTGCATATTGAGCAACTAATATCTAAACATCTGAAACTGACCTATATAGTTTGTTCTGGCTACAAGATTCTTAAAGGTTTTCATCAAAGTTACACTTCCTTTTCTGTCTCTTCTTTAGTTTAAGACTTATGAATTAATACTTCAGCTCAATAAATAAAAAGCAGGTCAGTGACTATATAGTCATCTGCTAATGGATACCCAATTAGTTTTCCTTAGATATTTGTATTTTTCCATTCCTACTAATTTTGCAGAAAATGATTAACCTTTTTTGAGTTTCACATGAGATTTTCTACTAAAACTCCCTTTTTTCAGGATTTGTGCTAACTTGGCTACATGGAAGTCTAACATAGTAGACTACCTGGAATTTCCTTTTCT
The DNA here is from genome assembly GCF_028583685.1 of Petaurus breviceps papuanus. Lineage (NCBI taxonomy): Eukaryota > Metazoa > Chordata > Mammalia > Diprotodontia > Petauridae > Petaurus > Petaurus breviceps. Next base: position 4,892,838 of record NW_027187296.1, on the reverse strand, counting down.
TTGACTATTCACACCTAAACAAAAAATTAAGTGCCTACTATGCATTAGGAACAAGATTTCTCAAGACACCCAAACCTTTTGTTTTTGAAAGGATATAAATATTTTTTAATATGTTGTACCTTGTGTCCTTTTGTTGGCTGGTACTTTCCTGATTGGTCGGTCTAAAAATAAATAGTAATAATTAGAAATACTCCAAAAGTGTGATTAGATGAAAAGTGGAGTGCCTAATTAAATGAGACCATACAAATCTTTGGAAGTGATCATTATACTATTATGACAGGAGCTTTTTACAGTGGTGAATTTGTTAATCTGAATACCTAAAACAAAGAAGTTTTCATTCACAAAAAGAAACTATCACTTAATTCACAAATTAAGATAAATGTCCATTATATAAATCACATTATGTGATTTGGAACACTTCATAATGTCCCAAGGGTCATATGGATAGCATGGCTCCCCTCACCCCCTTCTATAGATGACATTTATTTGTATTGCAAAGAGATAGCTGCTGAGTGGTATCCAGTGCTTAGTAGAAGTAAATTATTACAGAATTATTCAGTATAAATTTTCATATATAAAACCATTTTCCTTTCCAGTGCTATTATAATGGACCTCTTTGAGTCTCCATAATATTTCTAACTTTGACAATAAAGTTAAAAGATGTGTATCAGTGATTGAGTATTAACTGGAAATTCCCAGGAGTAGAAAATCAAGGGAATTAAACAAACAAACAAATAAAGAAACAACTCTATATCTCTATGCCTAAGCATACTTCCCAAGTCAATATGACTGCCTCCCAAAATGTTCTTGTAGTTTTATTAATTCTTCTGCTAAAGTCCTCTTCTGATTCTTCATCATGGCATAGATATGACCTTGGCTCTGAGAGACCATGCCTATGAACAACAAGGCTTAGCTCAGAAGTTCTTAACTTTTTTTCATGTCATGAATCCTTTACATTTCCTCGTGAAGCCTATGTACCCCTTTTTCAGAAGAGTGTTGCAATCAGTCAATAAACATTTACTAAGCAAATACTGAGTATCAGATCCTAAGCTAAACAATGGGGATAAAAACAAAGGAAAAAGAGAGTGTAATGGAGAAGATGACAAGCAGCAACTGTGTACAAACAAACTACAGAATAAATGGGAAATAATCAATGGAGGAAAGGCACTGGAAAGAAACATTAAAATAAATAAGGAAATGTTAAATTTCATTTAGAGATTAGTAAAGATAAAGATGTTATTTGGTTGCCCATCTAAGTTTACAGACCTCTGAAATCTATCCATGATCTGCTTGGAAGACAATGGACATCAGGTTAAGAACCCATGCTTTATAAGATACTGCCACCTAGTAAAAGGCTTTAAATATAGGCTTAATGACACAGTTGCCTAAGGAGCAACCTCATTAAATCAATTAGCTTCATTTCTAGGAGAACTGCATAGTGCATATTTTGTACGAGCCTAGTTGTTTGTATGTTATCTCTCCCCCATTAGACTATGAGTTCCTAGAGGGTAAGAAACATGTTTTTGCTTTTCTTTGTAACCCCAGCGCTTAGCATAGTTCTTGACACATAGTAAGAATTTAGCAAATGCTTGTTGTTGTTGATAAAGACTGGTCATCATTTGAAGGGCTCTTGTAGGAACAAAGGACCACACTTATTCAGTTTGGACTTGGGATGAATGAGGAGCAATAAATAGATGTTACTAAGAGGTCAAAATGGACTCAAGATGTCAGGGAAAACTTCTTAGTAACAAGAACTGTTCGAAAGAGGAATGGGTTTGCTTAGAGAGGTGGTAGGTTTCTTGGAGGTCTTTAAGGAGAGCTAGTTGATCACTTGTTGAATGTGTCAATGTTTGGTTTTCTTTGGTATAAAGGCTAGACTAGAAGGTCACAGAGGTCTCTTTCATTTCTCAAATTCTGTTATTCCATGCTAATTTTATTAGAAGCAATTTACTTTGGAGCATGTTTGCATGTTGAAGGCTTCAGTTTGTTTGCCACCCTCCTCATTTTGAGCTCTCTTGATATCTCCAAACACTCAAGTACTATAAAGAGGGAACATAGCTTTTGGCCACCAATAAGTGGACATTTTCTTTCTTTCTTTTTTAAAGCAATTGGGGTTAACTTCCTCAAGGTTAAAAGGCCAGTTATTTCTGGGTGTGGTGCCAAGTATCTGAGCCAGGATTTGATCCCAGGTCATCCCACCTCTGGGGTCGGTGGTCTTACTCACTGAGCCACCTGGCCTACCCTAAACAATTGGGGTTAAGTAACTTGCTCAAGGTTACATGGCCAGGTGTTTCTGGGTGGCTGCTAAGTGTCTGAGCCCAGATTAGATCCTAGGTCATCCCAACTCTGGGGCCAGCGCTCTTACTCACTGTGCTACCTGGCCGCCCCTTCTTTCTTTTTTTTAAACAACATTTTTGGGAGTGTGGGGCTGAAGAGAAAAAAAATGTTTTCTATACAAGCATTACTTCCTGTACTAGTTCATTCCCTAGAAAAATCAGTTTGTTCTCATTCATAATCTCTTTGTAGCCAGTGATCAAATGAATACTTCTCAATCTGATTTCCCCCCATTTCTTTGAAATAACATAATTAATAGGGTATACAGCATTCATTCAGAGGCATTTGTGGGCTTTTCTCTTGGAGCTACAGAAATAGAACAGTTATATTGTTTGGGTGAATTCAGTTTCCTGTATTTACCATGGACCCCATTTTTCAGAAGAGTATTGCAATCAGTTAGCCAATAAACATTTACTAAGCAAATACTGAGTATCAGATCCAAAGCTAAACAATGGGGATAAAAAAGAGAAGAAAAAAAGAGTGTAATGAGGAAGATGACAATGTATTTACCATTTAAGTATGTATGTGCTATACATCATCATAGCATTGCAATAAATTGCAGAAAGACAATGAATCCTTATTAATTTGGACTAAAATTGATGTATATATAAAATGCTTCATACCTCTGAATCTCATCTACAGGACAAAAGGAGTGAAATAGAGGTTTTTCCAGTTTTCTTCTACCTCCAAGAATCTTTGATTTTGCATTTGACTTACAGACCATTTTCAAATAAATGCATTGTTTATTCTTGCCAACTATATAGTATAATGGCAAGGAAATTGTTTTGGAAGTCTTTGAATCATAGATTAAGAGCTGAAAAATACCATATAGGCTACTTATTTTGACCCTTAATTTAAAAGTTCAGGTACAGGATACAGGTTCCAATCCTATTTCTGTCACTTACGAATTATGTGACACTGGGCAAATTATTTCACCTTTCTGGGCCTCATATTTTTTCCTCTGTAAAATGAGCGGGTTGGATTACAATGATTTAGTTGTCAATAACATAGTACTACTATCCTGGGAAGTTGCCTTCTTTTGGTATTACATTACACTTAGTGACATGAACTCATTCATAACAAATCATTGCCAAGAAGAGATGGTAACCTATTTTTGATAATAGACAATGGTAACTAAACAGATTGTCCTCAAAGTGCTAGAAAATAGTTTGTTGTCTTAACTGATTAAAACATTTTCTCTGTAATATTATTTACCTATGTAATTTGCTTAATGGCAATAGAAACTGGGATAAGGATTTAACCTTTGATTTCACTGATATTAGGAACTTCCTGGTGAGGGAATACTCTCTACCAATGCAGGTTGGCACCTTCTTTACAACTTAGAGTCTCAATGAATTGCTTAGAACACAAGTGACTCTTAATCTATGATTCAAAGACATCCAAAACAATTTCCTTGCCACTATACTATATACTTGGCAAGAATAAATAATGCATTTATTTGAAAATGGTCTGCAAGTCAAATGCAAAATCAAAGATTCTTGGAGGTAGAAGAAAGCTGGAAAAACCTCTATTTCACTCCAATAAAGGTCACAAATAGGACTTGAACACAGGTTTTCCTGTCTTCAAAGCCAGCTACCTAGTTTTTACTACATGATGCCTTTTTATTTGCTAAGCATTTTAAAGTAAATATGTGTTATAGGGAACTTATTCACTCCAACTCCATCTCCAAATTCAATCCAATCAATAATGACAAAGAATTTATGAAGTTCAAATTCGTGAAGTTTCAGTGAGTTATTAATTCATGCTTTAGAAATTTGATAATATGAAAATATAAAAGTAACTATTCTGAAAGGTACAATATTATTTTAAATATTTTCTTAATTTAAAAAATATTTTCTGTCACTCAAAATGAAAGGCCTTTATGTTTGACGATGTTTATAGAAGTGAACTGAATGGATATTGAAAAAATTATCTGGATGCTCACAACCATAACATATTTTTGTTGAAAGCATTCACATTTGGAAGGTCCTAAATTGAATTTATATCATTCAAACAATTTCTTCATATGTGAAAAACCTCTACTAAATTTCTACCCAGTGCTTCATCATGGCATGAAAGGGACCTTGAATTCTCATAGGGTATGCTCAAAGGGTATGCCAGAGTTCAGGAAAATTTAATGACACTAGGGTAATAGGGACAGACATTCTGTCCTCTGAGGACCATCCTGACCTAGTCTAGAAAAGAAAAAAAAACTGATACTTGGAGTATTGATGGATGAATGGTTTTAGAAAGTACTGTTGAAATTTCTAAACCCAAAACTCTTTGATATCATTTGAAGGTAGGAACCTCAGGGCTGTTAGAGGCAGAGACAAACTAACCTGCCTGGAGGACTTTCTTGATTTCCGTTTCGATAATCTGGGGTTCACTCTCAATTACTTTAGTGAACTTGGTGTACTCAGTTCCAGCTAAGATAAGCATTAGAAACAAGTGATCACAGTTGCACAATTCAATATCAATTTGAAGAAAGCATTTCCTTGGGTGATGGAATTTGGAATATTTCAGAGGCAAGTGCGGTTGTGAGATATTATTACATAAAAAAGGATATATACTTTGATAATCAAAATATATACGATTAAACACAATACTAACTCAGAATATTACAGGTTAGTATGACTAAGGCCTAAAGGTATTCAATAGGTTTGAATGGAATTGGTTTTTATCTACAGTCAAGATTTTGTGGACTTAATTCTTTCAATTATCTTATGTGTATCTCTCAAAAAACAGGGAAGGGACTGAGTATCTTAGTGCAACAATGATGGGTTGCATGGTCATGAAATTAATCTGCTGGAATGTCAGCAGGTTAAATATTGTCCTTTTCAGCACAAATGAAAAGCACCCTAGGAAAAAACGATTTTTGGCATGGTACAGAATAGAGTAATAGAAAATTAGACTTTACAGAAATACAGGACAAATATGTATTGGTGAATAGACTCAAGTCAGAGTCAGACCCTTAAGGGAAGGATTCCATTCACTGAGGGAAAGTAGAACATGATCATAACTAGTAAAGAAGCCCATAAAATTCCATATACACATCTTGCCTTGGGCATGGATTTTCAGGGGAAGAGGAACAATGACCAGAAGTTTAAAATTCCAATGAGATAATGTCTACAAAGTATGTTATAATCGTAAATGCTGTATAAATCATCAGTTAATAATAGGTTCTAAAGTTGGAATGGATCTTAGAAATCATCTAGTCTAATCCATTTGTCTTTTTCACTGAGAAGGAATTTGAAGTCCCATGTGAGTTATTGATATTAATAAAGACATGAACAAATCAATAAATAAACCTCACATTTGCAAGGTGAACTATCAGTAAATTATATAATACTTTTATAAAACATATAAAATGATAGCAATAATAAGGCTAAATGAATTAAAGCATTACAACAAGATGCAGCTAAAAATTTATTCATTCCTTAATAAAGCAGTACTATTCTACAAAGCTGCCTATCATGGCATGGAAGAAAAAGGAATTCAAATAATATTTCACAACATATCTATTAGGTGTATAAGGATATAATTAGACTTTTTCTGTATTGAAGAAACTAGACTTTCATTGTTATTAAACTTGGCCTAAGTTGTCCATTATAGTCATCTCCTTTCTGAAGGATGGTTTTCCTGAACTCCTACTGGAATTATGTTCACCTTGAAGAAAAATCTACTTAATAAATAACATTTGTTTTTTATACTTCAAATCTTGTCAACAGAAATTAAGAGACTATTTTAGAGTTTTTGAGGTAAGGATAAAATAAATAAGATCAAATGATAAATATTAGCAAAAATTATCCAAAAGAGATAAATACACACCCATAGGAAGGATAGTCATAGGACTAAAATATATATTGCTTAGAACAGTTTGGAATAATTAAGAGAGGCAACATTTTCTAGTGTATAGAGAGCCTGCTTTAAAACCAGGAAGACCTGAGTTTAGGTCCTATCTCTGACATATTGATGATGTAACTTTGGCTAGTTACATAACCTTTCAGTGCAATTAGGTGTAGACTCTAATGAAGGTACTGATCTGCATTAGTAAAGATAATTTTCTCATCTCAGAGTTCCCTTTCCCAGGGAAATCAGTTTAGTCCCTACTCTGCTTATAATTCTAAGTCAATTGATAGTTTCTGTTCCAATTTTTATAGGTTTGATTTTAGTTATTTAAAGTTTATGTATATTTTAAATTTTTAGTAATAATTCAGTAATAATTCATTTTCAGTAATAATTTTTATAAAGGATCAATTTAGAATAATCTTTCTAGATAAATTTGACTTCATTTAGACATTATTAAAAAGGTTATGAAAATAGTATATCTGAACTACTTAGAAACCCTTATATTGGCTGTGTATCTTGCAATGATCTAACCACTATTTGAAACTTTTATGATGGAACTTGAATTCCTTTTTTTTCCTCACACTGCTGTTACAGGCAGTTCTACTTAATGCAAGAAGCAGAAAACATTCCATATTGTTTTAGATTGGGATTAATTTCGTATGCAAAAAAAATCATCTCTTTCCCTCCCTTCCTCCCCCTCCCCCCGCAACAACAGAACATCACACCACCGTTAGAAGTAGATGTCCCCATTCTCAAGAACGTAGCTTTGGAAAAGAAAGTTATCAAGGCATCAATTCTTGCTACCTCTATGCATATAAAGATTCTACTAACATGCTTGCTGCCCTGGAAGCAGTGAATACTCATTTCAGACTGCTTGAACAGTATGTTCTGCAGACTCTAGGCCTCTTTAAATTTTCAAATTTACCTGTGTTACAGTTTTTAACTAAAAAAAAAGATTCTCTATATGTAAGTGAAAAAAAGTATTCATTGCTCCCTAAGCATTGTTCTAGGAAACCTTTTAAAGACTGTTGAAACTACTCATCATTTTGTCATTATCATTTTGATTCACCCAAAGTAAACCAATTGGTCTGTTAGAACAATCCACAGAGCTGCTTATAAAAAACAAATATTGATTCAAAACTCATTCAGTCTTTAAAAAGCTGAGAGAAAATGTTTTGTGAGAACTTTTTGCCAGTACCTGTTAAAAAGGTTAGTCATTACCCATTTACTAACCTCCCTGAAGCAGCCTTTTGATTTCTTCATCTTCAAGCAAATGAGCATCACCACCTTCAATGAATTTGGTGACCTTGGTGACCTCTAAGAGGATACATGTTCACAGCAGAAATTGATTTATTCAAGATTATCACATAAATGCCAATTTCCTGAGAAATTAAACTAATAATTTTGGGACTAACATTGTTTTTTCATGTTACAAGATGGTTTTATTTTACCAAACAAATAAAATCATTGTGACTGCTAAGTGATAGAAGACCAAATCTATGATCTCTTTTGTTAAGTTGGGAGGGAACCTAAAGCAAAAAGAGAATTGCAGCAGAATGGATTGTTAAAGCCTTCAAGATTTTCATAAAATGACTGATCTTGAGAGACCCAGATTCTCATTAGCATAAAGATACAAACCTTCCTGAAGCAACTTCTTTAATGTTTCTTCTGTCTCTCCAACATTACCAGAAGAAATCCTGGTATATTTTATTTCGGGACCTAAAGGAAACAAAGAATTAGAATACATATTTTAAACCTGGACTAATCCATTCAATTCAGCAAACATTTAGGCACTTAATATATATTTGTAGATTGAATAAATGCGGGATAAGAACAGGGCCAGGGAGTAGCCACAATCAGAAAACTTATAAATGTGATTATTAAAATCTTCATATTAGATTAAAAAATACCAAATGGTAAAATGGTTCAATATATAAACAGAGTGATCTTTCTCTGGTAACCTAATTATTTTGTATTTATTCTTTATAGACTCTTTTGTCTCTAATCATCTGTGTTCGTATTGTTTACCTCTAATAGAATGGAAATTCATTGAGAGAAAAGATCATTTCATCTTTTGTTTTGGCATTGCTGGCTCTTTACTCATAGTAGGCATTTAATATATGCTTGTTGACTGAATCAATTAAAGATAATAACAAAAGGCAAGGAGTAGCTACAGTTAAGAAACTCGTGAATACATTGATTAAACTTCTCATATTAGATTAAAAAATGTCAAATGACCTAGCATTCAATATGTAGCTAGAGGGATCTTTCTCTGGGAAACTAAATTGAATCTCTTCTCAATAGTTCAGTTATTACTATTCATTCATTGTTTGGTATTAATGTCAATTCATGTAAGATGAATGTACTCTTAAAATAATATAGCACAGTTCTTTATAATGAAAAATATTTATGTAGTGAACATTAAATTCCTTCTGTTGCGGTACAAAGAAATACCTATTTAAATTGTTGTTTCCTGATTTAGAGAGGCAAAATGACTTTGTGGTTAGAGTAGACTTTGGAGATAGATGCTGTGTGTTCAAGTCCCACTTCTGTCACCCATTGGTTCTATGAATCTTGGTAGGGTCTCTTCAGGTAATTTTCTAAATCTGAAAGTTGCAGAGTTGTTGACACACTTGCAATGGGAGACAGTTTTCTTACTGGGAAATTCCCCTTGTCAATAAACTCATAGGTCTGGAGACACACACACACACACACACATAGAGTTTACTAGCCAGTATATTTTATTTGCCTCATCTAGGTATTTTGGTAGTAAGGACTACTTTCTCCGTTGACAAAAATACATTGTAATGATAAATAGTTCACTCTCTAGTGAAGATGGCAGTTATGTATAGAAATATCACTTACCTTTAATAATTCTTTCTTCTGTTGTCTCTTTTTCAGTTATTTCTACTGGTCTCCCACCAATAATTTTGGTATATTTTTTAATAATTGGCTCTGAAATGGATAAAAAAGACCAATAAATCCCTCAGTGGGTATTAGAATACCCTCCACAAGGCAGTTGAATACTTCAATTTCTCATTGAAAACAATGCCAGTTAGGCATTTAATCCAAATATGAGCTTTATTAATAAATCAGAATTCTCCCTGATGTAAGTCCAGATCTGCTTAGAATCAAGTTGTGACAATTTTATCATGGATTTTGGCCAGTGGGGAAGGCCAAACTAAACAATTGCCAACACCTTGTTTTACTTTTTGATAGGTAGATCTCTTATAAGTCTATTAATGAGTACTATTGAATCATACAAGTTTATATCTTGAACCCTAGGATAAATCCTAGAGAAAATTACATCTTCACAAATATACTATGAAGATACAGATTTGCCTATTATTATTCTAATCTTTACTATTTTTATTATATAAGAAGCAACAGAAACAATATCACTATGAACTTCAAAGATGTTTCTAAAAGACACCTTATGAAAATATTAAATCATGTTTAAGACACTCACCTCCATGAATCACTTGAGTTATTGTTTCACCCTCCTTAATCACTTGGAATTCAGAATCACCTTCAATTGTCATTGAAGGTCCTGAAAAATTGTTTTAAGACATAAAGAGCCAAATAAAAACTTTTGTTTATAAAGTTTTTAATACTATCTGAAAACCTATAATTCTTATGTGAAGGGAAAATGTATTTCAAAACTCAATATATAGTATTCAAACTTTTAGTTTTTGAAATTATCTCTAAAACCTCATTTTGTGTAAGTGGAGCTTTATTTATTTTGGCATTTGACTTAGGTAGTGTATTTTTTCTTTAATCAGTTCTGGGGATTAAATAGAAAAAAAACCAAACCAATCACATGTTAATATTTTTTATTTTATCTTGGTATAGTGGCAAGACCACTACTGAGTTTTATTGAAAAAGGACCTGTGTTCATATATCATATGGAATACTTACTAGCTGTGGGAACTTAGGCAAGTCATTTAAATTCCCCAGGCCACAGTTTCCCCTTTCACAAAATGAGAGGGTTGACCTAGATAGCTTCTGAGGTTACTTCAAGGGCTATGCACCTATAATTATGTGGACGTTCATAGACCTTGTTTTTTACCACACTAGCTTTTTTGCTGCTTTTTGCCCTAAATGATGCAAAAACCTCATAATCTATTGACTGTTTACTTTTTTTATTCATACATAATATTGAGTTAAAAATCATAACTTTATTCCTGCCTTGGAGCTGCAGAAGGTGTGTGTGTGTGTATGTGTGTGTGTGTGTGTGTGCAATATAATCATATGTAATAGTACTTACCTGCTACAGAAAGATGATAAATAGCTTAATTAATTAATGATCCCATTCCCCTTTAAAATACCAAAAAGAAATGCCCAGGTATAGTTTACTTGCAAAATGTCTTTGCTTCATAAGCAAAACATTTTGAATGTTAGGAAGTTGATTACTGCATTAGTTCACCAAAAATACCTCAGAAAGGAAGAAAGAAGTTTCAGTACATTTAACTCATGCTGTAATGCCTGATAATAGTAATATGTGATTGCATCTTTTGTATTTACATTCTTTTTTCCCAGAAATTATAATTCCAAATTATTTCCTGGCTGTTAATTTTCTAAAACACTTTTGGAGGATAATCTCACATAAACTAAAGCCACACAACAATGGAATTTAAATTAAAGGAAGAACTCAAGAAATATGGAAATGGACATTATGAATTGGTATGTTATTTAATGTTTAAATGTCCACAAGAGGAGAATGAAGCAAATAATTTCAGATAAAAACAGTTTTAAATAAACAAACAAGTCCTCATTCCTATGCTGTTTCTAAAAAAGGAAAATGAGATCACATGAGAATAATTCCCATGTAAAGAATCCTTATATCAAGGTCTTCTTTTAGCTAATGTTAATAAAATATTATTATATTAGGAAATTATTATTGCTGGTTGGAAGATTCTATGATACTATAAGAAATAAATTACATGAGAGAGTTATCAGATCTATGAAAGTGTGAAGTGTGGTATTTGATAAGACTGGAAGAACATCAACAAAAAGAGATCTATATAAAGATCCATAACCCTTCTAACCATTATTTTTGTTTTTCTATCTCAACCAGGGACAGAAGTAGCTGCTTCTGTTTTGAACTGATGAGTCAGATAAAGAAATTACATGGCTTTGTGTTTCCATGTGGATTTCCATTTCATGAGTACAGCCTAACTATAGAATGAACATCTTTTTTCCCTTCAGCACAATCCACATGAAGAAAAAATTTACCAGGGAATTTCTAGAAGAGCTAGGAGGGCTATACAGGCAGCCAGAATGGGAATAGTCACTGGAAGAATGCAGAAGACCCTTGGTAAGGAAAATGAAGAGTTCCCAAGTGTGGTTTCATATATAAGGTGATGAAATGCAATTGAACTCATCATGAATAATTATATTTTTCTTAAAAATAAAAGGAATAATATTAACTTGTGATTAAGGTGTGTTTAGATATTTCACTGAAAATAGTAAGTACTTTCTTAACAGAAGGTTTCTGAAAGATAATTGTATACCATATAGATCCATATTCCTTTTAGAGAAAAGATTAAAGCAATGAAACCATCAGCAACACAATACTTAAGAGAATACTTAAAAGACTTATTAGATGTGCAAACTTAGACATCTCCACTCCAAATACTCATATGGCCTATTTGTGCCTGACCTGTAGTAGAGCCTTGTGAGTTCATATTGTTCTAATCAGGCACAGTCGGGCACACTGTACCTTCAACCCAACATAATCATGTCATGTGGGTCCTCTTCAATACTGAAGAATAATAACCAACTAACTTAAGAGAATAGGAGCAGACATCTTCTCAGAAAATTTAGTAGCTAGAAAATAACTTTAAAATGAAGACAGCTAATTATTTATAAATTTGACTTCCCCTTTTATTCTAAATGTCAAAATTTAATTTGAGTTAAGAAGAGACAAAAGCTACCAGACAATCCTTCACCTAATTTCACAGGATCTGAAACTATCACAGAATAATAGAATATTTAAAATAACATCAAGAAGTTAAATGCATATTTTGTAGAAGACTATGCTTCTGACCTATGTGTTTTACATTTTGTTCTTCCTTAAGGGGGAAAAACCACATATCTTTAGAAAACACTCTATTCCAGAAGATCATTCATCACATTTAAGAACTTAAAGGAGAAATTTATTTTGAATATCAGAAATCCTGAAATGATGCCCTTCCAAGAAAACTAGTGAAAAGGAAAAATTGTGTAAAGGGATACACTTGAAGATGATTCAAACGGTAATGACAAGAACCTGTCTAATATAGTCCTAAAGATGGAGGAAACTGAAGAAACAAAAGCGATTGTTCATATTAGGGCCTTTAACATTCAACAAATTCTAGCTTCTCTTTTCTCAAATCATAATGTTCAAGGTTCTTCAATGAAAAGGACTGATGATTCAGGAAATAACTCCAAAAGAGGTCAAAAGTGATGAATTTCAAGAAATGACCAAAGAGGTTACATTAAAAAAATAATAGTAGGTCATCAAAGAAATTTGAACTACAAAAATGCATAGGATTTGGTTGCTTGATGAATGTGTAGGTGCCAGAGCAGAGGCAATGATCATTTGAGTTTATTTTAAATTTAGCTCAAGTAAATGTACTGAAGGGGTTAAGAACATATATGATCCATTTACTATGCTACAGATTTTTCATGTTGCATTCTGCAATCATAGCAGCATGCCATTGGTTTAAAAGAATTTAGCATGTTAGTTTCAAGGAATGTAGTAACATTCACAGAAATCAATCTATTATATAGATATTTTTGAAAATGGAAAGGAACCATCTATTAATAGATTGATTTTTACCTTCACTTTTGACAATAGGCTGAAGACTGCTTTCAATCACTTTAATTTTGGGTTCCACAACTTTTGTAATAATTTTAGTTGCTGAAAGTACAGAAAGTGGAACATGAATGATGCTTATGTTAAAAAAAAAATAGCCAGAACAATATTGTCCATTTAGTGATGGCCTTGAAATTGTTTTGAGCAATCATGTATAGTGCAAATCCAGGGACTCCAAATCAAGCAATCGTAATGCTTCAAGCAATGTCAGATCAAGTATCTTCAAAAATGCAGATGTTGAAGACTTTGAATTTTCTTAATATAATTGCAATCTAGTTTAATTTCATAGTCATTAAAGAACTTTTATCTAGAGAACTAAGATTTTTTAATTGTACCACTAAGCTCTTTACCTTCAATTGTACTTCTTGAAAATAGGGGCTGCATGGTAATAGAAGATAAATAAACATAATTAGACTTATGCAATTTACCATTTTTCAAATTGCATTGTTGGTTTTCATCCCTCTCAGGTAAAAGGGAAAAAAATGAAAGAGAAAGGCTATGAAACATATTTCATGCATTTGATTGTAGGGACAGGGAAGGAAGATCAAGAGAAAAAGGTCAGCATAATTAAGAATCCAAATTAAACTTCAGCCAGCCAGATTGGGCTCTATGCAACAAAATATTATATGTTGAATATTTTAAACTGCAAAGTCAATGCCTTTGATTTTTCAACAATATCATGAACAAATATTATAAGTCCTAATATTATGTCCTCTCTTCACTCTAGCATTACAATTATATTTAAAACCAGTAATAAAAGATAAAAATATGGTTTCTGTCTATGTAAACCAAAGTGGAGAGAGGGAGTGAGAGAGGATTTATATAATACCTAGTAAATTTTACCAAACTAGAAAAAACAAACTGTACAGTTTAACACTCCCAATCTCCAACCCCAAAATAGGATTTTGAAATAACTTTCCTGGTTTGACTTCCTCAAATAACCTGAAAAATGGCTAGCTCTCCCTTTCACTTTCTACTACATAAGCCCAGCTACTATTTCCTTCATTTCTTCATTAGAGTTTTAGAATGATGGCTTCATTCAGTGATGTGCTAATGATTGCAATTAATCTGCCTGTGTATACATAGCATAGACATGTCAACACTAGAAAATCCAGATGCTAACATAGCCTGGTGAATTTTTATATTCTTAATTCTGATTCCCAAGAATTTTGGCTGTGTAAACTGAGAGGCTGTATATAGGAGTGTTGGGGTGGTGAAGGAATGTTGGCAGGACAAAAGTGTCTCAGTTAATATCTAGATTCAGCCACATTACATTTTTTATGTCATGAAGACATGTTATGAAACTCATCACATGTCACAATCAATCATGTTTGTGATTATATACATCATCTTGCTATGGAAAATTTGTTCCAATTAAAGAAACGACCTTCAGAGTTGTACATTAGTTTTCATCATTTTAAGTTAATTTTTTTACATCAATTCCCACATCTTCAAAACAAAGTACAAAATATTTTCTTCTCTAAAAAATTGAATGGTGAGAGTAAAAGTGAATAAAGTGGTCATTTATTTTCACGTCATCATATATCTTAACTGGTAGAATCCATAAAATATGTTTCCAACACAATTTATAATTCATGGTATATTTGATGAAGCAGAATTTCCTATGAGAAAAACTGAGGGAATTAGATGGTTTTGTTAGATAAAAGCAATAGACAATATTATACAAAATAATAAAGGCAAAATATTACTGATTTAAATTGAATCTGTATTTGATTTTTTCTTATGTTCTCTTCATTTGAAATTTTTGTCTTGAATAATAATATACCTATTTTGTGAGTGTTAACAACAACATTGTATATGAACACATGGAAAGGAGGTTGGTATAGTGAATTTTGGACTAAGAACCAGAAGACTTAGGTCCATTATACTATTATCTCATAAGAGTATTTGAAAGATGAACTCATTCAGATTGCAATAAATCTGAATGTGTACACATTACGTAGACTGTATCAACATGAACAAATTCAGTAATGAAAATAACCTCTTTTCTTCTTATGATCTTAATTCTAAATTCCTAAAATTTTTGGCTGAGCACATTAGAAGTTGGTTTCATATTACTATTGTGGGAGGTGAGGTAAGTTATTTAATGAGATTTTCTTCTTTTTAAAAATGAGGATAAACATAACTACTCTGTTTTCCTCTTGATAATATTAAATTCAAATGAGGTAAATTCAAAGAACTTTGGAAATTGTAAAGCACCATACAAGGTTGAAGCATTACAATGATTACATACCAGGAAGTACAGATTAAGAATGGCTAACCCATTTTTAAAAGTTTATTTGATGTCATAAACTGTAGCTTATATTTGGGATGTAAGGAATTGACTTTTGCAAAAGGAAAAAATGGTGAAAATAAGGATGCTATTATAATTCTGTATGTTTTTTAGCTTATCCTATGTACAATGTTACATTGAACAATTTAGGAAATCTCTGATGAGCTAATATTGAATAAATTAGAAAGATGAATAAACATCATGCAGATCTTTTTAATGGATAAATGTCATATAACATTTCTGATGAATAGAGCCCATAAAGACTTCTTTCATAAGAATCAAACAATAATTAATACCTCTAGAACAGAATTTATAACATACTAGAATCTTTACCCTTCCTTTAGAATCTTTAAGTAAAATGCTTAGCTGGACTGAGTTTTATGACTTTATAAGTGACTATCATATTTCTTATTTAAGTTAAATTAGTCAGAGCAGGAGACATTTTGTTTTGCTTCTGATGCTGAACTTATTTCATTAAAAATTTTGGAGTTTAAAAAGAGTTGTGTTTTTCAGATCATTTGAAAAATCAGGACTTGGAGTAATTTTTCTAGCAAAATTAAACATGCAAATTGAATTTCATACTTTTTTTAGAGCTACATTTTGTGAATTTATTTGTAAAGCCAAACAAAATTAAAATCTTCTGCTCCTAAAAAGCTCTGGTGAAAGGGAAGAAAAAAAAGTAGAATAAGATATAAAGAAGAAAAAGAAACCCTTCCCATGACAATCTATACTTACACATTAACAATATAATCTAGGGGTATCTTTCTTTAAGGTATACACTTAGAATGTTTACAATTTGTTCAGATTAGAATTAAACATTCTGAGATCTAGGAATCAGTCATTCTTAGGAGTGGCAGCCAAGCTTTGCAGCTGCACATATAGAGAATGGCTAATAAACCAGGAACTGTCAAACACTGGATTGCTTGTTTTTTTTCATTTTCATATTTGTTTTTTGTTTGTTATTTCTGTCCTTGGGACAGCTGAGTGCTGAGGTGAGAAGGATTGTTGAAGAACCGTCATTCCTGAAAGCACACACTGCTTCAGGGTCTCACTTTGGGCTCCTTTTAGTCAGTCCAGTTCACTCCACACTCCCAGTGTCATTTTTTGGTCACTTTTATCACCCTTTTTACACTTTCTCCTTCAAAACCCAAAGTGGTAGATGAGTGAGGAATATGGCTGGATCCAAATGCTTTTTGGATCAGGAAGAAATGCTTTTCTCCGTACTTTCAACCCTAGAGTGACTGAGAAGTGATTTGCCTTCCAGTGTTTGAGAATTCAAATACCAAATTATCAATGATTTGTGGCTTAGATTTAAAAAAGACCTAATGTTCTTTTTTCATTAATATCTCCCCCCTCCAGGTTTGAGAAGATTCACAGTTTACTTACTATAAACGGTTACAGGGATTTCTTTGAAGGTACTACCACGGACAAACTGAAAATCATAAATGTTTAAATTTAGTAGAAGGAAATATTGAACTTTTGCCAACAAAATCAAACATTGCCATCATTCTCACTAACCTACTAGTCTAACAGAAGGGAGCACTCCTCAAATTTCATAAGATTAAAGGGAGATTACCAGAGAATTTGTATCCTTAACTTCCTGCCAAGTAGACCAGATTATACCAGAGGTATTCTTCATGCAGTTCAGAGAGAGAAGTTTTAAATGGAACAGGATCATCAACAGTTTCTATACTTATAGAATTGTTCAGGTAGAAACAGGACTTAGACATTTTATCTAGGATCTCTTATAGAAGGGGGAATGGAACCCAGAAAGGTCAAATGACTCACTTTCTAAAACAAGGTGATGTTATTTCATGATAAAATATTTTGCATTTTTCTACTTTCATGCAGACATTTTGGGGCATGTCTTCTAAATCATCAGCTTCTGTTAAGCTTATTAAGAAGAAAGGCTTTTAAAACCAAGTATTTTACCTTAATCTGAATGTATTTAATCAATTTATTGAGGATCTCTAGCAGCTGATCATTTCCAACAGGTATGTCTATGAAGAAAATCAGAATCAGAAGTAGTTAGTTTATAGACAGTTTTGAATTAAAGACCCTCAAGTATATATTTAAAGGGATTCAGATTCTTTTAATTTTTTAATTTAAAGGAGTCATAAATCAACACAGAGAAGATTGTATCTATTTCATTTCTTTATAATTAAATGTGGGTCTCAGATCAATACTTCTTAGCTGGAAAAGAATTGTATTTTAAATGCTTAGGTAAGTTTCTGGTGTAATAATTTCTTCTAAATTAAATATTTCTCTCTGTTTCAATTAATTAATTTCTTAAATTAAATAGCATGAGTTTCTATTGGAAAAGAATCATCCATAAAATTAATTACAAGAAGATAACTTTACAAACCATTATTGAATATTTTCTTATAATTGAAATTTCAGGGCATACCTTTTCCTTGGAAAGCTTATGTTCAATAGAATAGATTCACTCATTTATCATAGCTATGGGTAGAGTAACTAACCTGCAGGGTAGAGTAGCTTGTCTACAACGTGAATGACACCATTGGTTGTCATGACATCAGATTCTTTTGATTTTACTTCATTCACCAGAAGTGTATTATTTACCTATAAGGGTGAAAAATTAAAGACCATGGGATTGTTGTTTTCTGATGAAAGCTTTATATGAAATCTCCAAATTTAATTATAATATGAATTTATTTCAAATCACTCTTGAATACTATGAAATGAAGGACTTACTCCTTTCAGGAATATTTTGCTTCCTTGTGTTGTCTTAAGAATGTTTGTGACTCCAGGTTCAAATCCTTTTCCAATGAAAACTCCTGGTGTCAAGTGATACAGGATAATATTTTGAAGAGCATTTTTGTCCCCTAGAAAAAATGTAAAAGATATTCAGAAGCAGTCATTGCAATGTCATTGGTAAGATATGTTTTCCAAACTCTGACACCATAAATGTCATTGTCATAGCAGAACCTTTCTGTGGACATTAGATGGGACTCAAGTATGTGTCTTTTTGAATGATACCACTGTATCATAATCAATGCTTAAACACAATTAGTAGCCATATAACAATTTCCTTAAATGTAAACCCACTCTGTTGGACTTAGGTGGGCACAACATGAGTAGGCCTACCCCCTCAAAAGATTACAGTATATTATACCAAACCACAGTCAATTTATTGGAGGGACATTAAGGTCAGTTTAATTCATTCAAATTTAATTCATTCAAATCCATTAATTAATTAATTAATTCATGCATATTATATATAGAAGTGTATTATATAATGTATATATGATAACATTATATATAGGTATACACACATATATGCTTATGTTTTTGTGTGTATTCCTATAGGCAGCATGGTGTATAGTGGATAGAGAATTGGCTTTGAAGCCAGGAAGAATTGGGTTCAAGTCCCACCTATGATTTATAGGCTATATGACCCAGGGAACATCATTTACCTCTTAGTTCCCTTGGCAATACTATAAAATTTTAAGTTGCCGTGGAAGTATTGACTCATATTCGTAGAGTTTCTTCACCTAGCATTTTCCAATACAACAGTTCTGACACTTATAAATATAAATGATTCTATACTCATTGGATTTTTATCGCTGAGCAGTAACTGTAGAATATTATCCACTCTGATGAACCATGGTGGCAAATTAGAAAAAAAAAATGAGCAAGTTTAAAAAAAGTAGTCTCTCCCACTCTTAACTTTGTCCTCTTCCTCACCACTCTGCTTCTTCAAAGAAAAAAAGGAAAAGGGAAATTGAGGTCAGATCAAATGAAGTGAAGCTACTACAGGTGAGGAAGACATTAAAGTTAGAAATTAACATGAAGAATGGTAAAATGAATATTTCATTGGACTTTTGAAAATGCCACAAAGAAATTATTTAAAATTCAAGAATAGTATGAAAAAGTCAGAAGTAGACAGAAAAAATGATGTAATATTTGACATTCTTGTGTAAATAATACTTTATTAATAATGTAAGTTTGAAAACTGGCCATATTTGATGCTTAAAGATAATTTATGGCCAGAATCCAGGTGGACAAAGGGGGAATGATAAGGTATGCTATAAAGGGGCATGCTGGGTTAGTGATCTAGAGAACTGGTTTCTTGTTTCAGTACTCAGACCTGGTTTTCTGACATTGGACAGGGCCATTTCCTTATATGCAAAATGAGTGCAAGACTATTTATTTTCCACTTCTAAAATTCTGTTTTATAAAATGACAAACTATACTAAAGAGTGATAAAGAATTTCTAATTGTAGAAATTGAGGACCATGTAGGAAGGAAGTAAAAGACTCAAAGGTCTCACTGTAGGCAACATGGTTTATTGGGAAGACTACTGGATTTGGAATCAAATGAACTGGTTTGAAAATTGGGCTCTACTACTCACTAACAACACCTCTGACCTTGGGTAAGTCTTTATACTTCTCTGATATTCAATGTCCTCATCTCTAAAATGAAAGGAGATGCATTAGATTGCCTTCTAGGTTCATTCTAATTTCAAACTGATGGTTGTTTGACTGGCCACGGCACTGTTTTATACTCTAACACTCTCTCCTAACCATTTAATTATCTGGGTAAGTATTAGATCATTTAACAGAGTATACACACCATGAAGGCCATGACTATGTCTTATGTAAACATTTTATTGTCTGTACATTTGGCTTTTAATAAATATTTGTTGAATCAAGGAGTTCTTAAACTTGAAAAACTCTATCACGAAAATTTCATTTTTATACTCACGGATCAGTATTTCTTTTTCTTCATTTGTTAGTCCCTTAAAGGCATCATTGGTTGGCACAAACAAGGTCCATTCTCCTGGTTGTACCAGAATATCTTTCAAATCTGCAGCTTCAAGTAAGTTGAGGAAAGTACTAAGCAAAAGAAAAATACATAGCCTTAAGTTCTGGTTTACTAAAATTGAGTAATGCTGATTAACGATGCATTACTTTGTAATTTTTTTTAATTAAAAGAAGCACCAGAGCCCTTCATGCGATTTTATGTTCATGATATAAGAATTGGGTAATACTTAAGTTGTTGAGGAAAGGTAATATATAAAGGTATACTATAAATAGCTTTTGGTTTTGAACTTCTTTTCCTATAAAATTTGGTCAGTTAATGCCCTTACAAAATGAAAACATGTTGGCTCTTTTCAAGGAATACTATTTGCCAAAATTTCTTGCCATTATTGACTTAACCCTAATGAAAATGAGGAGAAATTGGCTAAAGAACATTTGCTAGCTTTCTCTTTGATCTCTCTTAATCATTCTGTTCTGAGAAATAAAAGAACATGAGAAGACTCATTTCACTTTTGAAAACATTTTCATAGATTCCTCATTTTCAGTTCAGCAGGAGGCTGATGGTTTTTTGAGATATGATGTGAATGTCAAGACTGAATACTCACCCTTTGAGGAGGTAAGGTTAATAACCTCTTACCTAAAGCGCTTATCCTGTTTCAATGTTTCATGTAGAGATTTCTCAGCGGGTTTGATAATCTCTTGGAATACATGAATAGCACCATTCCTTCCTTGTTTACTTCCTCTAAGCATACATGAATTTTCAATGCAGATGGCCTGACAATGAAATGAAAAACAAAGGTTAACCAAACTTCCATGTAAATCTCAATTGGAAAACTTTTGAGGTGATTTGATTACTGGATTAACCTTCATGAAGGTTACCTAAAACCAAGAGCAGAAACAAAAATTTCTGTCTCACTTCCTTTATTTTTTGTTTAAAAATTCTATTGATTTCCTATGTTTTTACATGATCTTCATTTCCAAGTATATGACTCTTTCCTCCCCTACCCAGAAAACCATTCCTAATAAGAAATATCTGAAATGAAAGAAGGGAGAAAAGTAGTTCAGCAAATTGAAAATATCCATTTTTGTATAGTGATATATGATGTATTCTGCACCCAGAGTTCCATACTCTACTCCCATTATCCCTTAACTCATCAAAAAGAAAAAGGGAGACTCATGCCTTACTTTCTACATTATCCACAAACTAGCTCCAACTTGACTGTCTAACTTAATTAGTTATCATTCCTCAAGTGATATCTTACATTTCATATTCACTCACATGAAGCATTCACATGAGCCTTCATCTTTCTTTCTACTCTTCTCCCTCCAAATAATAGCATTTATTAACAGGGTCTCAATTATAATCTCTACACAAATGTATTCATATTCATATATTCAGCTCTAATGACTCCCCAGAACTCTAGCCCTGCATCATCAAGGGCCCTATTGAATACTTCCATCTCAATGTTCTGTACCTCTATCTCAAACCTAACATATCCAAAAGAGAACTAATCACCTTCCTCCCAGGGCTTCTTCAATCAGGTCACTTCCCTCTTTTGGTTGAGGGCATCAACACCCTTTCAGTCACCCAAATTCCTAAGTTTGGAGTCACCCTACATTCTTCTCTTTTACTACCCATATTTATTAATCTGTAAACTCCCTTCCATTCCTTCTACATAACCTACCTCCCATTGCTACATTCCTTTCCAAACACATCAGCCTAGTTTAAGTCCACATTGCTTTTTGCTCAGGCTGCTGCAATAGCCACTATCAAAATAGCTTTCCCTCTTCCAATTTCTCCCCTTTCCAAAGAGCCCTTCTATATAACTCCGAAAATAATATTCCTAAGGCAGAGTTCTGAGTATGCCACTTCGATGTTTAAAACTTTTCAGTAATTACATATTGTCTCAAAAAATAAAATACAAAGCTGCTCAAGTCAGCTTTTAAGTGCCTCCACATTTTAGCTCCAACCTATCTTTCAAGCCCATTTTCATATTACTTCCTTTCATGTATGCCATCTTGAAGCCAAACTGGACTATTAAATAAATGGTCTTTGAATTCAACATTCTGTCTCCCATTTCCATACATTTGCTCCAGCTATTTATCTCATGCTCACTACATATTTCCTGCTCAACTCCATCTCTCTGAGTCCCTTATCTTCATTCAAGTGCTCTATTCTTTGTGAATTCTTTCTAGTGACCTTTGTATTTTTTGTCTTTTATCCCTTTTACCCAGTACATTTTGTAAAAATAACTCAGCAAGCACTAATCATATATGTCGTGTTCCAGGCTTTGTAATGGGCTTTGAAGGAAAAAAAAGAGAAAAACACAATATTTTATGCCTTTAAGGAACATATATTTTACTAGAGGAAGCAACAGTTACATAAGTATATGAATATGTATGAATTCTGTATCTATATGTATATACATAATCATATACATATATTTATAAAATTCAAATGAATATGGAGGTAACCATTATGAGGATCAGAAAAAAAGCCTGTGTAGGACATGTTTCTTGATATATCTCCACAGAAACTAGAGATTATAGGAAGGGAAGGTGAGGAGAGAACACAGTGATGGACACAGACACGATAAATATTGCAGATTGATTTGCTAGTAGATTATATGCTGGTATAAAATAGCATAGAAACAGACATACACTTATAATAAGATAAAAATAAATCTTTTTCAGCTTGTTCTAATGACAATTTGCTCTTGATCATGGGAAATTTCAATTCTATTGAATTCTTCTCTGATAAAGCTTAGAACTATGCTATCGTACTCATATGTTTTTTCATAAGTTGTAGGTAGCCATAATTTACTTCCTAGATAGGCTGCAAAGCAATCTCTATACAATACAATATGGGATTTGACATGATAGATTCATCTTGGATTAAATGAAAACTGAAATACTATTTTGGTTGCATAGGAGGACCTATGTTAAGAGAATTTCACCTATACATCATTGTATCACGTGGTGTGTGGATATTAGTTTAGTGAACCTTTAAGGTGGTGAGTGGGGTCAATCAATTCTCCTCAATAAATATGAATAAGCAGTCTGAGAAGTTAAAATCTAAGATGAATCACTCTTGTTAATTCTCTTAACTTAAGACTCAATTTCCTAGAACACTCATATCTACATTTCCTATTTCCTTGTTCCTCTTTCAAATATTTACTTATCAGAGTGGCCTTAATGAAACTTTTGTGAAAGGTTTAAAGTGACACCCTCCTCTCAAGTGGTTTTCTTTTTCTTGATCCATTGGTTTTCTTTATAGGCTCATAACATTTTAAGAATTAAAATGCAAACAGATAGTGTGGTCCAACCAATACCTAAAACATGATTCTGTCTACATCCCTCACAAATTGTTATCCAGTCTCCATTTAATGATCCTCAATGAACTTGCCAGAAATGTGTTTACACATAAAAAAAATCAAATACATCATGGCAGTCTAATAAATCATTAAAACCATCATATTTTCTTATAGTTATAAATTCATTATAGAGCTCTTTTTCATTTTATAAATTTTAGGTTTTAGACTAAAAGAATCAGAGACTATATATATTTTTGGATTTATTTTTTTTGCTTGTGAAATATGAGATGACTGACTTAAAATATCCCAATAAAAATAGACCCAAAAATATACCCAATATGATATTCTCCACTGAGGCTGTCCTCATTATCTGGTATTGCCACTTTTTCCTTTGCCTACATTCCCTTCTTGGTCTTTTTGATAAATATTGTCTTTGATAGGTCCACAGTATTTTTGTTAGCATGTGTTAGAAATCAAACACCTTTGATTGCCATTTTTTAAAATCTCATTTCCTCCCTTCCCCACCATTATGTCCCTTACCGTGCGATAGACAAAAACTCTGAGCTGCTTGCCTCCCAGGGTTTCGAGATGCTGTCCATTGTAAAGCTCATTGAGGCCAACTTTCACTTTCAAAATGTGGTTTTGAAGAATTAATTTAAGAAGGCGCTGATCCATGCTCAGGGTATCATCTACAAATACATTAATTAAGATAGTGGAGAAATAATTCATGCAGAGAATATTAAGCATTATTGAGGTGCAAATTTATATGTAGAGTAAAATTTATGCATCTCCACATCTTCAATATTTTAATTCATGTAATGGATGAAGCAATGTCTGGTTGCCTCAGTTGATGTGAATTTCAAAGAGACAGAAAACTTGTATATATTGATAGAGAGTTAAGTGAACAGAACCAGAAGAACTAATTGTATGAGAATATTAACAAAATTGAACAGTTTTGAAAATTTTTATAAATTGATTAAGAATGAAATAGGCAGAACCTGGAGGATAATTTTTTCAACAAGTACAACACTATAAAGACAAATAACTTTGAGAGTTGTAAGAATAAAATGACTACTCCTACATATATTTGCATACATATTTTATATTGTACATATATGTATATGTGTATATATTAGTATACAGCTGGAAAAGGAATTTATTTTGCTTCACAACAAAAATCTTGTTACAAAGATTTTTTAAAAGTTTCTCTCTTTTAATGAGTTGAGAAATGGAATGGAGAGAAAATGAATATTTTATTTTAAAAAATAATAATAGAGAAAGGTGGTATAGATTTGAAATGTTGCATGCATTTTCAGATGAGGTCAGTGTTTTGGTAGGTTTGCTTAATTGTTTTAACAATTCCCTCTCTTACAGAGAGAGGGAAATCTGTGAATGTTTGTAATGTAAAAACAAAACACATCAATAAAACTTTTTTAAAAAGGAAATCAGGTCTAATTTAGGATGAAATCTTAACTGTTTTCTTTGTGAATTAGTCTAACTGTCCATAGGATAAAATCTGTCTGGATAAAAATTTATCTTTGTTTTTTTTCCCCATAGAACACAAGAAGCAGAATGCTTCTATTCATATAAGATATGGAAAAGAGAAGCATTTGAACATTTGTGTGATTGTCTTAAAAGTTCTAAGTCTCTTTAATTTACAATTGATTTCTCTTTCTCATCCCAACTCTTTTTTTAAAAAAGTATTTTTATTTTTTTCTCATCAAAACTCTTAATTTAAATAAGCAAAGTGTACATGCATTTATAAATTCAATTTTAATATTGGTGCCAGGAAGTAAGGAAAAACATACATCATGGGTTGTAGATTACAGAGAAGAATGACACTACACTATCTACACTGAGATAAGACTTGAACCAGAGAGTAACTCAGTCTATTTGTACTGAAATTTCAAGAAACTAAAATGAAGAATAATTTAATAAAGATAAAACTCTAATAAGCCACCATATATGAATTCCAGCATAAGCAATATATAGAAACTAAATTTACTTTTCATTAAACTTTCGTCATTTCTTTATCATAGGAAAGAAATGTGAGTGTAATCTAATTGGGGAGAAAGCAACATAATACTTACCAGTAAATGCATTATTTGTAGGAGCCAACAAAGTGTATTCTCCATCAGGCCTTAGATGAGAAGCCAAGCCTAGCTGGGCCATGAGATCTGTGAAGGTAGTTTGCTGTTTCCCAGCAAGCTCAATAACTTGCTTGGCTGAAATATTAATGAATATCATCATCAGATAACTAATTACTTTCCTCTAAGTTGTCTTCAGGCTAATATTCCTAGCCATTTATTTTATCTTTTCTCTTATAACAAAGTTCCTTTTCCCCATCCCCCCATGCCTAGTGAGTGATTCGTTGGTCCTATTCTTGAGGGGGGCAGGGTTTATAGTCACTAGCAAGGAAACTACAGAACAGAACTTCTTTGAAGGCAGACTGTTTTCTTTTCTTTGTGTCTTTGAACCCTAGAACAGTGTCTTATATATAATAGGCATGGATAAATCCTTGTTCTGAACACAAGGAAGATGTTCTATTCTCCTGTCCACCATTTCTTCACCCATTTGTCCCCTGGTTGAGATTCCTTAGATACTATGACTACAGCACTCTTTAATTTCTCTTCATTCTGAGCCATGCACTATCAGTTTCCACTTAATTTGGACCCAAAGATGGCTACAATTACTGGCCATGATTCTGGTTTTTAGAATGCTGCTAGAAAGAATGAAAGTATGGTCTAAGATTAATTTGCACTTATAAGCCTGCAAAGTCTAGAAGAGTTGTGAGCAGGAGTGCACTGTGAAATGTTTGACAACAAGACTCTCAGGGGAAAATGTATGCATGTATGCTTTTAAGTTTAATCCCCATTACTGACACTTTCTTAAATCCAGATACTGAACAAAACAAGAAATCAAGTCCCAATTTAAAATGATAGCTCTTCTTTAAGGTGTAAATGCTCACAATGAAAATTTAATCATAAGTCTGTTAGAACTGACTGTAGGTCCTTATGCTTTGGGTTGTACAGATAGCATACCCATACATGGAATACCCTCTAATACTGTCTAAATCAAATTTCCACAACATTTATCTCACTGTTTTAAGTCATGGAGGTCATCATATAATGACCAATTATTTGACTTTCTGTCAGATACTTTACATGACTTTTTATGACCCAGATGATACAGTGGAAAGAACATTGGATTTGGAGTCAGAGAATCTCGGTTCAAATATTACCTTTGTCTTTTAATATGAATTTAGACAACTAGGGGGTTAAGATTCTTCACTTATAAAACAAGAAGGTTGGACTAGATGCCCTTTGAAAATCCCACTCATTCTTAAATCTATGATCTTTCTTGTGTTCATTTTTAGCCCTGAAAAATACACAGTGGCTAAAATTGGCCTGATTTATTCACCTGAGTTCTAATATTACTAACTAATATTTCTATAATCATATCTGTAGCTCTTATTTTAGATACAATCATTTTAAATTCCCATTTCTTCCTTTGCTATCTCTCCTTTTTTATTTTTCCTTCTTCCCAGTTGTCTCAACCCACATTTCACTAACTGTGTAATGCTTTAAAGAGCTTTTCTGACAGAATTCCAATGGGCTAGATAACATAAGCAGTATTATTTCCGTTTTGCAGAGGAGAAAATAGGTGAAGCAAAGTGTTCATGGTCATACAGCTTGCACTAAAATGGGAAGAGACTTCTGTTTTTGTCTTTATATCCCTAGTTCCTAGTGGCATATAGTGGAACCTTAATAATTTTTCTAATTGAATTGTTAGTTTATATTTAATCAGGATTTGAACTCAGGCTTCTTTTGATCACAAGTCCAGTGCTCCTTTCACTATGCCATGTTGTCTTTCTAATCATAAGAATAGGAAACAAAACCAATTCTTACCAGAATCAGGAATTAACACCTGGTCGATTAAATGGATGACCCCATTATTTGTGACAATATCCTTGCGATTTACCATTTTGACTCCATTGACTGTCAGACTTTCACCATCACAGCCAATTTCAATTGTATTTCCTTCCAGGGTCTCAAATACTGCACCACCCATGATAGCCTCAGAACATTGGAGAGTGTTTAAAATATGGTATTTCAGGAGAGCTAGAGGCCAAGCAAGAAAAACAGCAAACACTTAAATAACACGATATATCTAACATCAAAAGACTTAAGTGTTGCTCAGAAAGAAAACAAAATAACTGAAATCAGTAGGTTGTTTGTACATATTGATTAATATAGGCTTTCAAAATATAACTAACTTTTTCTAGGATAATTATTTTCATCAAATAGAACAAAGGAAAAGCCTAGTCTAGTAAATAGTAGGAAGACTATAGACTCAGGAAATGACTAGTGTTTCCAGGAAATATTATGCTTTGTGTGTGGGAGTGGTGTGGGGAAAGAGGAGTAGAGTTCCAGCTGCCATGGTAAAAATATTACTAAATTAGTAATATCAATGCAGGGAAAATTTTCTTGGAGTGAGGCCTTTAAGGGTGGAATTACTAATTAGTGATTCCAGTTCTGAAATATTCAACATCTGTAGACAGTCTGTGAAAAGGCTGAGACTGAGAATAGATCATTGTTGTCTATGAATGCAAACAGCTTCCCCAAGGACCAAAATTGACCAGGGGAATGTGTCATGTGGATACTTTCACATAGATAACAAGGTGATTGTCATAGAACCTGAAGGAGTATGTCATATTCCCATGGGTGTGAATGCATGCATGTGTTCTGTAAAAGTAGACATATGCACTATAGCTTCTGCTTGTGAATATCTGTGTGCAAATATGTCAATTCATTTACACATTTCTTGAGCTCAAGTTTAAGAGCTGCAGTCCCTTTGAGAACATAGAAAGACTGTACTCTATAAAGCCTCCCTCTGGTCTTCCAAGATTTCTTCCTACTACATTAAATACAGTGAGTTCAAGTGAAAAAAAGTGAGTTGTCATACTAAATATCTTAAATTCAAACTGAAATAGAGAAGGTGACTGATGCGCCAAATATTCATTAGAACTTGATAAACAGCCTGGTAATAGCTGAGCTTTTCTTGTTTAAGGCCTTAGGGAACCACCTGTAAGGCTAAATTCTATTTTCTCTCAAAAAATAAAAATTGATCAATATGTTTAAGTGATTAGCACCCATTTAAAAGATGAATATCAGATGATTTAGCATGTCCTTAAAATTCTTACTTATCCTTTTGAAATAGTTACAATTTATTTCTATGAAGATAATTGGTAAAGCTTATGAATCCTAGAACTTGTTTTTTTATTTACTTTGAAAAATGTATCATTTTATTTGGGCACTTTAAAAGTTGTACATTGAAAGTTGTAATACAGTTTTGTAAAAGTTACTTATAGCTTGAAGAACTGCTGGGGAAAAGGGGGAATGTTATCTTTTTCTGTTGATCATTAGGAAAAATTCAAGGAATAAACAAAAACAGTAAATTTTTAATTTAAAAAAACTTTTTCTAGGTACAAATTTTATAAATAAAAAAATCACAAATTTCTTTGAATTCTAAATAAAAGATTTACTTAGTAAATTCCAACAGAAAACCTCCAGTTAGCAATGGTAGAGTACTTTTATTGATATATTAAAATTTATAGTGTTCAAAGGATGAGATTATAAAACACGTCAACCATTTACAGTTTTTAAATGTAGAAATACATAAATGTCAAAGTAGATTTCATTTATATTGATTAAACCCTCACAATTACACAGAGTCTAGAAAAAAGTAAAAGATGAAAAATAAGTCAAAGGTGTAGAAAAATTATTTCTGCAAAATATTTGGACACATAAATTATCTTTAAAATATGTAAAAAACCTCTGTAAACCAGTACTACACCTAATATGTCTATCCAACAATGAACAAAATTTTAGCAAAGGAAATCTTTCTTATATTCTTCTGAGTGCTTAACATTAAAATGTGAAAATATAGTGCTAGGGCTTGCTTTTAATTCAGCATTAATACTCCATCTACATTTTAAGGTTTTTTTTTATGTACTTAAGAGGTTATTTAAGGAAAATGGTTTTTTATGGTCCCTACCACACAAAGTCAAAATGCTATGGGCTGTACAAGTTCATCTCATTTCTATTTCTTCTTAGAATAGCAGAATACAATAAAAGGAAAGAAATGTCGGTACCTTCAGAAGCTACTTTATCCCCCATGATCCTTTCCAACACGCCCCTTGGGAGCTTTTCAAAAGCTTCATTGGTGGGAGCAAAGAGTGTGAAGTGACCATCCCTTCCAAGTGCTTCCAATAGGTCTGATGTGATGGCAGCTGCCTAAAACACAAATGTAGGAATGACTGACACTCAGATGCCTAAAACACAAATGTAAGAATGACTTACTATGGTGTACTAAAAGTGACCTGATTGGCATAGTTAACTATGCCATTCAAATCAGCTTTCTTCTCTTCCTCTAATTCCTACTCTTCTCTCTTTTTTCTTTTCCTTTTCTTTCTACTATTTTGAATCCCACTCAGTGACAAGTTATTCAATCAATACTTGCTGTACTGAATGGAATCATCATTATTATTGATCACCAAGAGGTTACATGTTGTTCTATGATACGATGAGAGAGAGGGTGAAGGATAAAGATAACACTTAACATTTCATTAAGATAGAGAATTTCCAGATGAACAAATTCCCTCTATCAATGTAGATCAATTCTGAAATTTAGAGTCTTAGGGAATTGCCTAGAACACTGAGAAGGTAAGTGACTTGTCCAGTTCATTCAGCCAGTGTGTGTCAGAGATTGTATTTTGAACCCAGGTCTTTCTAAGTCCTGGACCTTATCTCTACCCAGTTCATCAGAGTTGCCTCTAAAGACAATGGTACAAAAAAATTTCCAAACATTAAAATACTATACAAATGTGAACTACTATGATGATAATCCAGTTTTTTATAATTTTGTTTTTTTTATTTTTATCTTTGAATATGATACAATGACTTCAATTCAGGAAAAGATTTCCCCTATTCAAATGGGGAAAAATGATGTAATTTCAGGAAATGTATTAGAAATCATCACCAAATTTAGCAATGTTCCTAATTCCAAAAGGATTTAAAAAAAGTAATTAAGATAAAAGACAATTCATTTATTATGTCTTTCCTTTTCTCCTCCCTCCACTGTCCACCCCCACACACACTTACTCGAAAAGATGAAAGGTCATCCTCTGCCTCAAGGAAATCTTGGATTGAAGTACCGATCTGTGTTAGGACACGGTCAATGACATGGACAACACCATTTGTGGCAATCTGGTTGCCATGGATAATTCGAGCACAGTTAACAGTAACAACCTATAATTTATTGGGGGAAAAAGGCAGAATTCTGATACACTAATTAACCACCAGACATAATGGTCTTTCTCAATTTCTTATGTTTTTTAGTAAATAGCAACTCACAAAATGTAATGAAAATACCACAGGAAGCAAAATCTTTCAGTCTATTTATGAAGACAAATACACATCTATGTCTACAGAAGTAAAGGAGTATAATAGAAACAACTTTCCAAAAAATTCAGGTACCAGGTTGACACTCTCAAAGACTCCACATAAATGAAATAGAAATGTTTGCTTGCTTGAATTACTCAGATAATTGCCCTGATTATTTGCTTTATTTTAAAAAAGGGATAAGCTATGATATTGTTTCAAAAGCAATCTTTGATTCAAGAACAAACATTTTCAATTTTATCCCTTCACCATTCACACAGTCACAATCTTTTCTAAAATGCAGCTTTGGCTTGTAATTTGGAGGAGTAGCCATTCATTTAGTAGGTAAGCAAACACTAAGCAGACCCATCACCAGAAAAATATATTAAATGGCTTTACTGGACACATCTTAATTGTCATGGTCCCATTACTACTCCTTAATCTTCCTGAGATGTAATTGTTGGAAGATCCTCCAGGACATCATGTCCCACTTTCCAATAATATCTCCTTTCAAACACAAGTTACTACTACATAGAATAGAGAAGGAAAAATAGGGACGGAAAGCATCACATTCTGTCTCTGGCAATCTTACTAGGTGTGTGAAAGATGTTTGTCTCAGAGCTATTAACTATAACAGCTGTAGGTTTCCTGTTAAAAAATCCAGTTTCACATTGATAGCATTGCAGAAGGCAAGAGATGCAGTATGATCATTTGTTAGCATCAAACTTTCCTTATATTGTACATGTAATCTATATACTAAAATCCAAATATCCCCACATTGATTGCTTTGAATGTATCCAAACATATCATAGGCCAGGAACTAATAATCCAGAAAAGTGTAAGACATTTAAATCAAACTTACTCCATTAGGATAATGATTAATAAAGAGCCCAAGATTGTTGTACATAGAGGGAACAACCATCCCATTTTTCAAATCCTTGGTCAACATTCTCTTGTTCACCATATGGCTATGTAATGCATTCAACAATTCAACATTGACGTTACTCTCCAAACCCCTACGGATATCCTGGAAGAAGAAGAAAATGGTAGAAATTTGGTTTATTAGTTATTATTAAATTTTTTAATAGTAAATCATACTAGTTCTAGTCTTTTATTTTTTATTGCAGTAGCCATTTGTTAAAGTAAAATTGACATAAATATGACTTAAAATTACATTAGAGTGTTCACTGTTATTTGATTAGCAAAAATCAGTAACTACATTTATAATATTAAAATTGTTTGACCTGTTACAGTTCCTGGTCCATGATATGCACTCAGAAAATGGGTACTTAATGAATAAAAAAAATAAGTAACCTGAGTATAAAATAAGCACTCAGATAGGAGAATTAATTCTTTTGTGCCAAATGGGAAAAAATAATGATAATGAGTCTACTATAGCATTTTATAGTTTTCAAAGAACTTTCACATACAGTATTTCAGTCATGAATTCGGAGAGCTGTGATCCTTAAGAATCTGCCTAGGAATAATCTAATGAGTATAAATAGTGATGATCAAATGCATTTCTACATGGAATGGTGAAGCTAAGTTATTATTTTTTTTGCTTTTTTTTTTGAGGGGCAATTTAGTGAAGTGACTTGCCCAAGGTCACATGGCTAGTTTTTTTTGTATGTGTTAAGTTTCTGAGGCTGGATTTGAACTCAGGTATTCCTGACTCCAGGGCTGGTGCTCTATTCACCGCACCACCTAGCTGCCCTGAAGCTAAGCTATTTTAACTCCTTTTTATAGATATGATGCACAGATTCTTATAGCCTAAGTAAATGCTTTTAAATGAAATGTTCAAGACAAAAATTTGGGACTTCTAACTACCTAAGTAAATTATTATTCAACCTCCCTTATTTTATACCTACACATAATTTTTTGAACTGATCTATGAATTCACTTGTATAAGAAACTTCCAGTAAAGAAACTACCTCTGCCAATACCTGTTCATATGATCTTAAACTTACAGTATCAAAGAGTTCCTTGGGTAACTGGAGATTGAATGACATTCCCTGTGTTATGCAGCTAATTTTTGAGAGAAGTAGAACTTGAACTCATATCTTCCTGAATCCAAGGCTTGCTCTCTAGCCACTATCTGATATAGCCTCTCATCTATATGTGCATTAAAAAATCTTGAATTTAGGTTGCTTTCTAAAGATATCATGTTTTCAAACTCTATTTGTCCTGGAAAATACATATAACTGAAATAACTATATCTTATTTTTTTTAAAGCAATTGGGGTTAAGTAACTTGTTTAAGGTTACATGGCCAGGTGTTTCTGGGTGGGTGCTAAGTGTCTGAGCCCGGATTCAATCCCCAGGTCATCCCAACACGGGGGCCGGTGCTCTTACTCGCTTACTTACTTATTTACTCTTACAGGTGCTACCTGGCTGCCCCAACTATATCTTTTTAATACCTTCTAATTAGTACTTCAGCTTTTTCCTAAAATTATATTGAAAGCCTCTACAAACACCTCCCCTCTACTCCAAAACAACAACAACAAAATTAACTAGAAAGAAAAGGAAATATAATTTAAACTTCCTTTGGGCAAACTCTCTGACTTTTTCTTTACTCTGTCATGATATCCTTTAGGCCCTGAATATGTAACCCCTTTGTTCTTTTTTTTTTTTCAAATCTCTGTTAAATATATGCAACTTTCTGTCTATACACATGCTTATATATTTGTGGATGTTTGCCTATGCACATGCCACAAATTTTAAAATATAAAATTCAAAATTTTTTGGCCTCAGGTCTATACATTATTTTAATTTTTTGTTTGTTTTGAGGGCATATGGGGTTAAGTATGCCTAGGGTTACATAGTTAGTAAGTATCTGAGGTCACATTTGAACACATTTGCCACCTAGGTCCCCTCCTCATTTTTAAATATAAAATTAAACATCATTGATTGCAGAGAAATATTAGTAATAATAATAATAAATCAATTACAGAATCCAAGTTGTCCCAAGCTTCATTACTTGGTGCAAAGTAAGTATAGGATCCTTTTCCTTCAATCTCTTCTCTCAATTTTGACACATCAGAATATCCTTGAGTTGTAGTAGCTCCCACAATGCCCAGGGTGCCATAAACATGGTCAATAGGCAAAACTGAAAAAAAAATTAAGATAATAATAGGCACTTTCGTATAGTATTCACATAGCATTTTGTTACTATTATTTCAACCTTATCTCATGTAAGAAAATACATTTAGTTTAATCTATTTCAACAATAAATCATATTTAACATGAAATGAAAGTTGGCCTCTTGCCTTTACATTAAAAAAATGTCATATGGAACTATGAGCAGGATTTGGATGAAGACAGAGGCGACATATGTACCAAATATGTAGACAATACAATTTGGGGCTGTAGCTAATACACTGAATGACAGAGTCAAGAGTCAACAAGGCTTCTCTGGAATGAAATAATGAGATCAAAATCAACCAAATAAAACCTGACAGGGATGATAGAATTAGAGCTTGGATGGACCTTAGTAGTTGTCCATTCGAGTCATCTCATGTAACGAATGAAGAAACCGAATCCCCAAATGCTCAAATGACATAGGTTGTGCATTTCTAAGCCAGGATTCCAGTCTAGGTCAAGGCCCTCTGACTACAAAACCAATGTGCTTTTACCATATCATTCTTCCATCCTTGATCTCAAGTTCAATATCACGATTAAGCTAAAAATATGAAATGCAGAAGGACTTAAATGAAGCAGACCTGAACTGATAGTCATTCATGTGAAGAGAAAATCCTAGTGTTTTAAACTAAGTTCAGTATGAGATAAAGTTATGGCATAAATTATAAAAAAAACCTAATGAAATCTTATTTGTTTAATAGAAATGTAGTCCCAAGGACAAGGGAAGTAGTTATCTCTCTGTGTACTCTTCATTGGTAACTCTGTACTTGTACTTTTTTGCCACATTTTAATCAATAGCTTCACACACTGGAGCCTGTCTTAAAGAATATGTTTGGCATGCTGAGAAAAAAATAATGCCATGTGAGTATGGATTCTAGCAACTATGTGGTGCAGTGGACAGAGTACTGCCCTTGGAATCAGGAAGACCTAAATGCAAATCTAGCCTCAGATACCCACTAATTGTGGGAACCTGAATAATTCACCTAACTGATCTCTGCCTCAGTTTCTGCATCTATAAAATGGGGATAATAATAGTACCTACTTTCTAGGGTTGTTGTAAGGATAAAATTAGTCAATATTTATAAAGACCTTTACAAAAAATAATACTAAATATTATTATTATTTGCCTTCTCCAAATATCTGAGAGACTTATATGAAATAAGAAATAGATATATTTGTTTTTTGTTGGAAGGTAGAACCAGGTGATCTATGAAAATTATAAGGAAGTATATTTGGTTTTATAAAATGTAACATTAAGAATATATTTTTTAAAAGAGTAGATTATGTTATTAAATAACAGATTCCTTGTCATTGTAAGTGGTTAAAAATTCTCAGGAAGTCTCACTGCTGGTATATTTTATTTAGATGTATTCTGCATTGGGAGGGTGGTTGAACTAGATGACATACAAAGTTTATGTTAGAATGTAAGCTCCTTGAGAATAGCCATTCTTTTACTAGCTTAGTAAATGCTTGATGATTTAATAAATGACATTTAATTAATTTGAAACAATGAAAATTAGTAATTTGATACTGAATGAGAAGGTATGTAGTGAGCATGATCTCTAATAACCATAAGAATGGAATCACAGATAAATTCAATTAAAAAAGCTAAAGCCTCCACTCAAAGGCTGGGCAAGCTTGACCTGATATATATATATATATATATATATATATATATATATATACACAATTTCAAAGATTTCACATTCTGAAATCATGCATGAAAAAGTCTATCTTTTCCCTCCCCATGTGACATTGGCTTTGTATATTCTTCAGATATAATCCATTTTGAAATTCTGTAATAGATATTTTACCTGCTGGGCAGCCTTCCATGCCTTCCATTTTCATGTAGCCAGGGCAACATTCATATAACACAGTCCTGTATGCAGGGGAAAAGGAAGAAATCAAATAGGGGAAAGATTAGAATTAGCTTCCTGAGCATTTTTTGTCTCCATGATTTTAGGTGACAAACTATGCAACATTTTGTCTCTCTCTAATACATAAATTACTTTGTACTAGTACAATTAAAACTTAAGAAGGCACGTTGACTCTTCAGGAGAACAGAATATTCTTTTTTTTTTTTTTGGAGGGGCAATTGGGGTTAAGTGACTTGCCCAAGGTCACATGGCTAGTTTTTGTGTTAAGTGTCTGAGGCTCTATTTGAACTCAGGTTCTCCTGACTTCAGGGTCTCTGTTCACTGCACCACCTAGCCACCCCCCAGAACATTCTTTAACAATAACATATCATGAGGAAGAACAATTTAGTTCCTAAAGTAGATTAATTTATTTCAATTATTTGAACTGATTATCAGTATTTATAGCTTAAAGGGAGACATCAAATATATCTGAAAATCTGAAAAACCAAATGGCAGATGAACTTTAAAACTGAACAAATAGCAAAAACACTGAAGAAAATTCTTTGATGTTCAAAATCAACCAATTAAATTGTGCTTGGTTCAAAGGGAATTCATAGAATGAGGAAACAGGCATATTTTAAGCAACAACAATTAATTTTGTTGCAACTTTCCAGTTATTTCAGGTAAAATTATTAATTTTGCCAGAATTATACAAATAGTGATTACAATTCTCCATTTCTTTCTGCTACTGTAGAGCTGACCTTTAGGTTATCAAATTCCATTTGGCAACTAAAGCGCCTGGGGATCTTAAGGGCCTAATCTAGAAAGTTTACTTTTAATTATTACAAAACTGCATTTTTGACAGTTAGTAGAAACTTGGAGGATTAGTAAATGAGTGGGATGATGTATTAATACATAATCAGATGAGGAGGGAATATTGATACATAGGTAAAGAATACAAAAATCCCCTTGGGAAAGAAAAATAATCTCTAAATCACTAAGCTAGAAAAGTCTTTGTAGATTCAATACTACATCAATAATTTAGCATATTTTGTTCATTTTTGGTTTCATTGTTCTTTGCTTGTTGATTAATTGATTTTTCTCCTACAACATGTCAGTTATTTCTATTAATATTGGCATGTTCAGAGGTGGCTATGGGGTGCAGTGAATAGAGCACCAGCCCTGGGGGCAGGAGGACCTGAATTCAAATCTGGCCTCAGACACTTAACACAAAAAAACTATCAGTGTGATCTTTGGAAAGTCACTTAACCCCAATTGCCCCCCAAAAAGCAAAAAAAAAAGTGGCATGTTCACGGAGACATTTGAAGCATTTGGGGAAAAATTGCAAAAATATTCTTATTAATAAACTTCACTAAAATAAGGAAAATGTAATTTATAATGGTAACACCTTATTTAGCTGTTATCAGAAATCAACTATCAACTATAACAGCTGTTTTCCTTTTAATAGCAATAAAGAGGGTCAATAGATTAATGTTCTCCAAATGGGGGGTAGGGATAATTATGGTACTCCTAGCAATTTAAAGCTCCCTGTCTGATCCTTGCTCTGGTTTTGTGTTTATCTTTTCTTAGCTGTAGTGGTTTTATGTAAAACATCTGGAAAAATTAGAGTGGATGGATGAAGAAGGAAAGGGGAAAAATCAACATACTGCAATTGCCAGATTGCACTATAACACTAATTTGAGAATTCCTTGAGTTTTAACTGCATTGTGAAAACACAAAACATACATGTAAACCCAATGCAATATTGTTGTGACCCTCTTAACTATTTTATAAATACAGGGATCTGTATGCACCAAATAATTGGATGAAACATTTATTAACCTTGGACTAAACAACTCATTAAATCTGTTTTCTGTTGTGACGTGAGAAGCTATTCAAAGAGAGGACCAAATGTTGGACCTTCAAAGAAGTAGTTTCTATCTATAGTACACCATTAAAAAAGGTAATAAAATACTATTATCTTTTGAAAATCCATACATGTGTACATACATATGCATATATACGCACATGTATATAAATACTCTTTTTCCTGTACCTGAATTTCCATGCATTTCTTCAGAGGAGTTAAAATTCATTGTTAGTTCATTGCTATTTTCTAGAATGTTCTAGATTATTTTAAGAAAAAAGAATTCCAACGTCTTTGGAGTAAGGAGTTGCTAGGCAACATGAGGCCAGTGAGATCTATATTGATAGGAAATAACAACCTCAAACTTCATTTGGCATCATCTAAGAAGTACAATGAAAGGAACATTGGACCTTGGCTCAAATCTTTCCTCTGACAGTAGGTGACTTCAGGGAAAGGAAGTGGTACCTTGTCCCATCTGGGCCTCATTTGTAAAATAAGGGACCTAGATTAGGTGGACTCTAGATTCTCTCCTGTTTCTAAATTCAAAACCTCATGATCTCAGAGACATTTATTAGTTTTCTTAACATTCTACAAAACCCCATGAGATTTTCCCAAAAGGCTTATGTCATAGCACATGGTCTAAATAGACATTTTCACCATTATATATTAGGTAAGTACATTAAATCTTTGAAGATTTAATTTTTGCTTGTATTATAAAACATAGAAGATCTTGATTCAGCTTTACTCCCAAATTTTCCAATTGTGAATTCAAACAGAAGTCTTCCATTCTTGTCACCTTGTGTTTTGTATCATCCTAAAGATGTCTTTGGAAACTTGAACATAAGTGAATGAATATCAAACACTGAAGTGCTACTATCAGGATTGTTTATTTCTTCTGTTTTGTAAATTTGCAGATACTTTAAAGCATAGGTATTAATATGTTCATGAAAAAGATGTGGCTTCTCTGAAGCTCTTGGCATAATCAAGGAAAGAGATAGAGTGAAAAAATGAACAAAGACGATACTGTTTTTATTTTGGAAGTATGCCTGACTCTTAAGTAGTCCTTTGATGGAAAGCAAGTTTGTATTTTGGCATTTGTTTTATTCAAATCTTGGCACCTTTGCTGCATTTATATGATAGGAGTAAGATTACACCATACCTCTATATCTTCTGGGCAGAATACCATAAAGATTTCCCTTTTCAGAACTATTTCCCTTTCTTATCTAGTAGTTGGGCCTTCCAAGTAAGGCTCTTGCCATGCAAGAATAAAGAGTAAGGAAGAATCCAACACCCAGTATTTGACGATAGGACCTGAACTAGCAGTAACAAGCCCAATTTCATTCTATTCAGTCACTAAAATGGTTTATTTGAATTCTCATGAGCCTGGAGTATAATTCTTTGATGATATATGAATATTCCAAGGTCAGACGTCTGCCATTTGATACCCTAAGAAGTCCTTGGTTGAAAAAAAAGTTGAAAGTGTTATAAAAATCCTATAGTACCCTTGACTTGACCCTTATCATTTGTTTTTCATCCTTTTGGGCAGGTGTGTACATAGAAATGTAAGGTATAGCAGAAGAGGGAATTCCCTATACTATACTACTCGGGGAAACTTGTTTGCTGTATACTCAGGTATGATATTATCAGAAAGTCTCAGAAACATGAAATAACAATTTCTAGGTTCTTTCAGATTTCACTTTTGAAGTTCAAAAAAGTTAAAAATTTTAAAGTACATTTCTGTTGATTACAAATGGATATGTGCCTATTAAATTCACTCTAGCCCATTCATTTTAAAAATGTAGTTTATGGTAATTATCTCTGAATTTTAAAAATTAGAACTTGTGAGACAGCTAGTTAGTGAAGTAGGCAGAACACTGGGCCTAAAATCAGGAAGACCTGAGTTAAAATCTGGCCTCAGACTACCTATGTGACCCTGGGCAAGTCACTTAATCTCTGTTTACCTCAGTTTCCTAATTTGTAAAATGAATATAACTCCTACCTCCCAGGGCTGTTGTGAAGATCAAATGAGGTAGCATTAGTAAAGCATTAACACAGTGCCTGGCACATGGTGTTATATAAATGTTAATTATTATTATTATATTCAAAAGATAGCTACAGCACTATAGTCTTCTGTCATATTGAGAATGATCCCACAGCAATTGAAAGCCTCTGCTAATTTGCTAAATGTAATATCTATTTTTGCCTTGGGAGTTTTGAAGAGAGGAGAGAAAAATAAAAGCATGGATCCACTACAATTAAGGTGAAGGATTTAGTCTTTTACTGGCATTTTACAAACTGTATTAGTTTTCTGTTTAAATTCATTAATAGAACAGACAGTGGCCAAGGCAACAATGTGAAACACGTATATTGCAAAAAGTTATCTCTCAGAACTTTATTTATATATTCAATGTATATTTTCTTTCCATTGAGACATGGAAAAGTCACTTGATACTATGTCATTAAGAAACTGATGTCACTCTTTCTTTGTATATGTAGGTTTATAATAATGTCATTTATATAGTCCTACTCTTTAAAACCATAAGTTGTATAACAGCTGTTGGTAGAAGGATTTTCATCAATGAGAGCCCCCCATACCAATGAAATCACAGGTCTGATGCAAAGATTTTTTTAAATGATCAAATTAATCAGTCATCCATCTCTCATCTTCATTTGGTGACCTGTGAATGTATCTCAATTATCTCTGTGTGAGAGATTTTTGAATAAAGTTCACCTTAGAGATGATGACTATAATACTAAGAACCAACTAAATGCATCCCACATTCATTGGAATATTTTAAATTCTGCCAAGATTATCTTTCTACTGGATCAAATTGTACTGAATAGTTTGAATAGTCCCACTGGAATTGTCATAGATCACAATAATGGGAATGGAGAAGAGCTCAATACACTCAGGATGAAAGGGATCAAGAGGAGTCTCTTGAAATTAAAGGTATGTTGCAATTTAATGAAAAAAAAACTAATAAGCTAAACCCTTTTGGTAGCTGTGATTATCAGGATACCATTTTTAGGATAAGAGAAGCAAATAAATCTTCATCCCTCAGAAAGGGATGGCAAAATTCTAAAAGAAGAGCTCTCTTTTACATTGTCAGCAACTATATATTATACTGTGATTAATAATATTCATAGAATAAGCATACATATGCATGCATGTCACAATAATTAATGTGATGGGCATCATTAAACCCCATATAAGACATTATCCTTGCCCAAAGAAATGTGGTAAATGGAGCAACACATTAAAAAATAGATTCAAAAGGTTTTTGATTCTTTTCTTAACTTAACATTTCATTGGCATAGGGTATTCCTGGTAAAGAAACTCCCTTTACCAGGGGTAGGGAACCTACAGCCTTGAGGTCATAAGTGGTCCTCTAGGTCCTCAAGTGTGCCCCTTTGATTGAATCCAAACTTCACAGAGTGAGTCCCCTTAATAAAAATATTTTTTCTATAAAACTTGAACTCAGTCAAAAGGCCATACCCAAAGACCTAGAAGGCCACATGTGTCCTTGATGTCACCAGTTCCTCACTCCTACCCTATACCAGTGCAGATCAGCCATTATTCTGCAACCTAAAGTTTTTACCTGGGC
This sequence comes from Petaurus breviceps papuanus, assembly GCF_028583685.1. Lineage (NCBI taxonomy): Eukaryota > Metazoa > Chordata > Mammalia > Diprotodontia > Petauridae > Petaurus > Petaurus breviceps. The sequence continues at coordinate 4,851,498 of NW_027187296.1, read as the reverse complement.
CACTGAGAGATGGACAGAATTACTTGCCCCAGATTAAACAACCAGTATGTATCAGATGCTTTACTTGAACCCAGGCCTTCTTTATTCTGAGACCAGTTCTGTATTTTCTGTGCCATACTTCTTAGATTTGAAAGTACACACTAAAAGCATTTACTAATTACTATGTTCTAATGCCTTAAAAATAGAAGAATTTAATGAATACATGTTGAATTTAATTAATGAGAACAGCTCATTTTGAATTTTGGAGTTGTTCTAACCAAGGAATTCTGGAGGGCTTATCTATATCCTTTGTGTACCATACTAAGAAGTTGTTTTATTAAGGTAAGAAATTTAGCTTAAGAAAGTCTGGCAAAATATTAAAAGTCTCTGTTTTTGGAAACAACTCTGTCCTATTTAGCCTGATACTCAGAGTGAATGGGTTGTAATGAAATCCCAAGAGGGAGTCTATTACTTTTCATAGCAGCACGCATGAGGCTGTGACCCAAGGCAAGAATAGAGCAGAGTTTAATGTACATAGCTCATAGGATCATAGATTTAGATTTTAAAGGAACTGGAGAAAAGGTCATCTAGTCCAATCTCCTCATTTTACAGGTGTGAAAACTGAGGTCCATACTTGCTCAAGATCACATATAGTAAAGCAAAGATGTAAGAACTGTACCCAATTCCCTTGACTAAAGAGTCCCTGTTCTCTTATGATCTATCTCTTCCCTGATGGAGTGCTACTAATCCATCCACAAGTACTGATAAGCACTTCTTTCCTGATTATTATAACAGCTTTCTTCTGAAGGATCTTTGGCACTTACAATGCTCTGGGACCCTAGGATCATAAATTCAGAGCTTGGAGGGATTGTATAGGTCATCTTATTCAACCTCCTTATTCTACAGATGTAGATAATTAGAGTTAGAGATATTAAATGACTTCCTCAAGGTCACAAGAGGTAGTAACAAAGCCAAGCTTTGAATCCTGACCCTTGATATCAGTTTGTGCTTTCTCTTGTACTGAAATGAATCATTCTCATTTCTAATAGTTTGAAAGTTTGCTTGTAAAGTGAAAAAAATGATCCAATGTACAGATACTGGATCTACATATGTGTGTGGAGGTATGTATGCATGTATGTATGTTTAGAAAAGAATTTTGGATAATTCTAATAAAACCTCACAATCTTATTTTGCCTCAGTTATCTGTGTAATTGCCTCAGCACATATTTTAGAATCTGCAAAAACGAATACTGGTCTTGTTCTTTATAGAACAGCTCTCGAAGACAAAGAATCTCTTTGAATCTCTTTTGCTTCAGTCATTTATTTCAGGTAGCTGGTAGTTGTCCCAAATATCTGTATCACTATTCAATCAGAAAATACTGGAATGGAAATGAACTTAGTTACCATTTTAGAGGAGTGGAAACTGAGTTTTTGTCAAAAAGTTTTTGTCACTTACCCAGTGTCATAATCCTTAATTAATAGCAAATCAAGGATTAGGGGATTCCGGTATCCTGACACTGAGCCAAGGACTTTTTGTTTTATGCCATATCTATCTTATCTGTATCACCATTCTGGCAGAAATCTGACTTCCATTAATATCATTCATAGAGATATTTTTTGTTTGAAAACTGGTACTTATTTTTCCATTTGGGAATGAATGTGGGGGCTCATTCACTATATTTAAAAAAGTATAGTATGCCTTCCATACCTTTTCTCTGAAATGTATTCTGCCAAACTGGCTTATTGTGAAATGAGCATGTAACTTACGTTTTCTTCCCACAGATGGCTCCTTGATACCAGTTTCTGCAAGTGCTGAAGTATTTCTTTTTAGTGCCCAAGATTTGTTGAAGGGCACAGACATTTGGGCTAGAGGATGAAGAAAAGAAAAGAGAGTTAAAGTTACAATGACACTCATTTCATCTTAAAGTCTGGCACTAAAAACTAACATGTGGCTTTCATTTCCAAAAGCAGATGGGATTTCCACCCCAGCACAATTATAGCTGTTGACACAATCCTGCTGGACCCCTAGAAGAGCTGCCCCTTCTCAGAGGGGAAGAGACAACTTTACTGGTGAGACAGACTACTACTACAAAGACTGCCAGGTCTAAACAATAGGGGTGTCTTATGTCTTGTGCATTTTATTTTCATGTATGATGTCTGTGCGTGTCTGTGTGTGTCTGTATGTGTAGACACACATTGCTGAAAATCTCAGCTACTGCATTTGAGTTTTAAAAATATGCTTAGTTTTAGGTCTCTGAAACAACTGGCACTCAAAGGCCAATGGAAGAGAGGTGAACTTTTCAATGTCTGCCAAGATATCATGATTTAGGCAGATTAGACAATCTTTGTGGAAAACCACATATTTCAAAATAAATAATCAACAATTTATGGAGATGCTAGTGGAAAACCAATAAGAAGATTTAGGTCAGAAGGTTCAGGATGGGAAACCCTTTATAATAATGCTGATTCAAACAGAAAATGAAGATTTCTTTTTGACATGCATAAAATGTATCAGAAAATATTCTGTCACTAGTTTATGTGCCAAATATATTTCTCATCTGAAACTCCAATTTCATCTTTTCGGCAAGGACTAGTGAACATGTGAGCACTCTGAAAAATTCCTCTGAGACACAGTCAGCAGTGTTCAAATTAATTTTGAATCAAAAAGTCATCATTTTCTTGGTTCACTTGTCACATTAAACTGGCCTAATTTGAAAAGAAGGCCAAGTCAGATTTGAGTGCCATGGCAGGAAACATGACTTATTTGTATTATTTTGCTTGGACTGGGGATTTTTAACTTCTTCAAATTCAATGCTGGCAAAAACTCAGAGGAAGTCAGTTACATTTCACTATCCTGTTCTCTTTACACACACATAGTCTGCTAAAACAAGGCAAAAAAAAACTCTAGCCTCTTATAACCTTTCCTTAACATCATGTGAAAAAACTTAGAATATGTTTGTAAAAGCAGATTCTTACATAGGTCTTTAGTTTGATGCCCCATCCAAGATTTTTAGAAAGGATTAAAAATTGGACTTTTTAAGAGTGTAAAGACATGATATATTGTTAATTAGATTTAATAACTACACATTTCCTAAAAATGTGCTCATCTTAAAGTCTCTGCATGTAATTTTAAAAATATGAATTAAACACACTAAACTCAGTGGCAAATTGTCATTTTTCCTTTCAAGGATTAAACTTGAGTAAAGAAAAGAAGTTTTTTCGTTCTTCCTTTACTTTTTTTGCATGAAATAAGGTAAAACAATAATAAAAACAATGAAATATTGACTTACCCTTGTTTCTGACCCCTGATACGACTGTGGAGCAAAATCTTGTCATAATGAGCAGTGGAGTCTGCAAGCTCAAGTGCAGACAATAAGAGTGTGAAAAATATGGGTAAAAGGAGTATCATCTTTAGTCGCCTTGCTGCTTCAGTTAGTCAAGAAAGAGAACTGGCAATGAATTTTGGAGAGCTGGGGGTTTATATGCATGTCAGAGAGCTGTGGGAGGGAACAGAGTATCAACCTGAGACTCTGAACTCTCTCCAAGAAACATCAGCAACTTCAAGCTGCCAGCTTCAATCAGCTTAAGTTAGCTGCACTCACTAACCATACCCAGTTTTCTTTCCCCCTCCTGGTGACTCTGAAGTTTTCCTCTTTGCAATCAGAACTTCATGTGACTTCATGTTTAAATCTGTGCTCAGACTTTTGTACTGTATTGGGATTTTGTTCAGGGAAAGCTTTCTGGAGCAGGCTATTCTGCATAATTCTATTGTTTTTGGAGATGTGGATATGCTCCAGGGAATAATCATTGGACCAGAGATGGAACTGCATTTTTATCCTTTCCATCTTCTAGATGACTCCTCAACCTTGAAATGTTTTACCATCTTGGCCAGGAGAGATCAAAGATAACTGTTAAGTCTTTGATAATAATTGGAAGATACTTAGAAAAATCATTTTAAACTTCAGATTCTTTCCCCTTACTCTTTTAGTCTATTATTTTTTTAAACCTGACTGAAAACTAAGTTCAAGATTTTCTAATTCAATATAGATGGGGATGGGCAGGAGGGAGGGGATTAATCTCCAAATGTAACTTATCCTGGGAAAGTATACTTAAACAATCCAGGTAATAGACAGTTAATGAGTATCCGCAAGGGCAGTTAGGTGGCACAGTGGATAGAGTGCTGGACCTGTTGTCAGGAAGATGAGTCTACCTGAGTTCAAAACTGGCCTTAGACATTAGCTGTGTGACTCTGGACAAGTCCCTTTATCTTATTTGCCTCAGTTTCCTCATCTATAAAATGATCTGGAGAAGGAAATGGCAAACCACTCCAATATCTTTGCTAAGAAAACCCCAAATGGGGTCAAGGAGAGTTGGACATAACTGAAATAAATGAACAATAGGATACCCACATCTGCCATTATTTTTTCTTGAATTAGGAAATGAAGCTAAAGGCATTTTACCTCATATTATGTTTTATAACTTATTTCCCATAAAATTTATACCATTTTGCTTGAGCACACATGCTGACAATCACTGGACAAAATCAGGCCTGGTCTAACACAAATATTAGTAATTTAAATAGCAGAGTGAGCCAAGACGGGATAAAATATGGCAGAGGGAGTAATAAAAAAAATCCCTTCCCCTTTGGGTTGTGTCCAACAGTACAAGTCTTCTAAATTAACCCTTTTAGACTCCTGATGATGGAACATGTGTATACCTCACCTCTTAGTTTGTCATCTCTAATGCTGATAGGGAAGTTTTATAATCTCAGCTACCTGCCAAGAGAGACTCAATATCATTAAATTCACAACAGGCCATTTTTTTGGACTATTCTTTATTGACCCTATAAGTTTAGTTTCTATATATATAAATGCTTATTGAAATAATTTATTTTTAATTAAACTTAAATATGAATGCATCCCTCCTCAACCAGACACATTCATGATAATCATATTGCATTTTTTCAACATTTTCTCCATAGAAACATACAAAGATTATCCTTGCTGTTTTTCACTTGGCATTTGCTTCTTCTATGGCCTGTGATATACTTTAGCAATGAAGAAATGATGGTACAGAAAACATTCTTTCATGTCTTGTCTATACAAAAAGCCCAAAGGAAAATACAAGACCAAGAAAAGGCTAATAACCCATACTGTCAACAGGTTAAGGGAGCAAGGACACTTAAATTCTTAATTGGTAACCTTGTCAATTGGTTTCTGAAAAACTAATGTGCTAATTAGCATAGGTCAAAAGTGATAAAATTGCTAAATGTATATCTGGAATTATTGAAAAATAATAGTTTCAAAGATATACATCTGCCACCCAAAAGAAAGCTAGTAAGAGGGAGAAATAAGGAGACAGTTATGGAAGTAGAGAGCCCAGCAAGTCCCTTTTGTATATTGTGGGAATGAAACCCGGTTAGATAATCTTACTGTATACATGTCACTCTGAATTGTTGGAAGTTTTTTTTCCTAGCCACAGTAGGCTAATTATTCCCCTCTTTTGATTTCTCATAGGACTTAGATACTAGTTTTTTTTTTGTGTTCTTCCATTATGTGGAGATATTATCTTCCTTAAGTCTAAGAATCATTTGTCCTCTTTGTCTTTCTTTTTCCATCTATTCCCCCTCCCCTCACAGGAAATGTGCGGCTTTGTAAACAGTATGTACTTAATAAACACTGGTTGAATGACTTACTAAGATTGCATTGTAAAAACCAACACTATGAATGTGCAATACATTTACTGTTTGGTTAATACTTGGTAGAATATCTATCTATCTCTGTATCTATCCATATCCATATCTATATATCCCCGGATTTTCTAAAATTCCCCCCTCAAATATAGAGTCATAGAATCAGAACTGAAGTATTGGTTCGCCATCATCTAGTCTAACTTCTTTCCTAAGGGAAGAATCCAATTTACAACATCCCTAATAGAGAAAGGTGCAGCTTCACTTGAGCACGGTCAGTGGTAGAGTGCTCAGTACCTTGTGAGGCTGTTGATTCTCTAGTTAGTCTGAATTGTTTGGAAGTTCTTCCATACACTGATTTGAAGTCATTTCAAAGTACAGTTGTGATTTTCATAAACTTGATTATTAGGTGCTAGAAACGGGGGCAAAGGGGAAGCCTAGGATCACACAATACAGCTATCAGTGATAAAGAGAGAATAAAATTCCCTTGAAATGAAGCCCAATTCAGTGACTGCTGCCATGTAGCATCCAGAAGAAGGTTCAAGAATTTTCAACTGTGTTTGGGCTTTTTACAACAATCCCAGTAGCGAAACTGGGAATGTGCTGACAATTTTGCAAAACCAAATTCCACATCAATATTTGACATAGTTGTCCCTAGTGCCTGAAAACTCATAGCTGCTTTGGCCTTTGGAAACAGTGCCTTTCTCCTCTACACTCTCTCTACTTCCCAGTAGATAAGGGATGTACGGAGCTCTATAGTCTCTGTACTCAGTACTGGATTCTTACACCTGCTATGACAAAGGTAAGTGATACATGACACTTCAAGGCATCCACAGTGGATAGGGTCATAGAGCTACAATGGAATGTATATCTGTGACTAGGTAACTTCAGAAACCTTGAAGGAGGTCTTCTAGCCTGTCTTAGCAGAGAGGGATAAACACAATGCATCACACTCTCTGATAAAGCTGATAAATTCATTGTCCTATTTTCATTAAAATATGCACTAAAAGAGGGAAGCATTAAAAAGTTATAATAAAACATATTTAAAATTCACAGTTACTAGCAATTGGTTTCCCTAAGATACTGAACTAGTACTAATTTAATTGGATAAGTATTCCCCTTTAAAAGTCATTCGCTGTCTCTTGGGGAACAAAAGGTATTAAAGGAACTCCCATTTGGGAGAAAGAATCAACCTGTTATTCATTCCTTCAATAATAAGGATAGTAAATTCATTTTTATTTCCGTTTATCCTCAGGGGCCACATTTCGACCTCCCAGGTTTGGAAAAGCTTAGTCCAATGATGTTCACCACTTAGGAAAAATAAATTCTTTATTATGCAAGAGAGAAGAATAACGTGTCTGAAAAACAGGAACATTTTTTTCCAACTGCCAGATGTCATTTCCATCAATTATGTCCTGGATTTTAAACAAGCCTTGTGGCCTTTAGAGTTTTTGCCATGCTGGGTTTCACTTTACTAATTACAGACAATCTACAATTACCTCTGAACAATATGAATTCAAGTGGAGGGTTGATGATTGTCTGGTGACCTTGAGCTATGAATATATCAAAACTGGGTGACACAGAAATCAGAGGGGGATTTTTTGTCTTTATTTCTGCATTTAATGGGAAAAATGACTCTGTCACAGTGGCATCATGGGCCTGAAGAGCTCAGAGGGCACTGTTGGTAGTTCCTGAACTTCCACATCAATGTCTGTTACAAAGGCAGGATGGGAGGTCTGTGGAAGACATCTAATTTATTTTACCCTCTATCCTTCCCAATTTAGAGCTCATGGATATTTAAAATACAACTATTTTGGGGGTGGCTAGGTGGTGCAGTGAATAGAGCACCGCCCTGGAGTAAGGAGGACCTGAGTTCAAATCTGGCCTCAGACATTTAACACTTACTAGCTGTGTGACCTTGGGCAAGTCACTTAACCCCAATTGCCCCCCAAAAAGCAAAAATAAAATATGACTATTTTAGAGTTTAAAGTCAGTAGTATAAATTTTAGAGGCAAAGACCTTCTGGGTTCCAAATAGAGTTCATAAGAGCTATTTTTGTACACAACACTATTAAAACAGTCTAAAACAAGTGGTAGAAAATATACCCTCTGGCCAGAACATAGAAATGATCCTGGGGCACTAATAGAATATTGATGAAAAAGCTACTGGGGAAGACGAGGTTGGGGAAGGGAACAAATCAGGGTCAGGCAAAGGAAGCAAAAGATCTGGTATATAGAACGAAAAGGAAGGCTGTATTTGGCAGCATCATTTTTTAACTGTCTTGCTAAATGCTAAATACTGTTGTTTCTTCCACTGAAGGAAATCTAATTGTTATCGTAACTTCTAAACTTATCACCTTGGGACAAAGTCCTAGTTGCTTTGTCCTAGGTAAAAACTTTGTCTCTAAGCACTTTGAACCAATCCTCAGCCAGTTCTTTGATTATAAGTTTGGGGATTTTAGAACTCCCTCTTGTCTGAAATCCTGGTTCAAAATCCTCTTCTCCCAGGGAGAGTAGGAAAGTGTTTATTGAAATGAAGAAATTAGTCCTCTCCTCAGGGCAATCCCTGGATAGAAGGAGAGTAAGCTGTCAAACAGATCATATTATGTTATGGACCTGCTTCCACAGATATAAGTTTTTTAATCCAGGTGAAATTAAAATGCACAACTAAAGGGTAATGAAAAGCTTGCAGGAGTGCAGGCAGAAGGAGAGAAGGGGGCTGTTATAAGTCAGTCAACTTGTCCCTTGGTTACATGTTAATGATATCACATAGTGAATATAACTTATGTGAACACCTTATTTATTTTGCAGGTCTGCTTGCCAATCTCCCAGGAGCCCAGGAAAATAAGTCCAATTTGTAAATTTTCACCATTCTTTCCATCTTATTCTATTTTTCTGGTCTACTATAAATAAAAATAAACTTAGAAAAAAGGGAAATGTTATTCTGCTCCCAAAATGGAGGATGAGACAGATTCTTTAATGATTATTAATGAATACTTCTCTAAAAGAGAATTAATAACTTTGGGATTTGATACCATTACTTAAAGCAAAAATTTTGAGTGGTTATCCCTGTAAAACTTAATCTAATGACAGACTATAAAGGTTCATTAACACAATTTAAATTATTATTTGTACTTGAATAGATACTGATGAAACTTTAATGCTTCCTGGTATGATACTAGTACCAGCAATATTACTTGTATTTCTCTGGAGACATCTAGTGGAGAAAACTCTGCAAATAATTTTTACCAGAAGACTTACTTGAAAAGCATTTTAATTTTTGATTAAAGAAATGGGAGTGGTGTTGAGGATGTCATAAAAGTATTTACTTAATGTGGGACACACATATCTAAATTTTAAATGGTAGGAACTCCAGTGACTCCATTTCCATAAGTAAGATTTGAAATGAGGGAGTTCTAAGAACTTCCCAAAGTTCTTAGCTATAACAACTGGAACTGAATACAAACATCTTTCATTCATTGATGGCTAATTCTCATAGAGTTCTTTCTCTTCTGGTATGCATAATGATAAACAACTAGATAAAAAATGAAACATACTAAAGATCTGTTGTTATATTCACAGTATATTTGTATTGTGAACAAGGTACCTCACTTTTCAACTGAGATATTTCCCATCATAGAGAATAGTGTTGACCAAGCATAGAAGGAAACAGTCATTCTGGGGTTCCCAGAAACAAACAAAAAAACTTCACATGTTGTCTTGTTTGGTCTTTAATTGTATTTTTCTATCATTGACTCCTGTGACATCCGACTCACATCCTTTATTTTTTTTCTTACCACATTAGGTAGTCTCAAAACTCTTGTCCTTATTCTCTTCTCCCTTTCTTTTTGCTAAGACCCTGAAAATTTATATATAAAGAATATTGAAACTGTGTAGTATTCAACTTCTCCCTGTATAAAAGCAAATCCGGCTTCATATCAGTAAATGATGTATGAGGGATTTTGGTGCATATTTTGGAATTCTGTAATGGCACCTCTTACTTCAAAATCCCTCAGCACTATTTACTCTTTGTGAGGAGATTGTAGTGGAACTTCTTCATCACGATCCACTCTCCATTTTTCCCTTACATCTTTGAGCTTAAGGCATTATGATTTGGCCTACTTATCCATTCCAAATACTCTCCTAGTTTCCTCTAAATCTTCAGTTTTTTGAAACATGTGCTGTGCACTTACTGTCTCCTTTCCTACTTGCTCTGTGAGTCCTTTCATTTCAGTAGTGCCTATCTACAGACTTTCTTCTTATCCCAAACTGTCTAGATCATGTTTTCTAAACACATTTCCCAAAGAATGTCAAGAGATACTTTCTTCACCATTATACCCATTTTACTTTACTTCTATCTTCAAAGTGGCAATCTATTTCAAAATGATGTCTCTGACCCCACTTTCCAAAGTGTTATATATTCAACTGGTTCTTCAATATGTCTTATAGAAAGGCATCCTTACATCTGTTCTTACTGAGAAGTTGGTGGTACAGTGAGTAGAGTATTGGGTCTAGAGTCAGGAAGATAGGAGCCTTGGATCCTTACTAGCCATGTGACCCTCGGCAAGTCACTTAACCTCTTTTGCTACAATCTGGAGATTAAATCATAATTGGGCAATATTAAATAATATAATTAAAAATATAATAAAACAGATGCTGTTAATTTGTGGTTTTCTAAGTCAATTTACAGCCCAAAATATTTGAATGTAATATCAATGATCTGCAGATACACTACCAATTAAAAGCAGTCCTCAGTTGTCCTACCAAAAAATTTCATGATATTAGAGGGAAAATAAAGAAATACTAAGATGACTTGTCCCCATATCTGATGCAATATCTAAATGTAATAGGTACTCAGTAAGTATTCCTTGATAGTGTGGATGAAAGCAGGATGATTCTAGTATTTGCTTCTAGGAGAATGCACAAGAGTTTTCACTTTGGCTTCATACACAGGGAAATGTGAAAATAGAGGAGACAAGGACAAGATGTTATGTTTATAGACACACTTTCTCTAGAGATTTTTAGGAGAGGCATAATTGGGAACTTTAGCACTAGGGAAAATTCAGATGAACTAAATGAGGGTTACTCATTCCCAGCTATGAACACTCTTGTGGTCCAGATAAACTGGTAACAAAGACCTTTAAATTTGTGAAGATTATGGAACAAGCTATCTATTCAAAAGGAATAAGGGTTAGAATGGAAAGAAAGACAGGTAATAAACTTACTGGGAAGAGAGGAGAGTGGTCCATAAATGTCAAGAAAAATGATTTGGACAGGATGGAGTAAATTTTAAAAGGAGAAATGGTTGCTGAGGGATGGTGCCAGAAGAAGGGTCTGAAAGTTACACAGTATTTCAATTCCTTCTCAAGACCCCCATCAGGTAAGATAAGGAAGAACTAGCATTGGAAGAAGTTGTTAGAAGAATGGTGTCTTCAAGAGCAAGCTAGGTTTCAGTGAGCTCCAGACCAAGGGAAGAAAATATCTAGTGTCATAAGACCATAGGTTTAGGGCTGAATAGGATTTTGGAGGTCATATAATCCAAGCTATTGATATTAGAGAAGGTTAAATTAAGGCACAAAGGAGTAAAATGACTAATTCAAGGACACAGAGGTAGTTGAAGGCAGAGCCCTAATTTGCATTCAGGTTCCCTATGATAAATACAGAGATTTTAAGAGGTCAAAAGCAAAAGATGGTTCTCAGAGTAAAATGGAAGGGCAGAAGACAATTATGACCAAAGAAAGGCTTGCTCTGGAGGTATCAGGGTCCTCACTATTGTGTTCAGTATCAAAAAGCCTTTGCCATTGATTCCTTATCCCCTTTCCTTCCCCCCACTAGCTGATTTTACATTCATCCTTGGCTTCCATTGTGACAGTCTCCAGTTCAAGTATTTCAGGAGTTGGTGGTCATACTGCCATGGTGGGAAGCTGTCCAGATACAAAGGCACAGCAGCCACAGAATCTTAGAAGATTGACAGCCTAGACCCACAAAGAGGGTGAGTAAGAAAGTTGGTACATGGAGGAGGGCAGAAGTGGGAGGTGCTTCCTTTCTCCCCACCTCCTTATTGTTCCCCTCCCCTTCCCCTCACCAGAAGAATTGAATCCATGGGGTACTAGCAGATATTCTGTGATGCATTAAAGAAAGAGTATGGAACTTACAATCAGGCTCAAATTTTACCTTACACATTTCCTGGCTGTGTGATGCTGTGCAAGTCACTCACCCTCTTCATTTCTTAGTTTGCTTCTCTGTAAAATGAGAGAGTTGAACTGGGTGGCATATAAGGCCCCTTCAAGTTCTAAATCTATGATCCTATGTGGGATCAGTCCCAGTCTCCCCAAACTTGCTGCAAGTTCAGGCTCTGACTCACGTAGTGGCTGCTCAATAATTAATGAAGGACAAGATCAATAGAGGATGGCACCAGCACCAAATCAGTGTTTGGAAGAGATCTATGGGACAATAAAAGTATTAGTGTAGAACTGTGGAGTCATTAGGCAGCCTTGCTTCAGGCAAAATATCGACAGCTGCCACTGGGAGTTGGAAAATATGGAGAGAGTTTTGCCTTTACTGGAGAGAAAATTGCAGTGGATCTTATTAGATTTGACTGGAGAAAATGCTTCCTAACCTTGTAGAAGTTTAATGCAAATTACGTATTTCTTCCTTTCTTCAGTTTCCCCTCACGCCAGTATTTTTTTTCTACCAATCCAAGAAAATAGTAAATACTTAAGTACAATAAGATTTCTTTATTTAAAACAGAATAAAGCAAAAAAAAAACCCCACTTCTCTTCTTCTTAAAAGTACTTTAAAGACTTAGCTCAAATATTACCTCCTCCATGGAAACTTTTCTAATTCTTTCCACTGAAAAGTGAGCTTTCCTTCCTTGACCTTGAATTGTACTTTGTGCCTCTCATCTAATTCTTAGTGTGCAATGGAAATGATGGAAAGTTCCCTGACCTTGGAGGCAGGGATCTGGGATGAAATCCCAGTTCTGTCACTTAGTACCTGTGTGACCTTAGAAAGTTACTTAACTTTGCTGAAGTTAAATTTCATCATCAGGGGAAAAAAAGAAGCAAAATGATGTCATGACCTGTGTGGTCAACTTCCAGCTCTAAATATATGAAATTCAGATCCTACAAGATGATTTGATTGGGTGTCCTCTGGGGTTAGCATGTATTATATGACTCACTGGCCCTGGGCTTCAGAGTTTCTAAGAAGCTTTCACACACATCATTTAATTTGACCCTTATTATAATCCTATAAGGTGGGCAATACCAGTGTAATAACATTTAGTATTGTTATTCACCTTTATATATGAGGAAACAGAGGTCAAGGGAAGTTAGTTGACTTCCCCAGTCTTATATAGCTGCTAAGTGGTGAAGTTAGAATTAAACCCAGGTCAATTATCTGTGTATTATGCATATTTTTTATCCATACTAGACTATAACCTTTTTAGAGAACAGGGAACATATTTTATTTTTCTTCATATCTACCCCAGAACGTGGTGGAATGGTTTGTGCGTAAATTGATCTTTAATAATTCTTAATTTTTTTATAGAGGAAAGAGTGCTGGACATAGAGTCAAATGACCACGAGTCTGCTATTAAGATATAATCTTCAACAGATCCTACCATGGTGATAGATTTGGAGTCAGAAGACATAATAAGTCCAAATATTTCTGTCACTCATAGATGTATGATTTAATACATATAATTGAACCTAATTTAGCCTTAGTTTCCTGATCTGCAAAATAAGGGAGCTGGACTCTGAAATCTCTTCTGGTTATAATATAATGTAATATGGGGTGGCCAGGTGGCTCAGTGAGTAAGAGCACCAGCTCCAGTGTCGGGATGACCTAGATCAAATCCGGGCTCAGATACTTAGCACAACACCCAGAAATAACTGGCCATGTAACCTTGAGCAAGTTACTTAACCCCAATTGCTTAAAAAAAAATAATAATGTAATGTAATGTAATAGAATGACCTTTGGAGCTTCAATTTCTTCTTTTATAAGACAAAGTTTTGAATTAGCTTTTCTACCAGTTCTTTTCCAGCTTTAACTTCAGTGATCAACCTTGTACTCAGCAAAGGTAATGTGTGGGAGGGAAATCATTTTGTTTTCAGGGAGCACATAGGTACAAAGAGAACTTTAAAAACACCAAAATAAAATACAACCAAAATGCATTTTAATATTTGGTAGCTAAAGGAAAATGGGAATGTGGAGTTTGTGAAATGAGCAATTCTTTAACTTTGGAGGCCTACTTTAGAGCCCTCAGGGGTTCCATTTATTGTATATGAGCTTTGCAGAGGCATTTTAAAATCTATCAACACATTACCTGCTGCAGAATATTTTCTTTCCTGTCCCACAATTGTGTGGGCACTTGACAGAAGAGCCATTGACAATAGGCACTTGAAAAGTGTAAGCAGAAGTTCTTAAGCTAGAGAACTGATGTCTCCCCATGGTTCAGGGAATGGGTCCTTCTCTTCTACAGTGGTCTAAGTCATGGGCAACACATAGTTCATTATTCTGGGGAGCTGCATATAGACTATGGAGATTCTTGAGAAGACCATATCCAGGCAGAGATATAGAGAGGTATAAAGCATAAGATTTCCCTAAATCAAAATATTCTGTGAACATGCTACTCTGTCATGATTCCAGTACCAGAGGTCTTGACACCTGAGGAGGCAGGAACCTGGTGAGAAATATGAAGGGAGGAGAAATAAAATTTTTTTAAAGCATTTAGAAGTTTAAGAGAATGACTAAATAAAGGAATATAATACTTATTAAAAGTTCACTATGTGAAAATCATTGTACTAAGTATGAGTAATATAAGTAGAAAAACATGACATTTCCCTGTCTTAAGGAGCTCATGTTCTAAAGAGTGAGATAGCAAATATGGAAGTTTTCAACTATAAGCCAAGTGGAAAAGTCCCATGGTCTTTAGGTTCCAGCAAGAAAGCAGATGGTAATGCCTCTTCTTTATGCCATTTCCATCTATTAAATCATATCAGTTTCTTATGCTGACATATTTGATAGTTTCAAGGACTTTGGTGACACAATTTTTCCCCTTTCTTCTGCTATAGCAGCTGTAGAAGTTTTCAGGGTGTATCTCCACCAGGATTACTCTTAATCCTGGAAGATGGCTATAGTCAGGGAGCTAGAAGGATTGCTATTCTGAAGACTCATGAATTTGGGGTCCTAGGTCATTTCCATTAGAGTCTGAAGGGAGATGGTGATCAATACCATTGCTTGGCAAATGCTGCCTCTTGACTTTCAAAGCAGAAGTTGTTTGAACTGGTAAAATTTTTCCATAGACAGGTATCAGGATGTGGGCAAGTCCCTGGCAAACATTAATCCAGTATGGGGATTTTAGACCTAGGATCTCTGAATTCATGGGGCAAGACTAGGGGAGAGGTTGGATTGTCCATAAATAGATTTCAGGAGGTCTGTGGACTTGAGTAGAGAAAATGTATTTGTATTTTCACTAATCTCTAATGAAAGCATAGCCTTTGCTTTCATTTTAATTTAAATTACTTTAAAAATCAGTCTGTGAACTGCTCCATAGGAATCACCAGAGCCCACAATACACACACACACACACACACACACACACACACACACACACACACAGAAATAAAGAATTTCTAATAATGCATATGGAATTACCTGAGGGATATTGTGGACCATTTTCCCCTCCCAAATTGCCCAGTAAATAATGACAAGGAGAACAAGAAGTTATTTATTTATTATTATTATTATTATTATAAAGCTTTTATATAACAATTTAAGGCTTACACACATTAACTCATTTGATGCCCACAATGCTTCTGTGAGATGGGTGCTATTATTTTATTTCCATTTTATGGATAAAGAAACAGACATTCAAAAGTTAAGTGACTTGCCAGGGTCACATAGTGAGTGTCTGAATCTGGCTTTGCCATCAGGTCTTACCAACTCCCACACTCCACCTACCTGCCTCCTACCATGTCCTTTGGTTGTGTAGCTGAGTATAATTTATCATCCTTTTTATATCATCCTTTCCACCAGTACGAAGCAGAGAGCTGGGGTCAGTATCTGAGATGGTTTTGAATTTCCTGTGAGAGGATGTCAATATTAAACTAGAAAGTTTAAGAAGAGAGAGTATTGTTTTTTTTCTCTTAAAAACAGAAGTAATCATCCTCTGAATTAGGAATAACTTTAGAGGTCATATAGTCCAGCCTCTTATATAATGTTGGAATCCCCTCTATAATATCTCCAAGAAATTCTTATCTAGTGTCTGCTTCATCAATGAATGTACTAATAGTGGAATGACGGTGAACTCACAACCTGTTAAGGCAGAAATTATATCTTAGATAGTTCTTATATCCCCCTAACATCTGCTACAAGTGAATCCATGGTATGCAAGAAAAAAATCTCTCATTGAGTCATTCACTGAGCACTTGTCAAACAGCCACCATGTGCCAGACCCTAATCTCTCTTGTGAAGCTCAAATGAGATGATTTATGTAAAATTCTTTGCAAACTTTAGAGCTCTATACAAATATTAATTGTTGTTATTATTATTGATTATAGTAGTAGCAGTAGGAGTAGTAGTGGTAAAAGTGGTAGTAGCAGCAGTAGGAGTAGTAATAATAGCAGCAGCAGCAGCAGCAGCAGCAGTAGTAGTAGTAGTGGTGGTGGTGGTAGTTTTGATAGTGCTGGTAGTAGTGCTAGTTGTATACAAATATGAAAAAGACTATCGCTGGCCTCCAAGGCTTGTCTATGAACACAGATAATGAGAATATAAAAAACTTCTAATGTAAGGGAGGTTATGAAAGTTTAATGCAAGCGGTACCGCTTGCTATTGGCATTAGAAAGATGGAGAAATTTGTTGACTCAGGACATAATGCAAGAGAATGACAACAATTTGTTGCTAGAGATCCTAGCAATACACACTTGCTAGTCCTTTGCTGCAGTGGTATAAAGTAATTGAAACAGAGGAAATGAAAGGAAGAGATTTTTTTTTTGACTGGCAAAGATGGTTGTATATTGCCATTGACCAAGTCATAATATTTCCAAAGGTTGGTTGAAAGATCCAAGTTCAATATTATGTGGGTTCTATTCTGTGTTGTATCTTCACACAGAATTCTGTTTGCAGTCAAACCCATTCAATATTGACTTCAGCTTATTAAACCAAAAAGTGATAATTTAATAACCCATCAGATAGTAACCCTCATGACATATTTGTAAGCCCAGTCTGAGAAAAAGGAGAGCCTAGTTCCCGAACTGAAGGAGTTAGATATTAAGAACAAATGTAAATTCTGACCTCTAGTGGTTTATATCTACTTCCTACAGACTGTAAATAAGGCCCAGTTGTAAGAGGAACAATAACAAAAAAATCTAGCACATTGATATAATATTTTGTTGCTTACAAATAATTTCCCCCATAATAAGGAAACTTGGTCATCTCATTTGTAGTGCTTCAGATGAGTTTAAATTCCCATGAAGATAATGGAAATGTGCCAATATGTGCCAATATCAGTCACATAGGAAGAAATATATAAATTCAATGAAGAACTTTTAAGACGCTCCAAAACTATGTATATAATTGTTTGCTTTTGTTCAGTCATTTCAGGTGTGCCTTATCCTTCATGATCTAATTTGGGGTTTTCTTTGCGAAGGTACTGGAGATGTTTACCATTTCCTTTTCCACATCATTTTTTTAGATGAGAAAACTGATACAAACAGGGTTAAGTGAGTTGCCCAGGGTCACATAGCTAGTAAGTGTCTGAAGCCAGATTTGAAGTTGAGTCTTTCTGACGCCAGGCCTGATGTTCTATCCATTGTCTCACTACCCACATATTTTATTAATTACTGACAAAAGGCACAGGGGAAGAGAGTAAAAAAATATTAGCAACTAAGAAGCACACAGAAGAAGTATTGGAAAGTATTTGAAAATCAAAAAATATGATTTCATATCAAATAAATGCAGTACCAGAAAATAAGGGGGGTTGGTTATATAAAACCTGTGAGTCATCACCAATAGATAACCTGCATGCTCCTTTGGCACATTTCTTGACACAATGTCAAGAAATTTAGACATATAGGCCCAGCATGTTGGGTGTGTCCTTGGTGAAGAAAACATGTAGAAAAGATTCTCAGAGAAAGAGAAGATGAAGATAGGCTGAAATCTGGACCAATTAGGGGAATCTTCACATTGATGGAATCATAGATTAGCTGCATTATTGAAATACTGGCAAGCTGGATTGAATTTAGAAGAAAGTTATGGAGGTGACAAGGGGACTGTAGAATATGTGTATGAGGATCAGCTGAAAAACTCGTGATGTTTAATGTGGAGAAAAGAAGACAGGGAAGCATTACAGCTCTCTTCACGTATTTAAAAAGTTATCATGTAGAAGGTAAAAAAAGGCTGATTGTAATTGACCCAGAGGATTAACCTAGGACCAATTTTGGAACTAATAGTGGGATACTTTAGCTCAATATGAAATAATATTTATTAAAAATGCAAGCTCTCCAGAAACAGACTGACCTACTACAGGAGGTAGAATTCACTGGAGGTCTTTGGGTGCAGAATGAGAACCACTCACTAGGTGTGTTGTAGAGGGGGTACATACTTTACTTAGAGGATGGAATGGATAACCTCTTAAGGCCCTTCTGAAATTCTGTGATTCTATGATTAGATGTTACTCTGGTATATCACTAGTGTTTTACTGGAGAACTTCCCATTTAATAGTAAGGACTGAATTATTTATGTTTCTATCTGAGAGGTAATGAGAGCTAGCCTCAGAATTAGAAATAGCTGGTTCAAGTCCTACCAGACTTGTTGTATGATCCTGGGCAAGTCACTTCTCGATGCTTTAGGTGTTCTCTAAGATGATAAGTTGCAGAGAAAGTAATGATTTAAATGCATTATTGGGAGTTTCCTATACCAGTCACAGGTTTATTGTAGTTCTGCAACTCTGGAGTCATTTAAGCATTCTCAGCCCTAGTTTTCCTGTTCATAAAATGGGAATAAAAAAAAGATCTTCCTCATATATTTTTTTTGTTAGCATCAAGTGAAATAATGCATGTAAAGAACTTAAAATTTTGCTTTTTGATTATACATTCATGATTTTTCTTTTGAGTTTCAAATTCTGTCCTTTCCCTCAGGCCCTTCCTTGCCCATCTAAAGAACTTATCAAACCTTGCAATACTACGTAATTGTTTTTATTTTAAATTTTTTCTCATGTCACTGCCATTAAATAGAGAATAAGGAGTTGGTCTCAGAATCAGGAAGACCTGAGTTGTAGTACTGCCTTTGACACACTCATTACTTGATCCTGGTCAAATCAGGGGTATAGGAGACCAGTTTCTAGATGAAGAACAATCACTAAACTACATTGGTAGAGATAATTTTTTCACTAAATATTAACCACACCAGTGAAATTACTTGTCTTGACATACATTCATAAAATTTGAGCTGTGTGTGTCTATTGTTTAGGGAAGCCAGGTGGCATAGTGGATAGAGTTCAGGGCCTGAAGTCAAGAAGACCTGAGCTCATATCCAGCCTTAAACACTTACTGGCTGTGTGACCCTGGGCATGTCGTTTAACCATGTTTGTTTTAGTATCCTCATGTGTAAAATAATCTGGGGAAGGAAATGGCAAATTGCTTCAGTATCTTTGCCTAGAAAACCTTGGATGGGGTCATGAAGAGTCAGACGTGACTAACTGACAAAACAACATGTCTATTGACTCCCAAATCCCTTCTTGAAGAAAAGTATTATATTTAGATTTAAGGCTTCTTTAACTTAATTTTACAATCAATGTTCATCACCCTCCCCCATTTTTACCTTTGCATTCAGGCCATAATGAACAAAGTATATAAAATCATAAAATGTATGATGACTTGATTTGAAGAGTTTGAGTATTTCTTTATAGGGTGTCTCTACCCACTATGCATCCTTTGCCACCAGTAGAGCAAAGGCTATCATTGTTTTGGGGGTGATCTTTTTGTTTAAGGCAAGAAGACCAAGCATCATCTGAAATGAAGATCGATTCCCATGATACAATCAACTCCTTTGTTTCTTGACCAAGGAGCTGAGGAAATTCTGGTTTCATTTATGGGGAAAATGCATTAAGTGCACTCTAACAATTCAGTATTTGGTACACTACATGAGAAAGTGGAGCTGAAGCTTCAGAGAAAAGATGGAAGAAAGAGTTTTTGGATCAGACCAAGCACATGCAAAAGAAATATGCCCTGAAGGGGACAAAATCTTGAAAGCTCGGAATCATCAACATTCAAGATATTACAAAGAAACATACCTGCTATTTTTGATGAAATACTTGTGTGAAACATTTATCTATATTTCTTCATAGTATGGCCTATTGGAGAGGCAAGAGGTATAGAAGATAGCCAGATGTGAAATCTCAGAAAGACCTGGGTTCTAGCCCTGCTTCTGGCATGTGCTGGCTGTGTGACCCTGGGCAAATCATCTAACTTCTCAGTGTCCCATGGAATTCTCTAAGATTATAAATTGCAGAGAAGATGATCACTTGAATTGGTAGAATTTCCTCATCTGAGGGTTCCCTATGCCAATAAAATCACAAGTTCAACCCCTATCCCTATGTCCTATTTAAATTATATAATTTGATTGTAATAAATCATTTAAATAATTAAAAGTATATGCCTTTCTTAATGTTACATGCTTAATAAGTTTTCATTTTCTTTCCCCAACTGGCATTTATCACCTCTGACAGGCTAGGGTACATTTTTTTGTCTTGTCTTTCTGCCAATATACATATCCATCATAGGTTGGCATATGTCTGTCTTTCTGTCTCTGTCTCTCTCCATCTTTCTATCTGTATGTATGTATGTGAGTATGCAGTATATAAATTGGCTGACCTTAGTCTTGAAGGTTCCTATTACAGATTCCTAAATGCAGAACTATGTTCATCTATCTTTTATAAGGAGGTGTAGGAGTGGCTCAGATCCAGTATAAACTTAAAATTTCTTCACTTATATTAAAAACATTCAGATCAGTGATGCACTAAATAACCCTCTAGCAGTTAAAAAAGATTTAGGTATAAAAACTCAAGCTGACATTTAATTTAGGCAGCATAAGAAGCTGGAAACAGAATATTTAAAAACAAAACAAAACAACAGAATTATGGAAATGATTGAGAAACTTCTGCACCAACCAGCTTGTAAACACATTTTTTATTCCCTACTCACATTCCTTTATCATTTCACTACAGAAGGTAGTCCAGGAAATGTCACCTCTTTCTCAGATAGGGGGGCTCATTGTGCTTTCATTGATTTATTTCTTTTACGGACAAAACGTTATCACAAGATAGATTCCACAAGCAATTCAGGAAAATCTGTTTTTTTGTTTTGTTTTGCTTTTGGCCTATCTTGAGCGCAAGCTATTACGCTCACTAATGCTAAGGTCAGTTTTAGATCTGACAACAAATGATACTCTTGCAAGAAGGTATGGGCTTCTTTTGTCTCTAGAAACTTTCACTCCTTGACTTAATTGAAACCCAAGTGGAATGTATTTTTTAGTTCTGAATTCTTATCAGAATGAGCAGTAGGATTTAGTAACTGGTTCATCAAGCAGTATGTAGCCTGGGTCAAATTATACATCTGGGAGAGAATGGTGGTGATGTGAAAGTCGTACTCCAAAATCACTGTGCTTATCAATGTATTGTCAGGGGTTCTTAGCTTTTTTTGCGCGTGTGATAAACCTCTTTGGCAGTCTTATAAAGCCTATGGATACTTTCAAACAATAATATTTTGAAATGCATGAAGTGAAATATGTCATTACAAATGAAATTAATATTGAAATGAACTTGTTAAAATATTTTTTAATTCATAGACTCCAGTTTAAGAACCTTTTTATTAGATATTCTATGATGATTGACATGCAACTAGAAAATTTCAACCTAGGTAGAGTTTACTTGTTACTTTGTTAGCACTTTAGAGATGTATATATTAGGGAAATATTCTCATGGCAAATGATTTGATGATCAATGAATCAGGAAATATTTATGCAATATGTTCAAGGTACATTGTGTTCTGAAAGCTGAATAATAGAAGAGAAGAAAGACATTGTTCCCATCCTTAATTAACTTATGACCTTGTTGAAGAAAGAATGACACAATCAAAGAAATCACAAGGCAATTATAGGCATTATTCTGCAGTGGATAAAATTTTGGCCTTGGAGTCAGGAAAATATGAGTTTAAATACCTCCTCTGTTATTCACTAACTCTATTACCATGGGAAAGTCATACTTTGACAAAATCAAGTACTATATGGTACTGTATATTTGCATCCTCAATGTCAAGTGCAGAGCCAGACATACAATTGGTGTTTCATGAATATTTGACTAGATTAATTGAAAGGGAAAGGATCATTTGCCTTTAGCTTTTCCATGAGGCTCCCTTGTTGTCTGATGACCTCTCCAACACCCTAGCCATTTCTTTTGTCATCCAAGCTCCTCATTTTTTGAAAACCTTCCTGACTCAGACCCTAGACACTTTGGAGTTGCATGAATTGCTTATTCTCACTACTCCAGAGAGTCAAGCTTCTGTAAGGGTCATAGCTAGTACCTGCTGTTTGTCTGACCTCTCATTAGGTGATGGGAATAAGGAAGAATGGGAGGGACTCAAGAGAATAGCAGTGTCCTCTCCTATTCTCTTTCTATATGTTTCCTCCTAGCTATCTTTCTCAATATCTTTTGCTGAATCTCCATTCAGGTGGAGCCTTCTAACCATGAGTGCACCCCAAGACTCTATCCAGGGCCCTCTTCTCTTCTCTTTTTTTAACTATTTCTCTTAGGAATCCCATTATGGATTCAATTGTTATCTCAATGCAGATAATCCTCACACAAATTTATCTAGCTCTAAACTCTCTTCTGACCTCCAGTTTTTCATCTCCAATTGCCTAGTAGTTCCAATTGCCCATTAGTTCAGACGTGTTGAATAGATATCCAGGAGTCATCTTCAAATCATCATGTCAATCCTGAGCTCATTATCTATTCCCCCAAAATCTTCCCTCATCCTAAATTCTCTATTACTTTTGAAGATACCACCACTCTCCCAGTCACTCAGGATCACAATCTAGATGTGATTCTTATTCCCTCACTCTCATTCACCCTACACATCCTACTGCTAAGTCTTGCTTCTATTTTTTCAACATCTTCTGTATATATCTCCTTCTCCCTACTCAGATAAGTGCCACCAGTCTCTATCTTTGTTGAGATACTTATTTCCCCATACCTGGACTATTATAATAGTCTTCTGGTTGGTTTCTCTACCTCACATCCCTCCCTCTTATAGTCTATTCTCCATTTAGCTGCCAAAGTGATTTTCTTAAACCATAAATCTGACCATATCACTCAATAAATTCCAGAGCTTCCCTACTATCCCCCCCCTTTTTTTGCCTTTTGGAGGGCAATTGGGGTTAAGTAACTTGCCCAAGGTTACACGGCTAGTTTTTTCCCTTTGTGTGCATGTTAAATGTTTGAGGCCAAAACTGAACTCGGGTCCTCCAGACTACAGGGCCGGTGCTTTATTCACTGCACCACCTAGCTGCCCTTACTGCCCTACTATCTTTAAGAACAGACATAAGTAGGCCACTTTGGTTGGAACATAAAGCACATAAAAGCTATTAATATGCCATAAATACTTGGAAAGGTGAAGTGCATATAAATTATGAAGAACCACAAATTCTAAATTTTCATTTTATATTAGAACAAGTAAGGATCTACTAAAAATGCTGGAGTACTAAACATTTCAGGTTCTTGAGAATTGCTATATGAAGATCCACTCCACCCTGAATGTATGGTAGGCTCATCTTATGACATATGAGCTTAATTGTTGGCATGGAATAAGGCATGCCTAAAAAGTATATTATTTCTAAATTTTAAAGAAGACAATGTTTAAAAGAAAACAATGAACAGACTTGAGTCAATCTGTAAAATTGGTTATATAAATAATTAAATTAAATAATTAAAAATACTTCACTAATTATTCTCCCAGTTTCCTACTATCAATTCTTTAATAGACTTGGCAGAAAAAGTCACAGTTATTACATATTTGCAATATTTGATAGACTCTCCAGATTATCAGGACAGATCACACAGATAAAATTTGTGCTCAGATATTCTCTTCCTGTCCTTCCAACTCTCCCTTGACTTCTGAAGTTCCATAGGAATCTAGCGGTCTTATTCTGGTACCTGGTCAAGGTCTTCTATTCTGACATTCCATGCCTTTTTCTTAGCTTAGTCTCCCTTATCAAAATATAACCTGTTTCAGATTTCCTTAAACACCAGTTCTCTTCTAAGTTATACCAGTTAAACTGCTAACTTATTTTTGATAGTATTTACAATGTGTAGTTGTATAATTCTTCCTCAGTAATAATGATAATATAACCAAAGGCCTCATTCTCTAGAAAGATGACCTGGGTACTCAGAAGTTGTATCAGAAGAGTAGAATCTCGGGGCGGCCAGGTAGCACAGCAAGTAAGAGCACCGGCTCCAGTGTCGAGATGACCTGGGGATCAAATCTGGGCTCAGATACTTAGCACCACACCCAGAAATAACTGGCCGCGTAACCTTGAGCAAGTTACTTAACCCTGATTGCTTTTAAAAAAAAGAAGAAGAGTAGAATCTCTAATAGATCCTAAAATGCTGGAAAGACTTCAAATTTAACTCAGCACTGCATGAGAGGTTTCTGATTCTGAGGGCATAGGGAGTAACATGAAATGAGCGATTTGAAGTCAGGATACTAAGTTTTGAATCCTGCCTCACACTTTTAATAGCTATATGAGTGACCATGGCAAGTCAGCCTGGCAGGGCCTTGAGTTCCTTAGCTTTAAAATAGCTATTATACCACTAATATTACCTATTTGAAAGGACAGTTGCAATGAAATTAGTTTTAAAATGTTTAATTGTATGTCATTATTATCAGAATCACCATCACCACCACCACCACCACCATCATCATCATCATCATCATCATCATCATCATCATCATCATCATCCTTACTGTCATCATCATCCTCATCGGGAGACCAGTCTCCCTAAGTTCAGAGAATTTTATTAAGATACAGGGAACTGTAAGGATTTTTTTTTCTTTTGGCCCAATCAACTCTATAAATAGACTTACTAACCTACAGAAATGTTGCAACATTTGTGTATGGACAAAAGGGACAAATCACATCACCAAACCTTGAAGTACTGATGTTTAGAGCCAAACAATCAAATGTCTATCAAATGCTTAAAAACAGGAACTGGGCTAGGTTTCTCTCTGTTTCTCTGTCTCTGTCTCTGTCTGTCTCTGGTATTCTCTCTCTCTCTCTCTCTGTCTCTCTCTCTGTCTCTCTCTCTCTCTCTCTGTCTCTCTCTCTCTCTGTCTCTCTCTCTGTCTCTCTCTCTCTCTCTCTCTCTTTCACAGTGTCCAAAATTTCCAAGGAAGTAAATATGTAAATGAATCCTAATGAGGATCTTCTGTTCCATTCTTCCCATAGTAAAAATTGTAGCTCTTCTGAAAAAGAAATCATGCCATTTCCCCCTAAGCCATTAGGGTCACAAATGCAGGGAATTATAGAATCCCAGAATTGCAAGGGATCTTACAGTTTAATTTGTACCTGAAAAAGAAGAAATCCCTTACCAAGTGATTAGTACACTGAGGGTACTGCCTATATGCAACAGTTGCAAAGAAAATTAGATAGGCCTTCTCCCTCTACTGGAGTTCCTCTCTTCCTTCAAGGCCCAATTCATGTGTAACCTCCATGAGTTGCTGGGTAATGTTCACTTATTTCTCCCTCAACCCGCTGCTCCAAAGATGTTTCTTTAAATTGTAGCATTTTGCTTGGCCCTCTGATTTCTATTCACTTCTTTCTCCCTGGCATTATATTTATTTATGTATCTGTCTTTCCATCTATTAGGCTCTTAGTGACTTTTGAAAGCAGGGACTATGTCATATCTATCTTTGTATTCATATGGCTTCTAGAAAGATATAAAAGTCTTTCCTAATGGCCATTGGATGAAAAGCCATACATTTCTTCAATTCAATTCAATAATCATTGATTAAGAACCTACTATGGGTCTACTTTGTTAGAATCTATGAATACAAAGATAGCTATGACATAGTCCCTACTTTCATAAGTGGAAATAGAATATAGAATAGAATAGAAATATAATAGAAATCATAGGGCCAAGAAAAAGGCTACAATTTAAATTACATCTTTGGAGAAAGATGTGTGAAAGGGGAGAAGCTAGAGTTCCAATCCAAACCTTTTAACTTGAAACCCAGTGTTCTTCCTGCTACTCCCAATGAAGAAATGAGAGACTCCTTTCTCCAAATGCCAATTTCTGTCCTAACAATTAGACTGCAGTTCATGAATCCTTTCTATTACCGTGTATCGTATCAGTGGTAGTCATGACCCAGGAGGAAGAAAGAACGAAGCAAGGAAGGAAGGGAGACAAAAGAGGGAAGGAGGGAGGAAGACAGAAAGAAAGAAGTGTGAGAGATAACTCACAGTGAAGTTTCCTCATTTTTTTAACTGTCTGTTACATTCCTATCTCTTCTCCATACTTTGTAAACCAGTTCAGTCTCGCGAGTAACTCATGATTTCCCTGAAATGGGATAATTTAAAAGAAAACCATAGTAATCTACTTCTGATTGTACACTTCCAAATTTGGTGAAAGAAAATGCATAATGAAAGATTGAAACTGCTTTGTGCCAATTAGTTAACACTTATGAAAGATTGTGAGCTTGCCTCACCAGCCAATGGTGAGCTAGGACAGGTGTTAGAGGTGAAGTTAGGATCAGGGCAAGAGAAGCACAGGAGCTTCCACATGTTGCACTCCCTGGCAGAAGACACCTTTTGAGCAACAGGTGCAGTGCCCTTTCTCATGAGAAAGAATAAAGGCCTTTTCTGATCTCAGACTCAGACTCCAAACTTTTTCATCTTATACAGAAGCAAGGAAAAAGGAAAGAAAAAGAGAGGAAGAAAGAAATAGGAGAGAGGAAGGAAAGAATGAATCAGTGAATGGCAAAGCATTTACTAAATGCTTTATTTAGGGATATGCCAAGTACTTCATGGATAACAGATAGAAAAGAGAGTATTTGCTCTCAAAGAGCTTGTGCTCTAATTGGGGAAGATAAATTATATAGTAGGAGAATCCATCTGCAAGACAGATAGAAATCTCTGAGGCCTTATAGGTACAGATGCAGGGCAGAAAGCAAGGCCCCAGAGTTTTTAAGATACATTAGAGAGTCTACCAGAACCAGACATAAGAACTGGAAGACTGTCATTCAATTCACTCAACAATTAAATTCAACAAATGTTCACTGAATACCTGCAATTGCTCAAAGGCTATGTACTTGGCACTAGAGAGACCAAGACACAACAACAAACAGTATCTGCCCTCAAGGAACTTACTTTCTATTGGTTATACTCAGATTTTCCATTAAGTAGTTCTGTGGCCTTGGGCAAATCCTGTTATCGCTATGGGCATTTCTTGGTAAAAACAAAGCTGGACTTTAAAGTTCCTTCCAATTTTTATTACTCTAGTGAGAAAATGTATTATTAGAAGTGTATTATTCCTCGTTTGGCCAGTTCTACATCAGTTATTTTTAAAAAATGATTTCTGGAAAAGGTCAAAAGATGAAAATTCTTTAGAATGTCAGAAGTTACATTTCAGTGGGGGGAAAGCAGCCCACAAGATTATTTTGGTGCTTCCTAGTGAATCAGCCGTTTCCTGTTTTCTTTAAATGTATCTTTCTGGTTGTTTATCAGGCTAGAAATCAAGTTTGCCAAGGAAAAAGTTTCTACACGTCAGAACAAATTGTTATACTGGCATGTAGTAGTGTTTCTGAGGAAATTCAAAGTTGGCATTTTTAGTAAGTGTAAAATTGGGGATGCTGAGAAAAGGGAATAAGCAGAGAGGCTTCCTCCTCACCCCCTCCCCAACACCATGACAATATCATCACATCTAAGAGATAGCCATAGGATAATTCATTTGTTTATCCAGTTATACACCAAGATACAACAAAAGCAAACCCAAAGTTTAAGGTCAGAGACTCTGGGAAAAACACTAGGTCATAGCAGCTACTGAGGTCCAGAACACTGGCCTTGTTGACCCACACAATGATAAAGCTCCTAGCAATTTTCCAGTGCAGAAGTCTTTAAATGTAAAGGACAAAGATGAGGGAGATAAAAGGGGAAAAATAGAAGAGGAGGGACCTCAGTCCATGAGCTGACCAATTTATCCATGAGAGTTCTTTTGGGGTTATGATTGAGAGGAAGTATCACTGTAATTGGTTCTGCCTCTTACCCCTGCATTCTCTTTCCTCTAGTTATCTGGGCAGGAGTCATACAGCCAAAGGGCAAGTGTGGAAGTAGGGGGTAGAGAAGGGAGAGGAGAATGGGGAGAAGTTATTTCAGTAATTTTCTCCATTAGGCTATTCTCACATTGACTGGAGCTGAATGAGTAAAAGGACTGAGGAGCATGCCAGAAATGAAAGCATGAGATTTCATTATGCCTTCTCATGGAAGGCAAGCAGAATCAGGGAAGGAAGATTTCCATCTTGGGAATACAAGCTGTCTATGTAAGAGAGAATAAAGTATTTACCCCAATCATCATAGAATCAAAAAATGTTATTATCAGAAGGGGCCTTAGAGAGCATTTATAGTCCAGCTGCCTCATTCTATAGGTGCAGTATGGAGTGTCCAAATGACTTGTCTATGATCATGTGACTAATTCTTTTCCCATGATTTTAAAAAATGTTTTATTATCTTTTAAATTATTTTGTTCAGTATTTCCAAATTATATTTAATCTGGTTCAGGCAGGTCATGTGTTTGAAATCTCTTCACCTATTTCCAATGATTTTGGAAGATATAAAGGGGAGGGGGGACTGATTTTATTTGTCTCTCTACATAATTCAGATTCATTGGATAACTGACTTTTCTTCATAAGGTGATAATGAGGTTCCTATCAACTGGAATTGTTTGAGAGGATAAATGACTACTTTTCAAGGCTTTTAAACTAAAAGATTTCTAAAGTAGAGCCTTTGACTTCTAATATTACATGATTATATCATTTCATATTTCTTTAGTTTTTCTAAGTGAAGAGTTGGCATTAGAGTTAGCCATAAGTTAAAAGAGAAATCCTAATTCATCCCTATTTCTCTGGGCAAAAAAACACTTCCTTTAATCCAATTTTCAGGGTCTTCACCTAACTGAGGTAGAGATAATGAGCTTTGCCTTCTAATAAAAGTAGTGCTCTCCTTGGGGAAAGTAGAAATCCCACTAATTTGGGACCAGAGAGCTGACCCTGGAATCAGGAAAACTTGGATTCAAATATCACCTCAGACATTTTCTAGCTGTGTGACGCTGATTAAGTTATTTAAATTCTGCCAGTTTCAGTTTCTTCAGTTGCAAAAATGGTTGTAATAATAGCAGCTATCTCACAAAGTTGTTATGGGGATCAAATAAGATATTTGTGAAGCACTTAATATAGTGCCTGGCACATTGTAGGTATTTAATTAATGCTTATTCCCTCTTGTCATCCAAGAGGGGTGATTGAATTTCAGCCTAAGGAAAGCAGCAGCAGGGAGAGAAGACTAGCAGGAAGTATACTCCAGCTCATGACTCAGTAAAGTGGCCAGAAGAGGATACTTAGAGAATTTTCAGTAGAGATCCCCACCAGAGAAAAATAACAGTAGTGCTACTCTTCAAACATCGTGTTCTAGCTTTGTGCTCATGACCAGCAAACCTCTTAGAATCCTCATATTTCTGTTAGACCATGTTTCTATCACCATTGTTCCTCACTCATGACACTCAGTCTTCCAATTCTATGCCTTTTCCCTGGGTGTTGCCCATGCCCAGAATGCACTGTTTCTTTAACTTCACTTGCAAGAATCCCTCTCTTCCTTTAAGATGGTCTCAGATACTGTTTTCTGCATGGAGCTTTTCTCTCAGCTGTATCTTCTCCTCCAAATCACAGCATATTTACTTTGCACATTTTTACCTTTATTAACTTTATATTTATTCTTCATATCTTGTTACAAGTATTTCTTGTCACCCTCATTAGAATGCAAACTCATAGTGAATAGATTGTTTCACTCATTATATTTGTATCTCCAATATCTACTAGGACAGTGCTTTGAACATTTTATTGTTGTTGTTCAGTCATGTCCAACTCTTCCTGACCTCATTTGAGGTTTTCTTGGCAAATGCCTTTTTCTTTTCCAGTTCATTTTATAGATGAGGAAACTGGGGCAAACAGAGTTAAATGGCTTGCTTTTTCACCAGTAAACATACAGGTAACACCAACTATGCCAGTTATGAGGCAGGTGGAGACACAGGAGGGCTGCTAGAGGATGTTCTAGCACAGGTTTACTCTTGATCTGGGCAGACAGGAAGACAACAATGGAGTCATAATAAGGGGTTAAATAAGCTTACTTCACTCTAATATAATCTTCTCACAAGGGTTGCTGATAATGGGAGCACCAACTCCTATAGCTTGCCTACAACTCTTCTTGAAGGGGCACACAGGAATATAGTAGGAGCTACAGCTCCTACAGGTCTTCTAAGCCTCAATGGGGGCTGGTTGAGGCAAGCACAGATTCCCCCTAAGCCTTGATGGGGACTGATCAAGGCTTGCACAGCATTCCAACTTGTGCATTCAGATTCCCCTAACAGGTCCCTACTTACTGACCAATGCCCACTTTATTTATGGGGCAACAGACAAAGAAGGCATATTGCCAGCATTAAGCTCACCAGTTAACCTTAGCAATATTGTCATTCAGTGCAAGTGTAGTAAATATTATATTATGACATCCACATATCTCACTGCACATTTGCAGTAGGAATTGTTTATGTCCATGATCTGGGAAATATCACCTAGGATACTGGGAAATGTAATCTAAAAAGAATAACAAAATCCTCCTTACTTATACTTGCCCAGGAACATTCAACTAGTCAGTATCTGAGATCACATTTTGACTTGGATATTTCTAACTCCAGGGCCAATTCTCTATCTGCTATACTACTTAGTGGCCCTACTTTGAACATGCTTAATAAATAACTTGTTGCTTGCTTGATTGCTGTAGTTTTCCTAGAGTGAGGCAGTAAAACTTCTTAACACAACAAAGAAAAATGACTTTCCCTTCTTCACTATTATTTGGTTTGTTTTACTCAAAAATGTTTTAAATTTCAAGTTGCTAAATTGATAATCATAACTTTGTGAAGGCAGGGACTATTTTTTTTTCTTTGTTTTAGCTGACCTATTACAGTGACTGATACAAAGTAAATGCTTAATACATACTTTTTGAGTTCAATTCAAATCAGTTCAAGGTCTACTATGTCCAGAATGTTTATTGAATATTGGAAAAAATACAAAGTTTAAAGGACATATTGTCTTCTCTCTTGGAGCTTATGCTCTAGTAGGAACATTGCCTAGCAGTGCCTGGTAAATGGTAGGTGCTTAATGAGTGCATATGGATTAATTTATTGATATGCAAGACATAAACAAATACATCTTCAATATTTCATGAATATAGAAGTACTCCTTCCACAGGTTTGTAAATGGCTATCATGAATTCTCTATATTTAACTAGTCTGGCCTTCAGACCAGAGATGCAAAATCTATTGCTGGACACTTAAAAAAAACTTTGGTAGGGCCTGAATGTTTTCCTTTGACTGGAATAGCCTTTGAGAAACCAGGCTTACCTCTATGACATAAAAAGCAAACAAAAAATTTCAGGAGGATGTAAAGAAAGGGAACTCTGAACTTAGTGGCTTGTTTTTCTTTTAAAAGAAAAAAAAGATATCTATTGAAGATATCTATTCCCTTCACTCTCCTTTTTCAAATAAAACAATAATGATTCCTCTCAAATTTTATGAACCAAAATGAGCAACAGAACATTAAAGGTAAAATATTTTTTCATAAGGCAATTACTAAGAAAAAAATCATTCAGGAAGGTTTATGGAGTTGGCCCTTTTGTTCTAGTGCTGAAAGCTGTCCAAACTCACAAAGTTAGAGTTAAAATGAGGCAATTATCCAGCTGATTTGGACTTGAAACCATTTTCACCTGAAAAGTACATTTTATTTTGATAAAAGCTTTGGGGGATTTCTGAGTTATCCAAGAAACTTTCTCAGTTCTCTTATTTACATTTCTGGATGTTTCTTTTACAGAAACTGTGGTCAGTTCTAATGCTCTGGACTCATGAATGCAGATAGGCTCTTAAAGGCTTATCCATTGTTCATTTGTGCCCCAGCTAGAGAGCCAGTTGGGAACTTTGGAATGTAACTCACTTCCAGTTATTAAATTCAACTCCCCTGCTAACAACAAAGGCAACCAATAAACATTTTGAGCATAAACATATAAAAAAAAGAGATAAAAGAAACTCAGAACCAAGCCCAGTAGCAAGGAACATAATTACATCAACAGGAAAGTCTTTGCCACATGGACAGAAGCTTCTTTGATGAATACTGAATTAATGTCTCTCCTCAGCCCCAGTCCTCTCTGCCTTTGAATTCCTCTAGAAGTGTTGGCCAGTTGGCATCTATTTTACATGCTCATCTTTCTGTACAGCATTGCCTATAGATCTCTCCACCTGTCCCCCACCCTAGATCAGGAAGCTATAATGACTAGCCCGACAGTCATTGTTTCTGCTTACTTCAATCACTCCCCTTCACTCTTTGGCACCAAACTTGGCTGTGGGTATTACTTTCTATCCTATTCATTCCTAGCAATTTCATCTTCTTAAAAAAAGCTTTACTTCATCTTTTTTTGCCATGTTCTTTTAGTTTGCAGCCTGTTGGCAAAAGAAGTGTCTTCTTGCCATCATCCCATCTATTGTAGCAACTCAAATCCTTCAATTTCTTTAGGAACTGCTTGGATTCATTTTGCATTTATCCTCAGAAAAAGGAAAAACCATCTTCTCAAAGTGTTAGATATATGACGCCTTTTCAGATGATTGCATACTATTTTTCCAAATAATTAGGAGACGCAATTGAGAGGAAAAATACATACACATGTTTAAAAAAGTACAAGATGAAGTCTTGGAGGATGAAAAAAGGTCAAGCACATTATTATATGTAATATTTGTGGTTACATACTATGTATGTATATATGCATATATACACATGTATGTATGTGTGCATGAATGTATGTATATATGCATTGATGGTGTCCAATACAAGAAAACTCAGTTTATAGGTTAAATGCTTAGGCCAATGAGGCAAATAATAATTTGTAATGGTTTCAGTGACCTGGAATATCCACTCTATCTTCCCTGAAAGAAGAAAAAAGCACTCAATTTTCCGTATATAAGCTAGGAGTACCTATCTCTGTCCTTTAATTATGAAAAATATTGAATTAGGAGTCAAGATAGCAGAGTAGAAAAAGGGCTTCCGTGGGGCTCTGGTTTCCACCTCCCCCAATCCATGTAAAAGGGGACTCTGAACAAACTTAGGAACTATAGAACACACAAAATGACACAGAGAAGCTAACCTCCCAATGAGGACAGCCCATCAGGCCAGCAGGAATCGGCCAGCACAGTGCCCTGGGAGCTGATCCTAGCCCAGCTTACCAGAGGTTTTAGCCACAGGTAGGGTCTGACCAACCACCTGCTGGAGGGACTTCAAATCACCAGAAGCTGGGGTGATTTCCAGAATTATCAACACCTAGATGCTAAGGACAAAGTGAGAGGTCAATGCAGTGTGGACTTTGGGATCCAGTAGTTGGGAGTGTGTCAGCCTTTATCCCCTGGAGGGAGAAGCTGCTGAGGGCTGCGGCGCAGACACCACCACATGTCAGCTTCAGCTCCTGGCCTGCAGACTGTAGGGGGACCAAATTACCAGTCTGAGGGGTAATTGCTCTTGCTTTAACCTGCCTGGATCTGGATTATGGTCTAAAGTGCAGGTCCTGGGGTGTGTGACAAACTTTCCAGAGCATGTGAAGGCTTTGGAGAAGGCCTCTGGCATAATACCTATATAATAAATAATACCTATATAATAAATAATACCTCTGGCAGCTGAGAAAATTTCCAAATCCCCAGCATTTGGAATGAAGCTCCCCTGTGGGGTGGCAGAGTCCTACTGCGACAAAAAGCCCAAAAGTCAAGTAATTGAGTGGCAATATGACCAGGCAAAAGAAGCAAAGCAAACAGAAGAATCCAACATTAGACTCCTAGTTTGGGGACAAAAAGGATCAAAGCATGGAACAGGAAGAAGACAGTGAAGTCAGAACTCCTGTACCAAAAGCTTCAATGAAAAATACAAGCTGCTTGCAGACCATAGAGGACTTTAAGAAACAGATAAGAGAAGTGGAGGAAAAATTGGGAAGAGAAATGGAAACTATGCAAGAAAATTTTGAAATGAGAGTCAACAGCCTGACTGAGTAAAATAACACCTTAAAAAATAGACTAACTCTAATGGCAAAAGAGGCTCAAAAACCCAATGAAGAGAAGAATGCTTTAAAAAGCCGAATTTGACAGATGGAAAAAGAATCTCAAAAGCTCACTGAAGAAAATCATTCCTACAGAATTAGATTGGAGCAAATGGAAGCTAGTGATTTTATGAGGAATCAAGATGCTGTTAAACAGATCCAAACAAATGAAAGAATAGAAGGCAATGTGAAACATCTCATTGGAAAAACCACTGACCTGGAAAATAGATCCAGGGGAGATAATTTAAAAATTATTGGACTACCTGAAAGACATGATCAAAAACAGAACTTAGAAATCATCCTGCAAGAAATTCTCAAGGAAAACTGCCCTGATGTTTTAGAACCAGAGGGCAAAATACCGTGTTTCCCCGATAATAAGACACTGTCTTATTAAATTTTTTGGACAGAAAAACACCAGAGGGCTTATTTTCAGGGGAGGGCTTATTTTAATGAACATTGACAGCAATTTTAATAAACAGCTAAATGTGAACAAAAAAATGTACCTTTATTCAATAATGATCATGTCATCTTCTTCAACAACATCATCATAAGTGTCCATACCCTGAATTCCATCCTGGATGTCTTGTGTCTCCATTTCCTTCAGAAGAAGTGGACCCACTCTGTCATGTCCAGCAATATAGCTCTCTTTAAATGAATATGTCTTGTCCAGGTAACCTGCTCGTAGTGCCTTGGTGACACAGCTGTCAGTAATTTTATCCCATGACTTCTTCACCCAAGTCACGACTTCTTGCAGACAGGGCTTCACAAAGTTTCCATGCTGATTTCTTTCCATTCTATTTTCAATGTAGTCATTGACTTCCATGCGCAAATGGTCCTTGAATGGCTTGTTTATTGCAATATCAAGGGTCTGGAGATAGGCAGTCATTCCTGCAGGAATCATTACTTGATCTATTCTTCTCTCTGCAAGGAAGTTCTTCATTTCTTTAGCGTGGTGAGTGCTGGCTGAATCCCAGACTATCAGATCTCTTTGGTTACCTCGCATAACAAGTGGCAGCATTAAATCAACCCACTTTCTTTTAACGGCTTGTGTACACCAGGCTTTTTCGGTTTCAAGAACGTAAATGCCAGATACACGTTCAATCTTATCTTCCTTGCCCTTACTGATGATTAGAGGTGTGGCTTTCTTTCCATCCAAACGAATTGCCAAAACACAGGTGACCCGTGCACTTTCATAGCCAGTGGTGGGAATGTAGGTTGATGTTGCACCCCTGTAAGGAATTGTTGTTTGAGATCCTTGTCCCATAAACACTGCAGTTTCATCCATAGCAATCATATTGCAGATTTGGTACTTGGAAATGTCGATCCTATCAATAAAGTACTTGAATGCAAGTGCACATTTAATAACTTCAGCATCTTCCAGCTTAAACAGTGTTGTTGATCTTCTTAGGGACAGTTTATACTGTTGAAGGAAACCATCCAACCAGTGTTGTGATGCTTTTAATCCTTCTGAGACCATTTCAAACTCTGGTGCCATTGAAAGGGCAAATGCTTGAATATCAGCCCTGCGCACAACCAAGGCCTTTGCTCTCCTGTCAGCAATCCATTCACCAATGAGGATCTCCAAGTCAGGATATAAGGGCTGCCGACCTGATCCAGACCTGCGCTTTTTCCCTTTTCCCTCATCCACCTGTTGATTGATTGAGGTTATTATAATCTGCTCTCCATTTTCTGACCATTCGAAGATCCAAAAGTTTTTCTTTACAGAAAACTGCAAGATTCTTGCCATGTGACTCCTCTACAATTGCTTTCTTATATTCAACAGTATAGCTCTTCCTTTTTGTACTCATATCTGGGGGTCAAAACAGACAGAATAATAAAATTATGACCATCAGTCCTTCTTTTCACTCCATCATGCCCCCTGAGTTCTTCTTTTTTCCTCTATCATGCCCTTTTTATCCTCCATCATGCCCCCTCACTCCCGCTTACATACAGGTTTTTTATGTTGTCCTGCCTCAGCTCTCCTCTGCGGCACTGCTCTCAATGGCGCCAGCAAGCAAATCACTGGGGAAGAACAGGATGATGCGCTCACTGCTGCAGCTCTGATTGGATGCAGCTCGGAGCGCGACGTGCATTTCACGGGGGGGGGGGCGGTGCATACAGAGGGTACAGTAATGTAGCGTGTAGTGCAGGGGATCACCTTCACTACAGTAGCAATCTCAATAGGGCTTATTTTCGGCGGAGGGCTTATTTTAGAGGAATCTTACACAGTAAGGGGAGGGCTTATTTTCAGGATAGGTCTTATTATTGGGGAAAACATGGTAGAGGTTGAAAGAATACACCAATCAACTCTTGGAAAAGATCCCAAAAGGAAAACTCCTAGGAGTATTATAGCCAGGTTCTGGAGTTCCCAGATCAAGGAGAAAATATTATAAGCATCCAGGAAGAAACAATTTGAATTCTGTGGAAACACAATCAGGATAACACAGGATCCGACAGCTTCTGCACTGAGGGATCAAGGGGCTTGGAATATAATCTTCCAGAGGTCAAAGGAGCTAAGATTAAAACCAAAAATCACCTACCCAGCAAAACTGAGTATCGTGTTTCAAGGGAAAATATGGTCATTCAGTGGAATAGAGGACTTTCGAGCATTCTTGATGAAAAAAACAGAGCTGAATAGAAAATTTGACGTTCAGATACAAGAAGCAAGAGAAGCATGATAAGGTAAACAGGGAAAAGAAATCATAAGGAACTTATCAGAGTTGAACTATTAACATCCCTACATGGAAAAATGATAATTTTAACTGATGAAACTTTTCTCGGTATGAAAATAGTTGAAGGGAATAGAAATGCATATACATACACACACATATAGTCTATATCAGAGGGTATATGGGCTTATGAATACATATGTGAATGTGTGTATATATGTTTACAGGTATACATACATAGAGGGCACAGGACCAATTTAATAGGAAGGGATGATACTTAAAAGGTGAAAATAAGAGGTGAAAGAGGAATATAATGAGAGGAGATGGGGAGAGACAGAATGGAGTAAACTATCTCATATAGAAGAGGCAAGGGAAAATGGTTACAATGGAGGGAAAGAACAGGAAGGCAAAAGGGAATGGGTCAACCTTATTCTCATTGAATTTGTCTCAGGGAAGGAATGACATACACACTGAATAGGGTATCTCACCCCACAGGAGAGTAGGGGGAAGGGGATGAGAGGGGAGATGATGGAAGGGATGGCAGGTTGGGGGGAGGGATGTTGGAAGCACCCACTTTTGAAAAGGAACAGGATCAAAGTAGAGAATAGAACAGGTGGGAGGTGGGATAGGAGGGAGAGAAATATAGTCAGTCTTTTACAATATATCTACCATGGTAATGTTTTGCATTAGCTACACATGTACATCCTATATTGAACTGCTTATCTTCCCAGTAAGGTTTGTGACATGGGAGGAAGTGAATAAATCTGGAATTCAAAGTTTTAAAATCAAATGTTTAAATATACATATATATATATATACACATATATAGTATTATTAATACTATTTTACATGAATTTGGAAATAAGATGTATAGGCACTGGGGCATAGAGATCCACCATGCCCTACTGGAAAAGTAGAAGGGGCATGGGAGAAGATATGGGAGGGAGCAGATTGGAGGAGGGGATATCCTATGGGATTGCTATTTTGGGGTGGTGGGTAGGGGAAAAATGGGGAGAAAATTTGTAACTTGAAATCTTGCAGAAATGAATGATGTAAATCAGAAGCTAATAAAGCATTTGGGAAAAATATTGAATTAAATTTTATTTTTCAGTTAACAGGAATTTCTTTTCTTTTCTATCTGCTTTCACTGAAGGATAAAAAGAAAGAAACAAAACCCTTGTAACAAATATCCAAAGTAAAACAAAACAAATTCCCACATTATCTGTGTCTAAAAATATGGTTCACTTTGTGTCCTGAGGTCATCTTTCTTTTTTAAAAGTCTCATTTAATTTTTTCTCAATTATATGTAAAAAAGCTTAACTTTTTAAAAAAATATATGAATTATATTTCTCTTCCTCCCTCCTTTTCTTTCTCCTTGAGAAAGCAAGTAATTTGATAGAAATTATAATGTCAAATTATGTAAAACATAATTCTATATTAGTCATGCTTCAAAAGAAAACAGAACAAAAGAAAAAGAAAGAAAATAAAAAAAAACACAAAGTATGCTTTAATGTTTATTCAGACTTCATCAGTTTTTTCTCTGGCGGTGAATAGCATTTTTATCAAGCATTCTTCCTAATTGTCTTAGATAATTCTATTACTGAGAATAGGTGCCATTAACAATTGATCATTGTACAATATTGCTGTTATTGTGTGAAGTGTTCTACTGGTTCTGCTCACTTCACTTTATATCAGTTAATATAAGTTTTCTCAGGCTTTTTTGAAACCATCCTACTTGTCATTTCTTATACCACAAAAATATTCCACCACAATGACATCCCACAACTAATTCAGTAATTCCCCAATTGATGGGCATCCCCTCAATTTCCAATTCTTTGCCACCACATTAAGAGCTGCTATCACAAAATTTTAAAATATGTAAGTCCCTTTCCTCTTTATTTTTTTGGGGGGGGATATACTTTGGGTTTAGATTTAGTAGTGGTCAAAGTGTACACATAGTTTTATAGCCCTGTGGGCGTAGTTCTAAACTGTTATCCACAGTGTTTAGATCAGTTTATAACTCCACTAACAATCCATTAGTGTCTTAATTTTTTATTGTTTATATGATTTATCCTTTGACCCACCTATTCTTTGGGATTAGATTATTTAATTTCCAATTAATTTTTAATTTATGTTTTCATGGCCTTTTATTGAATGTAATTTTATTGTATTATGACTTGTAAAGGGTGCACTTAATATTTCTGCTTTTCTGCATTTGATTGTGAAGTTTTTAGTCCCTAAAATATGAGAAAAAAGTATGCTCTCAGAGAGAGGATTCTGTGAACATGGCAAAGTAGGTCACAAAATTCAAAAGATCTCAAAATCTTACCCTAGAAAAGAGTTAAAATAGCACTTTAGGGTGAACAAAGTATGAATGGAGATAAATAAGAATAGGGGCACAGCTGGAGTCTTCCTGGGACAGTTTGAGAAGATCAGAAAAAAACAAAGTCCCAGGATAAGGTTGGTTCCTGGTGAAAAATAAATACTTCCAATCTAGGTTCCATTTTAACAATAAACAGCAAACCCTGGTGTTGGCTGGTTTGAGAGACTGCCTTAATCACAATCACAGGAACTTTTACCTCCAGATAGTGATGGGAGTTGGGCATTTGAGCCTGGGAAGATTGAGGGGATCTCTGCTGATAAGGATTACCAGACCCAGCTGTGCTGTGAAGAGCACCTGGGACAAGAAAGAACTAACATAGACCTGGTGAATGCAGAAGCAGTGGGGCAGAAAGCCCCTGGCTGCAGACACTTATAGGAGGTTAGAGGTTTAGCTTTGTTTCTAGGCTAGAGGGGTGAACTAAAGATCTGGGACAAGAAACACCATTTCCCACACCCCAGGGCTAGAGTTGATTACAAAAATTAAGCTATTGCCACAAAAAAAATGCACAGGAGAATGAATTCAGTGACTGAAAGCTATTATGGGAATAGAGATGACTGGAGTTCTTCTGCAGAGGAGGATAATGAAGTAAAGAAACCTCCAAAGAGTAATGTCAAATGGTCACCTGCCCAAAGTGAATTCATAGAAGATCTTAAAAAAATACTTTAAATATTAAATGACAGAGATGGAGAAAA
The DNA here is from genome assembly GCF_028583685.1 of Petaurus breviceps papuanus. Classification (NCBI taxonomy): domain Eukaryota; kingdom Metazoa; phylum Chordata; class Mammalia; order Diprotodontia; family Petauridae; genus Petaurus; species Petaurus breviceps. The sequence continues at coordinate 4,811,650 of NW_027187296.1, read as the reverse complement.
ACACTAAAAACAAAAGAATAATCCAAGAAAAACAAGGAAGCTATGAAAGGAAAGTCAACCAGTTAGAAAAAGAGATCCAGAATCTTAATGAAGAAAATTACACCTTGAAAATTAGAATTGGGCAAAGTGAAGCCAGCAAAACTATAAGAGATCAAGAAATAATTAAACAAAATATGAACAATGAAAAATGGAGTAGAAAATGAAGCATCTTAAAAAAAACAACAGATTTGGAGAATAGATCAAGAAGAGAAAGTGTAAAAGTAATCGAACTAACTGAAATTTACGATAAAAAAATAATCTTGATACAATAATACAAGAAATACTTTTTAAAAATTGTCCTGAAGCATCAGAACAATGGGGAAAACAGAAATAAAAAAAATCCATTTATCACCACTAAAAAGAGATCCTATGAGGAAAACTCATAGGGATATCATAGTCAAATTTTGAAACTCCCAGCTCAAGAATAAAATATTAAAAGCGTCAAGATTAAAAAAATTTAAATATGATGGTGCCACCAATAGAGTCACACAAGACCTAGCAGTGGAGACATTAAAAGACTGAAGGTCTTGGAACACACCATATTGAAAAGCAAAAGAACTGGGGCTCTGGCCAAAAATATCATACCCTGCAAAGTTAAGTGTTATCCTGAATGGAAAAAGTGTACATTTGATAAACTCTCAGACTTTCAAGACTTTGTTAAAAAATCCTGAAATTACTAGAAGATTCAATATACAAGAACCAAGAGCAATAAAAGGTTCATACCAAAGATTGATTATAAGGGATTGATAAGGACAGACTGCTTACTTTTTAGATATGTAAAATATGTCTTAAGATTCTTATTAATAACTGGGTAGCTCATAAGAAAGATCAGGATAAATCTGAACATGATATGAATTTAATAAGTAAAACTATTTAGAACAGTTTAAAAGAGTAATTATTTTATACAAATGAGATGCAAGAGGAAGAACTGATACAGAGGAATTAGGTGGGGGGAGAAGGCTGATAGCTCTGGTAACCTACTTTCATCAGGCATGGGTTTAAGAGGGAATAATACATACATATTTATTTTTTTTTTAAAAGCAATTGGGGTTAAGTAACTTGCTCAAGGTTACAAAGCCAGTTATTTTGTGTGGTTGCTAAGTATCTGAGGCCGGAACTGATCCTGGGTTTCCCAACTCCAGGGCCAGCACTCTTACTCACTGTGCCACCTGGCTGTCCCAATACATATATATTTAGAAGACTATAAAAGTCGTCTAAATTCAGAATAAATAAAATAGCAGGGGCTTAGGGAGGGGCAACAGGACAAGAGAGGAATCTTTAGGGGGGAGAATGAGGGAACAGTAAAAAATGGTGTTTAGATTTATGGGAATGGGAGGATAGGAGGAGGATCTCTGGAGGGGATTAGATAAATTATAGGAGAGCAAGGTAGTGGGTTGAAGTAAAGTAAAGGAGTCAGGAAGGATAGAAAACAAGAGATATGAACAAACATTAAAAAAAGATCAGAAGTAGAATACAGCTGGGAAAGTATATGTTTATACATGTATGTATATGTGCATATGTGTATGTATATATCTATAGCTATAAAGAAACATCTAAACTTTATTGTAGCCTTGGGGGGAGGGGAGAATAAAGTAAAAAAAAGTGCACAGCAGAGAACAAAAGAAAACTCACAAAGAAGCAAAGATGGACAATTCTCAACACAATATGTATTATTTATCATACTTGGCTTTCTTGAAATGAAAATTTATTTAACATACAGGCTTTCTTGAAATGACAATTTATTGTTACATATTATTAATCCCCTCACATTCTGCTATGCACATGACATGCTTTTTCTTTCTTTCTTATTTTGTATTTAAGTTCCAACATTTAAGTTTATGATGTGTTTTGTTTGTTTGCTTGTTTTTTGTTTTGGGGTTTTGGAGGGGGAAAAGCAGGGCATTTGGGGTTGAGTAACTTGCCCAAGTCACACAGCTAGTAAGTGTTAAATATCTGAGTTCAAATTTGAACTCAGGTCCTCCTGACTTTAGGGCTGGTGCTCTATTCACTGCACCATCTAGACGCCCCATTATGATATGATTTTGTTTCTTTTCTCCCTTTTGTATTTGTGCTTTGGCCTTTGAGTCTGAAATAAATTTAAAAAGAAAAAAGGATACTCTTTTCTATTCTCATTCAATTTTCTCCAGAGGGCTATCTAAAATTTTATTCACACCCTTAACTTTTTTTTTGTTTACTTTATGGTTAGATATATCTAGGTTTGAGAGGGGAAAGTTGAGGTCCTCTATTAGTATAGTTTTACCGTCTATTTCCTCCTGTTATGCATTTATCTTTAAAGATAAAAAGAATTTGGATGCTATGTCATTTGGTGCGTATATGTCCAGTATTGATATTACTTCACTGTCTATTGTATTTTTAAGAAGTTGTAGCTTCCATGGTTAACTCTTTTTTCATTAGGTCTATTTTCTTTTACTTTGTATGAAATCCTGATTGCTACCCCTGCTTTTTTTTTATCCTCAACAGAAGCATTATATAATAGATCATGCTCCTTCCTCTTATTTTTACTCGGTATGTCTCTGTTTCCAGCATGTTTCTTGTAAACAACATATTGTTGGATTCTGATTTTTCATTCATTCTTCTATCTGCTTCTGTTTTACCAGTGAGTTCATCCCATTCACATTCACAGTTATGATTACTATAAATTTCCATCCATCCTCTCTCTCTCCTCTCTCTCTCTCTCTCTCTCTCTCTCT
>NW_027187296.1:4787979-4808800 GCF_028583685.1 Petaurus breviceps papuanus | reverse complement strand
CTCTCTCTCTCTCTCTCTCTCTCTCTCTCTCTCTCTCTCTCTCTCCATAGCCCCACTCAAAAGTCTGTTTTATTTATGATCACTGTCTCCATTAATCCACTCCCCCTTTTATTACTTCCTCCCCCTCCTACTTTTCTGTAGGATAAAATAAAATTCTATCCACAAACGAATGTGTATATTATTCTATCTGAGCCAATTCTGATGAGAGTAAGGGTCAAGTGTTGTCTGCCACCTCTCTCACCATTCCCATTCCATTGTAAAAGTTCTTTTGTATGAGATGATTTTCCCCATTCTTCCTCTCCTTTACCCCTTCTCCCAATTCAACCCTATTTCTCACCCTTATTTTCCTCAATAATTTTTGTACCTCTTTTCCCATTTGGCCAAATCTATTTTTTTAAGGAGTTCTTCAGAGAATTTTTGTACTTCTTTTTACATGTGGTAAACCATGCTTTTAAAGTTCTTGTTTTCAATGGATTTTTGTCCCTCTTTTACCATTTGGGCAATTCTTTTTGTTTTTGTGCCTCTTTTACCAAACTGTAAACTCTTTTAAAAATTTTCTTGTGTTACTCTCTTTTCTTTTCCCATATTTTCCCCTGCCTCCATTTGATGGTTTAAAATCCTTCCAGAATTCTCATTGGGCTTATATCCAATTCAATTTTTTCCTTTGAGGCATTGATTGTAGCATTTTTTTTACTTCTTTGTCTTTCTTCTGAGTTTTTTTTCAAATGCTTTATTAACTTCTTATTTACATCGTTCATTTCTGCAATTTGAGTTACACATTTTCTCCCCTTTTTTCCCCTACTCACCACCCCAAAATAGTAGTCCCACAGGATATCCCCTTCTCCAATCTGCTCTCTCCCATATTTTCTCCCATACCCCTTTCAATTTTTCCTCTCTATGCCCCAGTGCCTGTATATCTTATTTCCCAATTACATGTAAAATAGTATTAATATATATTTAAGCATCTGAGTCTTTTTCTTGATCCTTCCCATCACCATATTAACTTTTTATAGGTAGATTCTTTTTTTTGTGGTTTACCCATTTTTTTCCAGCCTGTTTCTTGACTTTTAAAACTTTATGTCAAAGTTTTACTCAGCTCCTGGGGTGGAGGGGGCACTGTATCAAATTGCAGTTTTTTTTGTGCTATTCTTTTCCAAGCTAGTTCTGGCCTTCTGTAAATTTTCAGTGCTTCTAAGGTAGCATTTTCTAAGGAAAGGTGTGGTTACTGCTTTCCTGGCCTATGCTCTCATCTTTACGCAGGAAAGGACCCCTTTTCCCTCTATATACAAGTGCTAGAAGTCCTCTTGGCCCCACAACTGTGACCACATCCCCTACTCCCTTGAGAGTGACTATAAGCATTTTTCTCCACCATGGAAATGTGAACAGTGTCCCTATTCCCCTGCACCTGCAAATTATATTGCTCCTTTTGTCCCTAGAATTTTGATTCAGACCCCTGATCTCTTGTGGTTATAACTGCTATATTCAGTGAATAGAAAACTTGCCCTGGAGTCAGGAGGACCTGAGTTCAAATCCGGCTTCAGACACTTAGCACTTACTAGCCATGTGACCTTGGGCAAGTCACTGAACCCCAACTGCCCTCCAAAAAAAAATGTAAAAAAACCACTGCTATGTTCCTTTCTGTTTTGGAAATTAGATATGGTTTCCTACAGGTATATACATATACATGCATATGTACATAAGCATACAGATATATGTATGTATATGTGTATATGTTAGTGGTATTGTTAGTGGTAGTAGTAGCAGTAATAATTGTATTGTTATGTCCCTTAGATTGTGAAGTACATTTATGTATGTATACACCCATATGCATACATACATAGATACTTATATATGCATATATGTATGTGTATAAATACATATGTATAATTTATATACCACTTTAAGCTTTTCAAAACATTTTTAAAATAACTCATTTTATTCTTAACATAATCTTGGGAGGTAGATACTATTTTATTTTTTACATTTTACAGATGAGGAAACTATGGCAGTCAGAGATTAAGTGACTTGTCTAGGGTCATACAGCTAATAACTGTCTGAGGCAAGATTTAAGTTCAAGACTTAGTGACTCCAGAACTAGTTTTCTATTCACTATACCATCTAGATGCCTTGTTTCCATGTTCTATTCAAACAATTCTGAAAAATGCATTTTTATAAATATGTATCGACTTGTTTTTGCACTTCTCTTACTTCCCAATAATATGAACTATTTTGAGCCTATATCTTACCCCAAAGAGTTGGGTAATAATTGGGTAAGCCAGGGCTATTACTAGTGGTAGAGAGGAGAGTCTAACTTCTTTGTTTTTCTCTTTTCTCTTTTTTAGTTTACATCATTCATTTCCATAAGGTTTAGTGTTACAAATTTTCTCCCCATTTTTCCCCTGCCCACCACCCCAAAACAATGATCCCACTGAATATTCCCTGCTCCAATCTGCTCTCTCCCATATCTTCTCCCATCCCCCTCCAGCTTTCCAGTGGGGTATGGTGGATCTCTATGCCCCACTACCTGTATATGTTATTTCCCAGTTACATGTAAAATAATAATAATAATAATAATAATAATAATAATATATTTCAACATTTTATTTTAAAACTTTGAATTCCAGATTCTTTCCCTTCTTCCCTAGTCACCCACCCTTACTGGGAAGATAACCAATTCAATATAGGTTGTACATATGTAGCTATGCAAAACATTTCCATAATAGATATATTGTGAAAGACTGGTTATATTTCCCTCCATCCTATCCCACCCTCAACTTGTTCTATTCTCTACCTTGATCCTGTCACTTTTGAAAAGTGTGTGCTTCCAACTCTGCCCCCCCCAGCCTGCCCTCCCTTCTATCATCCCCCTCTCATCTCCTTCCCCCCTACTCTCCTGTAGGGTGAGATATTGTATTTACTGTGTATGTCATTCCCTCCCTAAGTCAAATTCAATGAGAAAAAGGTTGACTCATTCCCTTTTGCCTTCCTGTTCTTCCCCTCCATTGTCACAGTTTTCCCTTGCCTCTTCTATATGAGATAATTTACCCCATTCTGTCTCTCCCCATCTCCTCTCTTTATATTCCTCTCTCACCTCTTAAATGCACCTTTTAAGTATAATCCCTTCCTATCCAATTGGCCCTGTGTCCTCTGGCTATGTATATCTGTACACATATATACACACACACTCATATATGTATTCACACACTCATACACCCTCATATATAGACATATATACATATATATGTATGTATACACACACACATATATATATATATCTACACACACACACACACACACATACACACACATTTCTATTCCCTTCAACTATTCTCATACTGAGAAAAGTTTCAAAAGCTACAATTATCATTTTTCCATGTAGGAATGTAAATAGTTTAACACTGTTCCTTATGATTTCTTTTCCCTGTTTACCTTATCATGCTTCTCTTGTTTCTTGTACCTAGATGCCAAATTTTCTATTCAACTCTGGTTTTTTCATCAAGAATGCTTTAAAGTCCTCTATTCCATTGAATGACCATATTTTCCCCTGAAACATGATACTCAGTTTTGCTGGGTACGTGATTTTTGGTTTTAATCTTAGCTCCTTTGACATCTGGAATATTATATTCCAAGTCCTTTGATCCCTCAGTGTAGAAGCTGCCAGATCCTGTGTTATCCTGATTGTGTTTCCACAGAATTCAAATTGTTTCTTCCTGGCTGCTTATAATATTTTCTCCTTGATCTGGGAACTCCAGAACCTGGCTATAATACTCCTAGGAGTTTTCTTTTTGGGATCTTTTCCAAGAGTTGATTGGTGGATTCTTTCAACCTCTATTTTGCCCTTTGGTTCTAAAACATCAGGGCAGTTTTCCTTGAGAATTTCTTGCAGGATGATTTCTATGGTCTTTCTTTGATCATGGCTTTCAGATAGTCCAATAATTTTTAAATTGTCTCTCCTGGATCTATTTTCCAGGTGAGTGGATTTTCTAATGAGATATTTCACATTGCCTTCTATTTTTTCTTTTTTTTGGGGGGGGTATCTGTTTAATAGTATATTGATTTCTCATAAAGTCATTAGCTTCCATTTCCTCCAATGTAATTCTGAAGGAATAATTCTCTTCAGTGAGCTTTTGAGATTCTTTTTCCATCTGGCAAATTCAGCTTTTTAAGGCATTCTTCTCTTCATTGGCTTTTTGAGCCTCTTTTGCCATTTGAATTTGTCTATTTTTAAGGTGTTATTTTCTTCAGTCTGGTTGTTGACTCTCACTTCATAATTTTCTTGCATCATTCTCATTTCTCTTCCCAATTTTTCCTCCACTTCTTTTATTTTCTTTCAAAATCCTTCTTAAGCTCCTCTATAGCCTGTAACCAGGTCATATTTTTCTTGGAAGCTTTTGGTACGGGAGTTCTGACCTCACTGTCTTCCTCCTGTTCCATGCTTTGATCCTTTTTGCCCCCAAAATAGAAGTTTAATGTCAGATTGCTCTGCTTGCTTTGCTTCCTTTGCTTTCTCATATTGCCATTCAATTACTTGACTTTTGAGCTTTTTGCCACAGTAGAACTCTGCTACCAGAGTGGGGAGCTTTGTCCCAATAGCTGGGGTTTTCTCATCTGCTGGAGCCATTATTTGGGTGCCCTCTCTGAAGTCTTCACATGTTCTGGCAAACTGGTCATGCACCCCAGTACTTCCATGTTAGACTGCAATTCATATCTAAGCAGGTTAAAGCAAGAGCGATTACCCCTCAGACTGGTTGCTTGGTCTCCCTAAAATTTGTAGGCCAGGATCTCTGAAGCAGCCACATGATGGCACCTGCATAGCTGCGGTGCCTCAGATGTTTGTCCCTCTAGCAGGCAAAGTCTGGACCACACTCCCGAACTCTTGGTTCCCAATGTCCACGCTGCATTGTCTCTCACTTTGTCCTTAGCATCTATGGGTTGATAATTCTGGAAACTGCCACAGTTGCTGGTGGAATGAAGTCCCTCCAGCTGGTGGCTGGTTGTGGCCACCCTTAGGCTAAAACCTCGGGCTTGTGTGGGGCTGGTCTCTGCTCCCAGAGTGCTGCACTGGCCCCTTCTTGCCAGCCTGCCAGAATGTCTTCAGCAGGAAATTAGCTTCTCTGTGTCAATTTGTGGGTTCTGTAGCTCCAAAGTCTGTTTAGCATAATTTTTTACATGAATTGTAGGAGGTGGAAGTGGGAGCTCGGCAGAAGTCCTGTTCATCCTGACTTCCCCTCCCCCCCACCCAAGAGTCTAACTTCTAAAGGGGATAATGACTCTTACAAAATTTTGAAAAAAATTTAAATGGTACAAAATTCCAATAAGTTTCCAAATCAATTTGTTGATAAAATTCAATAAATTTCCCTTTAAAAATATATATATAATATTACATATTATATATGTGTGTATACTTCCATACATGTGTGTATATATATATATATACACATTTTTAAAGAGAAAATTTATTAACTTTTATCAATAAATCAATTTGGAAACATATATATATATATATACACACACATATACATACATACACAATATACAGACACACAGGCATGCAGTTAGGTGGCACAATGGATAAAGGTAGGTGGCAAAGTAATAAACGAGCCTTGGAGTTAGGAGGACCTGAGTTAAAATATGGCCTTAGGCATTTATTAGCTGTGCATCCCTGGGGAAATCACTTAACCATGATTGCCTAAAAAAAAAAGATACATACATATACAGTGCATATACATATAAACACACAATATATGTATTTATATGTGTATCTGTATATCTTTACATATATGGATAAGGACACACACACACACACACACACACACACACACACACACACACACATATATATATATATATGTCTGTGTGTATATTTTTTCCTCCAGGTGCTTTTTTTAAAATAAAAATTCTTATTTATTTATGGACATTTCACATTTTCCATAGCTTCAGACTCTCAACTTTTAGAACATTAACCTTGTATCTATATTTCTCCTTCCTAAGTCATTTCTTCTGATGAAGTACATGGAAAAGCCAGTTTTATTTCTGCACATTTCCTAGATTCTCTGAGAGATCCCCTTTTGCAAACTAGAGATCAGATACTCACTTTGAGAGTTTTCCATTTTCAACAGACTCATAGATATTAAATATTTACAATTTTGTAATGAGCTTCTGATCAGTCTAGGAAGAGAACTATGGCATCACCCTGTAAGTACTTTGATACTGTTATGGATCCATTGTTTCAGATCAATAATCTTGAAAATCCTTTAAATTTTTAAATATTAAACATCAAGTATTTGCTTAGAGCTGAGAGACAGAGAGGGAATTTATCTTTTTGCTGATGTTAGATATCTGGGGGAAACATCCTATGGCAGGATCATTGCTGCTATTTCTACTGGGGACTGTGTTACCATAGTAATATATCCCTGCGGCTTGGAAAAGGCTTTTTTTTTACTTAAGAGATATTTTTATTTTATTCAAAATGACATAGAAAATGATAAAAAAAAATAGGTTTCAACTTTATGTAAAAGTGAATTCTGGATTGAATGACACATGACCACCAAACCTTAATACATGACTCATTTTATGTACTCTTGATGTCTTCCTGTCCTGACAACCATTACTATTCATAATAATCACTTGCACCTATTGCCTTGGGCTAGGAATTTTGCAGGGAGTTATAGAGATGTTATTGTCCTCTAACATTCTATTTGGAGAACCCAGATAGGAGTGAATTTATCTCCCTCTCTGTATTTATATGCCTGAATAACATAAGACAATGATGAAGATAAGAATATAGGAAATTATTGGTTTTTAAACTCTCTCTTTCTATTATAAGCAGGCCAATGATAAAAATACAATTGCACTATCAATACAGGACTGTTGTGGAAATATCAGGTTTAGGAAGAGACATATAGAGGGGAAGTTATAAAACTTTTTACAACTGGAATAAGAAAACTTCAAAGAGGAAATGAAATTTCAAGGGCTACTTGAGTGAGGGAAAGAAAATAGCTTGGTGTTATGGGGGAAGGAAAATAGTTCAGGTAAGCATTATTGTTTGTAAAATTTCTTGAATAGAGCAATCATGAAAAAGAGTGTGAATAGGTAGGCCTGAGAGTAAGGAAAGAGAAACTGAGTTAATTGAGAAGAGACAAAGAAATTGATTCATGTAGAAGAGTATGGTGAAAGGGGTTTGAATGCTTTCCTTCAAAAACAAATATTTTAACACTATTTTTTAAATTAGTTCCAAATTCTTTTCCTTCCTCTAGCCCCTCCTGCAACCACTGAGAAAGCAAACAATATATCATACATGTGAAATCATACAAAACATATTTCCATATTTGGCATATTTCAAAAAAGCAAGAAAAATAAAGTGAGAAAATTATACTTTAATTTTCATGGAGAGTTCATCAGTCCTCTCTTTGGAGATGGATAGCATTTTTCATCATGAGTCATTCAGAATAGTCTTGGATCTTTATAGGTATCAGAGTAGCTAATTCTTTCGCAGTTGATCACCATTACAATGTTCCTATTATTGTGTACAAAGATCTGGTTCTGCTCACTTCACTCTATATCAGTTTGTATATGTCTCCCCAGACTTTTCTAAAGCCATCCTGTACATCATTTCTTACAACACCGAAGTATTCCATCACAATTATCTAGCATAACTTGTTCAGACATTCCCCAATTGATGGTCATTCATTCAATTTCCAATTCTTTACCACCACAAAATAGCAACTGTAAGTATTTTTTAACATATAGTTCCTTTCCCTTTTATATCTTTGAAATACAAACTGAGGAGTGATATTGATGGGCCAAAGAGTATACACAATTTTATAGCTCTTTGGGCATGGTTCCAATTTGTTCTCTAGAATGATTGGACGAATTTGCAACATCACCAATAATTCATTAGTGTACCTATTTTTCCACACTCCCTCCAGCATTTGTCATTTCTGTTAGGTGTGGGGTAGAGCCTCAGAGTTGTTTTAATTTGCATCTTAATCAATAGTCATTTAGAGCATTTTTAATTGACAATAAACAGCTTGATTTTTTTTTTGAGGGGGGAAGGTAGGGCAATTGGGGTTAAGTGACTGCCCAAGGTCACACAGCTAGTTAAATGTTAAGTGTCTGAGGCCATATTTGAACTCAGGACCTCCTGACTCCAGGGCTGGTACTCTATTCACTGAGCTACCTAGCCACCCCGATAGCTTGATTTCTTCTGAAAAGTTCCTGTTCATATGCTCACAGGCTTTCCTAAGCATATACCTCCCAACTGCTTTCCAGAAAACTTTCGCTTCTAACTAATTTAAATTGAAAAATAAATTTTAAAAAATAGTTCAGTAAAATCAAGCAATGTGCTAATACTGATAGCACATACACACACACAGTTATGTACACATGTATATATCATATCACACCTATAGTGCCCCACTTTTGAAATTAAGAGAGAGATGCATTTTCTCAACTCTTCTGTGGGACCAAATTATGTCATTATACTTGCAAAACATTCAGTTTCCTTTTATTTAATTTCCATCTATGTTACTGTAGTGGTGTATGTTGTTCTCCCTCAGTTCACACAAATCTTCCCATATTTCTCTGACTGTCATATTATTTCTTATGGCAAATAATTGTTATTTGATCCCCTCAAGTGCTACTGATTCTTGCTCCAAACTACTCTGTACTTTTTTTGTACATATTTTACTTATATTTAAATGAATACTTGTTGCCTCCCTGATTGAAAATTCGTTGTTTGAGAGCTGAAACTGCTTTGTTTTTGCTTTTGTACTTTCAGTAGCTCACTCAGGGCCTGGAATATAGGAGGCACTTTACAAATGGTTCTTAGTTGATATGCCTCATTTTCTTTAAGATTTTGGCGCTGGTGGTTGTTGTCCTTCATGCTCCAAGAGGACCAAAATGACATCACTATGTTAGCAAGTTTCAGTGTGTCTGATCAGACCAATAGGAGCTCAGGATGCTCTGCACAGGTTGGGTACAAATAATCCATGTGATCATTTGGGAGTGAATTCTCTAAATTTGCACATCTTGTGTGTCTTTTGAGCTGTTTCAATTCTGCTTTGCTCTTAGAGCACAGCATCTTCTCTAACATGGGCACGCCATGCTGAGAGGTCATGTGCCAATGTCTCTCATGTCACACTATTAATTCCAAAGTTCTTAAGAGAGATGTTGAGAGTGTCCTTGTTTCACTTCTTCTGACCACCACGTAACTGCTTGCCCTGTGTGAACTCTCCATAAAATAGTCTTTTTGGCAAATGTATGTTTGGCATTGAACATCAGTTCTTTTCTACAATAAAACAGAAACTGCTTCAATTAATATTTTACTACATAAAAGAACTGTCATGTGACATCTTTAGAATATATGTCTGTCAAAGGCTCTCTTTGTCAAAAGGCATAGATATTCTGGTCATTTTTTGCCTAAATTCCATTTTCTTTCCAAACTTATCTAGGTGCCCCTTAGACACTGCATAATGCACTTGGCCGCCTTCATCAATGCTGTGCCCTCTACCTCCAGCGGAACTCCAGCTCTTCTTGTCTTGAGTCTCCGCTATTAGAATTCTGAATATCTAGGTGATCCTAAACCTACCGTAATGAACTCCAGATATTTCTCCTCCTTCCTCACCCCTTCATGTCTTGCTCTCATTAATAGCTACCAAAGCAATACTACCATTCGTAGAAAGGATATGATCCAATTCACTACTGACTTTTGAACCAAACAGTTCACTGTAACCACCATTCTCATACTAAGTTCTTTGAAGGCAGGGTATATGTGTGGTGTGTGTGTGTGTGTGTGTGTGTGTGTGTGTGTGTGTGTGTTAGTATTCCCAGTACCTAGCATAGTGTTTGGCCCAGAATAAGAGAGAACTTAATGCTTTTTAATTTAATTCATTCTTTTAGGATGTTTAGACTAATTCATAATTATGCCAATAGTGCATTATTATCATATTAGTGCATCTATATTCCCACAATTCCTCAAACTTTGACCATTTCTATATATTGTGATTTTTGCCTTTTTGCTGGATATCAAGTAAAAATTCAAAGTAATTTGCATTTGTTTTATTACTAGTTATTTGCACCAATCTTCCTTATGGCTGTTGATGGAAAAAATTCTGATTCTTTGGAGAACTGTTAAATTCCTTCAGTGCTTTTACAGTGAGAATTGTTCTTGGTTTTACATTATATTGTTTACCCATAAGCTTTGGCTATCAGACCCTTTATAGAGACTTTTGATATAAAGATACTCCCTTAGTTATCAATGATTTCTCTTCTTATTTTAATTACATTGATTTGGTTTGTACAAATCCTTTTCAATTTCAATTAGTTGAAGTTATTTGTTTTATTTTTTGAGATCTCTTCTAAGTATTTTGCCTCATGTCACACAGTAGTTTTAAAAGAAAATTCCATCTATTTCTCATTTTACATATATTTCTCATTTTACATATGTTAACTATCCACTTGGAACTCGCTGTAGGATATGCTGTAAGATACTAGTCTAAATTTATTTTTTCCCCAAACTGAGTTCCAGTTTTCCCAGCATCACTTGTCAAATAAGGAATCTTTCTGCAAATTATTTTAAGTTTTCTAGTTTCTCACTTGACTATTAGGTTTAGTTATATGTGATTCTTGCCCATTTTGTCTGTTTGATTTTTTAAAAATCTCTCTTAAAAAGGTAACAAATAGGTTTGGTGATTATCTAATCTGAGGCCTGGAAGTTTTGTTCCCTTTTATTCCTACATTTTGTCATTATTTCTTATGTGATTCTAGAATGTTTGATCCTCCAAAAGATATTTTATTTTTATAAAACAACCCATTGTAGTTTGAATGGTACAGCCCTAAATTTGTAAATTAATTTAGGTACTGTTACCTCCTTTGGAGTCTAACCAGGAGCAATAAATATGCCTTCAATCATTTAGTTTAATCTTTATTGAAATAATGTGTTCAATTATATTTTATGACTGTAATGTGTCATGGTAGATTGAATGCCAGCTATCTCCTGTGCTTTAAGCTATTTTGAATAGGATTAATTTTCTTAGCATTACCTTATGGATTTTGTTATTACTATAAGGAGAAGTAATGATTTTGTGTATTTATTTTCTATCCTACTTTACTGAAGCTATTACTTATCTCTTCATTTTTTTGAGGATTCTCTGGGACTTTTTTAAGTCATGTTGCCTAAAAATAGGAATGGTTTTGTCTTCTCTTTGTCAGTGCTTACTTCAATCTCTATTTTTTTTTTCAATTTACCAGGTTTACAACTATGTTAAATGATAGTGGGGGAAAGAGGATTCTTTCTTTACCCCTGTATTTATATGATAAAATGTATCCCCAATGCAAACAGTGATTTTGGACATATGCTTCTTGTAAAAAAATTATATTAATATTACAAATAACCCTTCTATGTCTACTTTTAAGTTTTTGCAGGGTTTTTTTTTTTTGCATCTCTTGCTTCCATTTAACCACTAGGTGGCAGTAGAGTCACTAACGAAACCTGATCATATTCAAGGCTTTAGGCTTTGTTTGACAGTTCCCATAAACCTACTGACCTTTGTGAACTATGTGCAATGTACTAGAGGAAGTTTCAGAGAACTGTTAGATAAGTTTTATGCTTCTCAGAAAGGAGATGACTTTATACCCTCCAACTTCAACTCTTTGTTCATGGCAATTTGTAAGTCTGAACTGGGGGTTCTTTTTGTGAGTGATGAAGCCCTTTGGCAGTCTGGCAAAACCTATGAACCCCTTCTCAGAATAGTATTTCTAAAAGCATTAAAAAATGTGAAATTACAAAGAAACCAACCATATTGAAATATTACTTTATATTATCAATGCTTGTATAATTTCTAGTTCTTTTTCTATATAAAATGTTGCAATTAATATTTTGCTATATATGGCAACTGTCTTTGATCTCCATAGAGTATATCTCTGAGGGTCGTGGCCCCTTTTGGCAGTCTGATGAAGCTCTTCTCAGAATGATGCTTTGTTTTTTAATGCATAAAATATAAAACATTACAAAGGAAACTGATTATATTGAACTACCAAGATATATTTTAAGAAATAATCCATTAACCATAGTTTAAGAATCTGTCTTTTAAGAGAAATCTTGCAATCTGTGCTAAAGATGAGTGGAATATCCACTGACCTAAGGAGGGTGGGGACTCCAGGAGTCTGGATCTTCCTGGGGAAGATAGTATAGACCTTTGGAGATTTTGTTTTGAAACCTAACAATTTTATTCCTTCATTTTTTCTATTATCCTTATATTTCCTTTGCACAAAGTAAATATTAATAGATAACTTTTAATTTAATCATTTTCCCTATAACCAATGGAAGCATGGCACCCAGTATGTAATAGAGAGGTCATGGACTCAAACTGCTGAATGAGACATATTTCTTTGGATCAAGCCAATGTGGGAATTTGTTTTGCTTCATAATGAATATTTGTTGAAAGGGTTTGTTTTTCTTTACCTTTTTAATGGGATGGTAGGAAGGAAAGGAAAAAAAATGATTGTTATATAAAAAAATAATAATATATATTATATTATATGTATACATATAATACATATAGATATTTACAGAATTTATGAGTGTATATAGTTGAAAATGTATACACATATATACATATACAGAGGGAATATATGTGTGAATAAAAACACAGAAAGTATATGTATGCACACACACACACACATATATATATATAAATATATATTCTTTCTATATTTTTTTCTCTATTGACTTGCTGCTACTGTAGTTATTCCAGACTTTAAAAAACTAGGTCCAGAAATATGGAGAGGGATCATATTAATATCAGATCCAGTTCCAATACCTTTAATCTGCCTGTAATTGAGGGTCCCTTTGGGAATAATACTAGTGGGTGCTACCCCATGAAACAAGAGGATGCTATGAATTTACACATCGCTTAGTAGACTACCTCCCAAACTAATCAATAAATGTGCAGTTGACCTATATCCAATCTGTAGAGGACTATAATTACCAACAGACCAGAGATACTCAAACATAATTCATAGATCCCAGTGGTAGTCATTTATCTGAGCCAGAATCCAGGTAGTTAATATTTTTCCGCCTGAAGTACTAGTTTCTTTTCAAGGCTTTCTTTTAACATAAGTTTCTTTTCTTTACTGTGATCCTAATCTTTTTCAGGATTACTGTTCTGAGGCTGTTGTGGTTGGTTTGTTACTGAGAGAAGAGAAATATTGCAGGTAGAAAGTCTCAAAAAGCCTCTCCAGATTTACTGGCTGACTCTAGGATTAATTAAGTTCTATTGGGCTATACAGAAAGTATATGAACTTCAAAATCCTCTTACAATTGCAAGGATGAAACTCAATATCAATGGGAAATATAGGTGCAAAAAACATAGGAAATGCCATATCAATGGCATCTGATGACTTTTTAGAATTAATTTATTAGTTTTGGTGAAATGTCATGATTAAGCTAAAGGTAGTTGTCTTTTGGGCTTTTTATCCTTAAAATATTTCTTCTTTTAATAGAGATAGGAAGCAATTAGTTTAGTGCTTTCCCTCTGAGTTTATCTCCAATTTATCCAATTTGCATGCTGACTCCCCCATTAGACTGCTAGCTCCTTGAAGTCAGGGGCCTTTCTTTTGCCTTTCTTTGTTAACTCAGTAATTAATGTGGTGGTTGGCATGTAGTAAATGCTTAAAAATATTTGTTGATTTGACTTCTCAAAATACTTGAGAGGTTATCCATCTCTCAATTAACTCTACCAAAATAATTTATCTTTCCCTGTTGCATGGTTTATGTCCTTCAACAACTTAAAAATAAATTTTGGTATAGTGGCAAGGGAATAAAATTTCAAGTCAGAAAACCAGGATTTTATTCCCAACTCAGCTCTTTACCTATGTGACCTTGGATTGGTCTATTCCTCCAGGCCTCAGTTTAGTGAGTTATAAAATGGATCATTTGGGCTAGATCAGTGCTTTGTTAAGGATACCTCAGGATCTTTGTATCTGTTTCAGGGGGTGTATGAGGTCAAAACTATATTCACAAGTTATAATTAAATTAATTAAAATAATAACACATTTGCCTATTAAAATAATCCTCTTTTTCCAACTACATATCTGTGTAAGGCCAGATTTTCTTCATATATTTTGCCAAAACAACAGATGGTAACAGATTGAATAAAGAAGCAGATATAAGAATCCAGTTGTCTTTCATTAAACTAAACTATAACTAAAAAGATTTTTAAAAAGTAAAACAATGCTATTTTTGAAATTAGTTTTTAATAAGAAATGGCATTTATGTTAATGCATGAATTTATTGTTTTGTAAATGTTTAATTAAGCATTTTAAAATAGTATCAATTTTAATTTCTAATCTACTAAATATCAATAGATATAATCCTCATAAATAAAAGCTTTTTTGGATTGTTAATTATTTTTAAGAATCTGAAGGACCAAAATGTGTGAGAACCACTATACTAGATAATCGCTAAGATCTTTCCAACTCTGTATCCTATGATTTGTGATTTTGTGCATTTTTGTGATGAATACACAAATTCATGGGGGTGGGGTGTTGAACAGCTCAGGAAATTCGAGGGAAATAATTTTTAAAAAGTAGGAAGGAAGGGGAACTTGTATCTGATCTTAAATTACTCTACAGAGGAATAATCTTTTTTTTTTTTAATGGTACTGGTTGAAAAAATAGAAAGGTGAATCATATTGGTTACATACCACCCAGAAGCAAATAAACATAATAGAATGATATTAGATGTACCCAAAGACCCCCTAGTACTGAAATAAGGGTTCCAGAATGAACTCAGAAACTAGAGACAACAGTAGCCAAATGCCCACGAAAACTGTCAAATAGTAGATACGTTTTAAAAATATTTATCAGTGGGATACTCCTGACAATAAAGTAATTTTTTTTAATGATGAAAGAAAGCACTCTAGCTCTGGAGTTGAACCAATGCCAAGGAGAAACTATTTTTTTCTTTTTCATTATTTTCCCTCAAAACTGTGGGAAGGGGTCGGTTAAGAAATCAGAGACCCCAACTCATCCTCCCTATCTACCAGATCTAGTCTCCAAATTCTTCAACCACTTCAAGACTATGGAAGAGGATTAGGGACAAGGGAAATATTTCTACCACAGTGCCCCCTCTATTACTGACAGAAGGTGAGCCCTGGCCTCAGCTCAGTGATCTAGTCCGGGTCTGTAGCACAGAGCAAGTGCTAGAAACCACCATAATCCTGACTCATCTGTTCAACTAAGGATACTTGGAAAGGACTTATAAGGAAGGCAAGGAAACCTATGTTTACTAAGTACCCACTGTCTGACAGTCACTGTGCCAAGTGCTTTACAAAATATGATCTCATTTGATTTGCACTACAACTCTGGGAGGTAGGTGCTATTATTATCTCCATTTTATAATTAAGGAAACTGAGGCAGCCAGAAGTTAAGTGAGTTACCCAGAGTTATGCAGCTAATAATTGTGTGAGGTGGAATTGAATTCAGAGCTTTCTGATCTTCCGGGCTTAACACTCTATCTGTTTCATCATCCATCTACCTCTGGCTTGACATAGGGCAGGACATGGCCCTGTATCCTCAGAAGTCCAACCCTCCAAACCCCTATGAGTCCAGCTTAGCTGCCTCTCAAAGGACTGTGGGAGGGGGTAGGGTATAAAGACCAGGATCTCAGTCACTGCATCCAAGATTATGATTTCCATCTGCATCTGTATCCTTTTCCCTGAATTCCTGGTTTAGGTTCCCAGGCTTTGTGACAATTGCCAGAATTTCCCTTCTCTAGCCAATTTAAAAGAGCGATCTGAGAGAAGGGAGAGTCATAACTGCCTCAGCTTCAGGACCCCAAGTGGACATGCTAATGAAGGCAGAGAACAACAGAGGGATGAGATCAGATAAGAGTAATATACTCCTTTCCATCTTCCCTCCAGCCAGTCAATAGCAAATTCAGGAAAGAAACTGAAACTTCAAGTGTTTACAGTAATTCAAAGCAAATCTACATCATAATTTAGAGACAGGTAAAATAGTCAAGTGTATGTAACTAAGCAGACGCACCCATTTTCTTCAAAATGAAGGCCTTTACTGACCAGCTTTAAAAGGAAATAAACAAGAAAACAAACCCTCAGCATTTCTATTTCTAGTCCTTAGTGAACAATTACTTTTTGCATAAGCCATCATAGCATGAAAATCAATGATGCCTTGAACAGACACTACATCCAGTACTGTTCCTTCTTTTCTAAGCAAGCAAAGCTTATTTTTGCTTCCAGTAGCCTTGGAGATTTTAGTGCCTTGTATCCCTGGCTTAATAATCAAATGATCAAATTCTCCAGTAATTAGGTTGCTGATGACACAAAACTGCGTGGAGACTCAGCAAAGACAGCTTTGAGAAATCAGAAAAAAAGCCCAGCCGATAACTTCACTCACTCTCAGTGGCTCAGCCTTCATGGGTCGAGAAATTTCACATCATTGAGCCATCCATCAGAAGTGTACTTAGAGGCCAGGGTAGCTGATCTGTGAATTAAGAGTCTTGTGGCACAACTCTTATTGGATTCAAAAGAGACTTTATATGTATGGATAGCAAGGAGGAATTTGAGACAAATTTCTTATTTCTGTTTCTGTTTCTATAATACTTCTGTTTAAAGTTATGATGACTCAATTATTCATTGTTCTTAGCTATGCTTATCAAACAGTGTTGTAGGCTGGCCCTGGTTGGGAAGGAGATACCTAGTCTACAGTTTTTGTATCACCTGCTCTGTCATGTACCCCCATCTGCAAATTGTCACCTTCTTGCTACCTTGGGAAGGAACTGAGATGCTGCAAATTCTTTCTCTAAGGTGGATCTCTTCTAATTGTCTTAAAGTTGCCTGTAAAAGCTCTCCCCACCTTGAAGCCATTGCTGATTTTCAGTGATCAGCCTGACAATGGATTGCTATCTTGATATATTTATTATAAAATCCTTTAAATTCTCTTTATCCTGAGTTTTGCCTTGTTAATTAGGTTGAAAGCCCAGATGAAGAATTTTCTTTTCAATACTTCCCAAATAGGAAATGAAAGATACAAAGCAAAATACCTGCAATGGAAATAATTTTATCCTTACAAAAGAATGCTTTGCCATTTGATGATGGTAATAGATCAGTTTTAATATGGTATAGTATTAATGTACAGTTTCTATGAGTAACCTTTGTCCAGCAGATGTAGAAGTATTTGCTACAGATAAAGAATATTATCCCCTTCAATCCACCATGAAAATAAGCACAGGCCCTCATATACTTTAGAGCACACTAAGTTGATACTAATAAACTATGGTTCTAGGAGAACCTCTGCTTACTGTATTTCTCCTTTCTGTCTTCTCTTTGCTTAAATTTTCATGGTATTCTGTATCTTTGTGAAAGAAGTGGGTTGTATTCTTACCCTCCTCACCCCCCCTTTTTTTTTCTTCTTCTGACAGATGTTTTTTCATTTAAACTACTACTAACCAGAATAAAATGAGGCTATTATTTCTGACAGGAGTCTTATCTTTCTTGACCTTTATTCATCTGCAGACACTATTGACCACATTTCATCCTGAATAGACTCTTGTCTCTGAGATTTTGTGATGTTGTTCTCCCTTGGTTCTGCTTCTACCTATCTGACCATTCATTCTCAGTCTTTCTCTCTTCCTTTCTTTCCTTGGATCATCATCCACATCACAGCTTGCCAGAATCATGATTTTGTTTGAAAGCACATTTCTTGGTGATCTTATGTTGCTGCTATTTTTTTTAACATTTTATTTTAGCGCTAATTTCATTCCATTTGGGGTTCTCATCTTCTACAAACCTGGTTGGGGTCTGCAGAGAGCATGTTAATATAGTGATTCCTTATATTATTGCTTTAGACATGAAAATCTTGGTCAAGAACATGCCTAGTATTTTCTATCATTAGTTCAGCTTCTCTTATGTATCAATCACAAAACCCAACTAGGCTGAAGTCAGAGGCCAATATAGGAATTGTAGAACTAGTTAAGTCTATCAGAGAAGAGAGCCAAATGGAAAATTATATATATACTAAACATCCGTTGTGGGCACTGCTCTGGCTATGCCTACTGAATGAAATAATGTAGCATCAGAGGATTTTATTTGGGAGGAAAGTTTGTGATGATCTTGTCTACTTCCATCATTTTCCAAATGAGGAGACTGAGACCATAAGAAGTTCAGTGAAGTGCCCACGAGGGCATACAAGTAGTAAATAGCAGTTACAAGTTGAAATAAATTTAAATTATTCAAAATTCAGTGTGTGGTGTAGTGAAAAAAGCTCTGAATCTGGCATCAGGATAGATCTGGGTTTACATACTTCCTGGCAGTAGATAAGTCACCTAATCTCTCTAATGCCTAGTTTGTCTAGAAGATGGAAACAGTAATGAATATATTACCTACATAACGGAATTATTATGTGGCTCAAGGGAGAGAATATATTATTAGCCCTGTATCAATGTCTTATATACATGTATTTTCTCCAAATCACTACTGAACATGCCTTTTTTCCTTTTTTTTTTTTGGAGGGGAGAAGGCAGGGCAATTGGGGTTAAGTGACCTGTCCAAGGTCACATGGCTAGTAAGTGTTAAGTGTCTGAAGTCAGATTTGAACTCAGGTCCTCTTGACTCCAGGGCTGGTGCTCTATTCACTGTGCCACCTAGCTGCCCCCCACCCCACCTTTTTTAGTGTAGATAAACCTATATCATTTGCTCAACCTTATTCTTACTAACTATATAATATTTTCCCAATAAATTTACAGAAAACTCATTTTTCTTTCCTAACAAACTGAATGTGGAGAAGCTGATAAAGTTGGAGTGGATAAAACCATGAATCTCTTTTGGTATACTACAAACCTAAGGGAAATGGAATAATCATTTTTTAATGATATCTTTCATTCTAAAAATAATCATATTGGTGTGTTATTTACATATTGTATTTTCTGGTTTCAAAATAATGTTATATACACTATCTTAGCTTGTGAACTAGGTGGAGTATGCATTAATTCCATTTTGCAGAAGGGGAAATTCGGGCCCAGATAGTGCTTTACTTCAACTTGAAAACTTTCAGGGGTAGTACTTAGTGGGCAGAGGTAGTAGAAACTCATTCAAGGATGAGGGAATTCAGTGTGGGCTTCATTTAATGAGCATAAAACATGCAACTCCCACATAAAGTTTCACAGTGTAATGAGAATGGGAATTTGAAGATCTTCCCTGCCCCTTAATCAACCTAGGGGGGAGTTCGAAGACCTCCCCTGCTTTGAAAGTAAACTCTGCCCCCTGATAGGCTGAATGTAATCACATGGAGCCTGTGGTGGGAGGAGTTTGCTGAAGGGAAGCAGAGTCCACAGGAACCTAGTTCAGACCTAGACAGACTTGGAGGAGAGAGAGGATGCTCATTAAGGAGATAGAGAGGCTTGTGAGTAAATATTTATCTTATATTGGTTTGTGGGAAGGCTGAAGGATGCTGTGTTTCTCAGCATTACTATGGCTTCGGAATATTTTTGGTACTATGATGGAATTAGCTTACTGGTTTTGGGATTTAGTTCTCTGGTGTATAAAGAAATGCTTCAGTTCTATCCTCTATCTGGAGAGTTTGGCATATTTTGCAATCGAACGTCATGCCATATGTAGAGTCACAGTCTTTATCATGATCTTGGGTGCTGTAAATATTGCATTGGCGCTACATATTGCAAATTACTTTCTATTCCAAGTAAAAGTAAACTCCCTTATTCCCCAGTAATCTTTCAATCTTGATAAAATGGATTTTTTTTGCCTGCTACTCAAACCTTGTTGATCATGACAATAATCAGCAAAAGTGTCATGAAAAATATAAAAAAAATGTATTAGTTTAAAGAAGATCAAACTATTTACATAGTGATTGATATTCAAAGGACTGGTTCTGCTTTCTCAATGTAGTAAATAGAAGAAAGGTGACTAGTCTTTTGTGCTTGTTTCTACCATCCCAACCTTTGTCATTTGCATAGAACACAGAAGCAAGATAGAAGAAAGTTGAAAAAAGTTTCTTTAATAAAATTTTACATAGCTCCTTTTCTGATTAAAGATTGTAAGATCTTTGAATCACAGATTTAGAATTGGAAAAGAGCTAAGATATTGCCTAGATCAACCCACTTATTTTACATAAAACCACTTTCCCAGAAAGGTCAACATGCACAAGGTGACACTGGTAATAAATAGCAGAGTTAGGAACTGATCTCCAGTTTTCTCACTTTAAAATTGATTAGGGGGAAGCTAGGTGGTGCGGTGGAGTTAGGGGGACCTGAGTTCAAATCCCATCTAAGACAGTTACTACCTGTGTAATCCTGGGCAAGTCACAACCCCAATTGCCTCAAAAATATTGCTTGCTCTTCCCATTGTATCATCATACAAGGTAGAAGCAGAACTTGGATAATACTTGCTATCAATGGAAGGTGCAATAAGAACTAAGGTCTAAAATGAGCTGCTTCATATGAAGCATATGAAAGTTGAACTGAGTGAGTAGAAGGAGACCATATTTGGGCAGCATAGTTCAAAGAAAAAAAACAATCTTAACCTATGTCTTTGCCCCCCTTTTGATAGCTTGAGGAAGGTGATTCATTGTGTGTTGTGCTCGTCCTTCATTTTTGAAGAAGACCATGGCATCATGGAAATGATGACATGACTTGTAGTCAACTGTGATTTGAGTGAGGGAGGGCTGTGCAAGGTCACCAGCCTCACTTTCTCCTCCAGAACCATCTGGAAGGATAGAACGAAGGAAGGAAGTAAGAAAAGAAAGAAGGAAGGAAGGAAGGAAGGAAGGAAGGAAGGAAGGAAGGAAGGAA
>NW_027187296.1:4722395-4787969 GCF_028583685.1 Petaurus breviceps papuanus | reverse complement strand
AGGAAGGAAGGAAGGAAGAAAGGAAGGAAGGAAGGAAGAAAGGAAAGAAGGAAGAAAGGAAGGAAGAAAGGAAGGAAGGAAGAAAGGAAGGAAGGAAGAAAAGAAGGAAGGAAAGAAGGAAGGAAGGAAGGAAGGAAGGAAGAAAAGAAGGAAGGAAGGAAGAAAAGAAGGAAGGAAGGAAAGAAGGAAGGAAGAAAAGAACGAAGGAAGGAAGGAAGGAAGGAATGAATGAATGAAGGAAGGAAGGAATGTAGCTGATAAAGCCCAAGTTAAGTGGGCAACTTCTGGACATCAAAATTTACCTTCCTTTGGAGAAGAGAGGGAGAGGACCAGTTGAGTCACCCAACTAGCTGGGTCCCCACAGCAGCTCAGTCTTCTCACAGGTTGTGTTTGTCCTTCGTTTTTGAAGAAAATCATGGCATCAGGGAAATGATGACATGATTTGCAGTTGACTATGATTTGAGTGATGGAGGGCTGTACAAGGTCACCAGCCTCACTTTCTCCTCCAGAGTCATCTAGATCCAGGGACCTGATATTCATCAGGATGACAGAAGATGGCTCAGGATGCAATGCGAGACCCTGGCCCTTTTAGACCAAGGCCTTTTCAGGTACTCACTTACAGTGAGGTAACACCCATTCAGTGAATAGATCTCTTTAAGAAGTGAGTCAAGGGATGGCCCCATAGTCTTTTACTGAAAAACCCCAGCATTCTAATGTTGAGGAGATGTTTATTAACTAGATGGGGTGCAATCAAAGGCATAAGATGGTGAAGACCTGTCCAGTGGTGGTAGATATATGGGAAAAGAGATCCCAAAGGTAGAAATGACAAGACTTTTTATTAGACTGGATATATGGAGTGAGTGCAAGATAGATGTCAAGGATGACTCTGAGGCTATGAATCAGGGTAACTGAGATGAGGAGTGATGCCCTTGACCACAGCAGAAAATACTGAAAGAAGGGGACAGTTTAAGGGGAAAGACAATCAATTCTACTTTGGACATTTTGAACTTGTGATGCCAATGAGACATCCAGTTTAACATGACTAAAAATGTTGCTGATTCTAAATTTCCTTCAAGATGTCCAAAAAGCTATTGATGATTCTAAACTCCTCACTCTTACCCCACATATGCTGTCACCAAATCTTGCTGTTTCTACTTTGGCACCATCTCTTACATTTAACTCTTTGTCTCCACTCGCAGTCCCCTCTCACTGTTCACCTATATATATTCAACAACCTCTTAATTGATTTCCCTTTTCCAAGCCTCTCCTCACTCAAGACATACAGTGCTGACAAAGCATAGGTATGACTTTGTCACTCCCTTACTCAACCAACTCAACTAGTTTCCTATTGTCTCTAAGATATAATATAAATTTCTGTTTAACTTTTATGTCGTATAGAATTTGGTTCCAGTCAACATTTCCAACCTCAATTAACATTATTCCTTGTCCAGTTTGTCAAATTCAACCAAATTACCTTCCCTCTCTTCCTAACATATGACCATCCACCTCCCATCTCCACACTATTGGTCCCATGTGTCTGGAATGCACTTTCTCTTTTATACCATCCCCTAGAGTTTCTCCATTCCTTTAAACACAGCTCAATACAAAGCCTTTTCTATTCCTCCCAATTGCTAATGTCCTTTTTTCCCAAAATTTGTGTTTAGCTACTTTGTGTACAATTATATTTATTCTCTCTCTCTCTCTCTCTCTCTCTCTCTCCATATATATGTATGTATCCATATGTGTTTATGCAATTTTTTCACTTCTTTAGGATATAAGCTCATTATGAATAGAGATTGTTCTGTTCTTTATACATGTATCTCTACTATTTTACACAGTGCTTGGAGCACAGTAGATTCTTAATAAATAGTTGGTTATTGACTGATAATTCCAAATTGATTTCTGTAATGGTTGAACTAAGACACAGCCAATCACAACTAAATAACAATAGTGCATTAGTTTGCCCCTCATTCAAAAACTCCTCCAAGCTTTATTCTTCTCATCTCATAAGCTTATAAATAGGGCTTGTTTCACATATGTATATGTTTTTAATATTCCCAGTACTTAGTTCAATCCTTTGCCCATAGAAGGTATTTAATAAATGTTTGTTGACAGAAAAATTGTATGGCTTTTGGGTGAAACCTCAGAGTTATTTTTGCGTGTGTTTCTCTTATTAGCAGTGATTTGGAACATTAGTGCAGCAGAGTAAGTTGCCTAATAAAAACTATCATGCCCAGGAGAGAGCCAAGCTTCATTTTCTTGCTGAACTGTGGAGAGGAGCAATTAAATGACTTGCCCAGCAACCACATTGCTCCTTTGGGGAGCAGTATGAGGACAGTGAAAGAAGAGACAGCTTCAAGACCATGCAATGGCAGAGGTGGGATGTGGCTTGGCCACATGTAATCCCTAATGTGTGCTGCCCTAAGATGAATTCCCTGTGTGTTCCTTCTTCTCACTGTTGTACATTTTCATGGGAGAATTCACTCCAGGTTAGTGGAATGCATTTGTTTTTGTTTGTTTTTACTACTATTCATTTTAGTAAAGGACTATGATTTGAGGTAATTTTATCAAATGACTATTAAAGGTTAATTGAACATATGGGACTTCCTTGGTTATTTTTAGGAGTGAGGCCCCACAGAGTAACTGAAAGTAGTCATGTCCAAGGGGACTCAACCTGCAAATGCCAATTAGGGAAGAACTGCTAAGTACGTTAAAATTTTGCTGCCCTTAGAGCTTTGTGTTTTTCCAAGGCCTATGTACAAACTTACCAGTGCAGCCTGATTTCAACCAAATTCTTTGGACAGAAACTGATTTAGGAAGCATCAGTGCCACTTCTTACTAATACTAACTGGACATCATATTTCATTTAATCTTTTATCAACTAAGATGAAAGAACATGGCTTGATTTTGAGAAACTCATTAAATCATAGGGATTGCTACCCTATTAGTCAAAATCTCCACAATTAGGATGGTTTTAATATAAGCTTATACAACAAAATTAGAAATATCAATCAGCTCCCCCATACCTAATTATCTATTAAAGATAACTTAAAAATCTATTAATGGAGGTTTCAATGAAATTTTCTCAATATACATTAAAACCAAAGAAAAGAAAGAAAAGAAATATATAAAATGTCCAAAAGGATATAAAACACAATTCCTGGATGTTTTGTTTTTAGGGGCTTTTCATCCCATTTCAAAAAGTATTATAGTGGGCTTTATCTTCAAATTGTGGTAAAGCGAAGTTGATGGAGAAACTTGGTTTAAATGCAAGTGTAAATACTTGACTAATGTCTATAACCACACTGCTCTCTTGTTTGGCATTGGTCTTAATAAGTATTGTATATGGTCATTAAAAAGAACCTAAAATATAGAAACCTGAAATACAATTCAAAGTTCCATCCTTTAATATGTAATTTGGCATTTCATTTCTTACACAAAATAATCAGAATAGTTAAATGGCTTCATTACTCAAAGTTTTAGAATTTCTGAAAATATTCTAATACTTTGTCAAAATATCCCCAGAAAATGGGTCAGAAATCTCCAGTTTGTTTAGTTCTGACCTGATTTAGCTGGTGTAATTAGTCTATTTGGAAATGTGGCTACAGTGAGCATCATGCAGGATGTATCAGAAATAAAATGGCACAAATTGGAACTGTCAGTGAGCTGAATGCTAACCTCTACAATTTTCTTTAGTGATTACTGGTAATTTGCTCACTGCAGGATGAGGGAGTATTGATAAATAATATCCTTTGAGAACTTTTAAGTGAATCTAATTCTCTGGCAAAAAAAATAGTGTGAATGGCTAGAAAATTATGATCATCAAACTGTATTAAGATTTGAACTCAAAACTTAAGTCAGCACATTTGCTAACTCTGGAACCTGTTCTGGCTTCTCTTATTCAGCTTCCTAACCTTTCTTTTAAACCCATTTCAAACTCTACTTCCTTCCTTGAATCCTGTCCTGACTGCAGTCACTAATATCCTCCTCTTAAAACTCACCTTGTGCTGTGCTTGTACTTCTCTTAATAAGTGTTATTATTTTGTTATACTTAAAATGATCATTAAGAATGATGATGGTGATAATGATGATGATGCCATAATTTCGGGGTTACACTATAACTACACTGTATTCCTTCCTTCCTTCCTCCCTTCCTCCCTCCCTCCCTTCCTCTTTCTTCCTTCCTTCTTCCCTTCCTCCCTTCTTTCCTCCCTCCCTCCCTTCCTTCCTCCCTCCCTTCCTTCCTTCCTTCCTTCCTTCCTTCCTTCCTTCCTTCCTTCCTTCCCTCCTTCCCTCCTTCCTTCCTTCCTTCCTTCCTTCCTTCCTTCCTTCCTTCCTTCCTTCCTTCCTTCCTTCCTTCCTTCCTTCCTTCCCCTCCCCTTCTCCTTTCCTCTCTCTTCCTTCTCCTTGCTCTTCCTCCTTCTCTCTCTTTCTCCTCCTCCTTTTCTTTCCTTCTCGTTCTCATTCTCATTCTTCTCTTCCTTCTTCTTCATCATCATCTCCATCTTCTTCTTCTTCCTCAAACAAACTAAGACCAGGGAAGGACCTTAATTTTAAAAGACTGAGGTCATCCACTGCATCCTAGGCCATCATCCATCACCTTGACTTTTGTTTTACCACTGGATTTTGATGACTCTGGAGGAGAGAGTGAGGCTGACAACTTTGTACAGCTCTGCCCCACTCATATCCAATTTATGCTTATATTTATATATATATATGCAGATGTTTTTCAATATGAACCTTTGCTACATTGCTTATTCCTTCTGCTAACAAAAGAGGAACAACAATAGCGTAAACAAGGTTAACCAGAGGGAAAGATCTATGACAGTCAGTAGGCAAAACCATCAGTCAAAGAATGTCCCAGGTTAGAGCTTCTTCTGACAAAGGGCCCTACATTGACTGATTAAACCAAGAGACAGTTATTACAACATAATGTCCTAACATCTCTTTGGATTAAAAAAATTGTCTTCAATTGGATAATACCTTTGTTCCCTCATATATACACACACACACAAAATATGAAAATACATGATTCGAAAATGAATTTTTTTTGCATTGAATTTCTTTGCCAAGAGTCTGAATGTGGTCATAGGATATAAACAAAATGTTCTTCAAATCACTATTGTATTCTATTAAAAACATATAAAATACATTTATTCCAAATAATTTTCAATAAAAAATAAAAATGAAAATAACTCTGAGGATTTACCTCATATCTAACAAAAGTAGCAGGTGGCAGAACCTGCACCTGGAGTCAGATTGTTGTTCACTTATGTCTGACTATTTGTGACTCCATGGACCATATTATCCATGGGATTTTCTTGATAAATATACTGGAATGGTTTGCCATTTCCTTCTCCAGTGGACTAAGACAATCAAAGGTTAAGTGACTTGCCCAAGGTCACAAAGCTAATGAGTATCTGGGGCCAGATTTGAACTCAGTTCTTCCTGATTTCAGTCCAAATATTCTATCCACTGAGTCATCTAACTGCCTCTGGGGTCATGAAGACCCGACTTCAAATCTGACCTCAGATTGGTATGTGACCCCAGACAAATCACGTCATTTCTTTTTGCTTCAGTTTCCTTGTCTGTAAAAAATAGGGATAATAATAGTATTTACCTCTGAGGGTTGTTGTGAGGAACAAATGTGGAAATAATTATAAAGGCCATCATAATCACTGGTTTATGATAGGTGATAAATAAATGTTAGCTATTATTACTGTAATGAAAGTGCTAGAGAAAGACAGATGCACTAACAAATATACCTTTAGTAGAATTCTGTTTGTTCTATTCTAGAAATTAGTTTGTATGTTTTTAAAAATTTACTAAAATATATATATATGTGTATACATATAATATACGTACACATATGTATATATGTGTATATATACATATATATGTGTATTCCTCGACCCAGTGATACCACTGCTAGACATATATTCCTAGGAGATCAAATACAGTAGTAGTGAATGTTATACAAAGCCTCACAATATTTCTGTTTCCCTTGCAATCCACAGGCAACATTTGCTGAATAACTGATCAGGCTCATGGAAGGAATCTAGGGGAATTTTTCTGAGTTCATTTTTCTCAGTTTTTACCCAGCTTTTCCAGGGACCCTGAATGCTCCCACAAAATTTTTCTTACTGCTCAAGATGATAACTTCACAACCTGGCCTATTTAACATCATGATCACACTGGCTTAGCTTACTCACCTATCAAAATACATTTTTAAAATTAACTTTTTCACATAAGATCTTGTGAAAAAAATGATCTGGAGGTTTAATAAGCTTCAAAGTTAATATATGTCAACAGTGTATATAGCATGACACTGAAAATTATTGATTTTATCTTAGCTTCACTCTCCATAACATGTATTATGCTAGTTCTGCTGTGCTCTGCTTTGATCACACTACAAATAGAGAGCTGTGTTCAATCCCAGGAACCACTTTTTATGAAGGACACTGAAAAGCTTCATTGTGTCCAGGGGAGACTGACCAGGATAGTGAAATGACTGGAGACTACTCTCTTCTCCATTACTATTCCTTTTTCTCTTCAATGTGGTAACCTAGACTTTGCCCCTAGAGCCTGTGGCTCTGATAGTTGCACTTTTGCCTCATCTATCCTTGGCTCAGATTTTCATACCATTTCCTGCTAAGTTTCATGCCATGTTAGTTACATTCCCACCCCTTTCTGGTTCCCTTTAATACGTTACCTTCCCACTTTGGAATGTAAGGTCCTTGAGAGCAGAAATTTGCTTTTATTTGTATCACAAGCACTTGGCACAGTGACTGACATATTTTAAGTCTTTAATGAATTCCACACCTCTCAGTCTGCCTGCATATTTTATATGAAGAATGGTTGAAGGAAAGGTCTTGATAGTTATCTTCCACTTGTGGAAGATTTAGAAGAATAAATAGAATTGTTTGGCATGGTCCCAGTGGGCAGAACAAGGAACAGTTATTAGATACTTCAGAAAGGTTCAATTTATAGAAAAAGATTTTAAATGTACAACAGACCATCTTGAGAGAGAGTGGACTACATCTAACTGGATAATCACTTGTTTTGGTTGAATTGACTTCTAGCACCTTTTCCATCTCTGAAATTACTTAATTCTATAAGGCTTTGGAACAAGGTGTTTGGGGGAGCTTCACTGTTTTTGTGGCTTTTTCTAAATTAAAAATGAAAGCCAACAACTTTTTCTAGTAAGTTTTCCCAATATTCCATGCATAATTTGACTAGGTTTCAGAGACTCTCCAAATATTCCCATCTAAAACAAACAAACAAAAAGAATAAGAAATGTCTCTGCACCTGAACATTCTGTGAAAATTTGCACAGTCTGCTCTCATATAACATTAAAAAAATCCAGTTCAGTATCAAAAATATTTTATCTTTGAAATACATAAAAAGTTCTTAAGGAAGAGCTTGAAACCTGAATTGGATAAAATTGGCATTCTAGTTGTTTCATCTCATTTAATTTGATAACTTTGTAATTCACAAAGATATATCATTCAATCTTTGTTATAATTGGCAGATTGCCTGTGATAAAGACTAAAGGGAAAAACAGACTGCTTCCTAGTTTTTGAATCTGTTCTCCCTCAACATTGAACTTAAAGCAGTAAAGAAAAGTATGGACTGGGCAAACATGTTGTTTATAGATTCTAGTAACCATGAATAATTCTCTTATGGGAATGCTGTTTTGCTGTTTCCCAAATCCTAGTTTAGTTTGCTGTGTTTGTTATTTGCAGACACTCACAACTGTTTGGCAATGATCTTATAGTGTCTGATTTTTGCTATAGTGAATTGTTATTTCAAAAAAGAAAATCTGAAAGCTGAGCTTGGTATTTTCATACAAATTTATGAGTGTAATTGATTTTATGTGAATTCTTTGCTGCAGTGATACATCTGTAAAATACATCCTAAAAATGTCTTAGCTTTAAAGGAAAAATCCAACACCTTGTATTATCCTCTCCATTTGCATTTGAATATATTAAATAGAATTTAGTCCTTGAAATGTCATTTCTATGAATTCAAAAGTGATTTCGCTATTTATCAAAGTATATCAATTTAGAGAATGCCTTCAATTTGTATATGACCATTATTATATATTTAATGAAAATAATTTAAAATAAAAAATATTGAGCAATACTTAATAATGAACTAAAAAGAATCAAGAATTAATCTGTCAAATTTTTCTTTATTCAAAAATATGAAAAATAAAAATATAGGAAAGAATTAGAGATGGAATTAATTTCTTTTAAATTCAGTGTAGTGACATGAGAATTTGAAAACAATTTTAAGAAATATAAACAAGCCAAAGAACATGTTTACAAGATTTCAAATCAAAGTAATTAATACCAATAGAGTGGAAGTTCCCTGGTGACAATGGAAAATTTTCATTTTGTTTTGAATTTTCAGTGCCCGAGCCAATGGCCACAGAACAAGTACTTAGCAAATATTTGCTGGATTGAATCAAATTATCCACATATTTCCATGAAAACTATCAAAGGTAAAATTATATAATTTTCCTTTTTGTGTCATTCTAAAAGGTATTACTTGAAATTATGTTGACGTGAAAACTCTAGTACACGAGGATGACTTGCACTTTTGTAAGAAATCTAGGGGGCGGCCAGGTGGCTCAGCGAGTAAGAGCACCAGCTCCAGTGTTGGGATGACCTGGATCAAATCCGGGCTCAGATACTCAGCACCACACCCAGAAATAACTGGCCCTGTAACCTTGAGCAAGTTACTTAACCCCGATTGCTTTAAAAAAAAAAAGAAATCTAGGAAAGCTTGAACCATTTAATATTATGATAATTTGTCCTATCAGGCCAACATGTTGCAGGCAATTGAACTTCATTTAAATAAAATGCAACACTCATTCCTATCAAAAAAACCTAAAAGCATAGGTAAAAATGATTTTTTTCCTTAAAATCATAAAGAACATATATCTAAAACCATCATTAAGCATTATTTGTAATGGTGATAAGCTAGAAGTCTTCCCAGTAAGATCAGGAGTGAAACAAAGATGACCATTATCACCAATATTACTCAATATTGTAGTAGAAATGTTAGCAATAACAATAAGAGAAGAAAAATAAATTGAAGGAATAAGAATGGGCAATGGAGCAATTAAACTATCTTTTTTTTTTTTTTGCAAATGATATACTTAGAAAATTCTAGCGTTTCACCTGCAAAACTAGTTAAAATGCCAATAATTTCACCATAGTATTAGGATATAAAAATAAACATCAGCATTTTTCTGTATCACCAAAAAAAACCCTGCAAGAAGAGAAAAAAAGACATATCCAGTCGACTTAAAATAACTGTAGATAGCATGAAATACCTGGGAGTATACTTGCCAAGACAAATCCAGGAACTACATAAATAATTGTAAAATACTTTTTTTTTTTACAAATAAACTCAAATTTAAGTAAAGAAATATTAATTTTTCATGAAGTGCAGAGTTAATATAATAAAATATCAATTCTACTTAAACTAATCTACTTTTTCAATGCTGTCCTAAGTAAATTACCAAAAAATATTTCATTTAGCTAGAAAAAATAATTCATTTAGAAGGACAAAAGGTCAATAATATCAAAGGAATTGATGAAAAAAATGTAAAGGAAGGAAGTTTAGTAGTACCAGATCTTAAACTGTATTATTAGGCAGTAATTATAAAAACTATCTGGTACTAGCTAAAAAATAGAAAGGTGGATCCTTAGAACAGAGTAGACAGACAATACACAGTAGCAAATGATTATAGTAACCTTGTGTTTGACAAATGTAAAGATTTGAGAATTTGGGATAAGCATTCACTATTTGGTAAAAAAAAAAAATTGGGGAAACTGGAAAGCAATCTGGAAGAAACTAGGTTTAGCTCAATATCTGACACAATTTACCAAGATAACGCCAAAATGGATACATGACTGAAATATAAAGGAAGGTATCATAAATAAATCAATAATAAATAAATAAATCAGAAGAACATTACCTAACAGACTTATGATTATAAGAATTTATGAATAAACAAGAGATAGAAACCACTGTGAGGTGTAAGATGGATCTTTTTAATTACTCTAAGTTAAAAAGGTTTGTACAAATAAAACTAATATATCCAAGATTAGAAGTAAAGTAGAAAATTGGGGGAAAATTTATATTTAGTTTTTCAGATAAAGGTCTCATATCTCAAATACATAGAGAAATTTGTTAGGTTTATAAGAATACAAGTCATTCCCCAATTGATAAGGGGTCAATGGATACAAACAAGATG
The DNA here is from genome assembly GCF_028583685.1 of Petaurus breviceps papuanus. Taxonomy (NCBI): domain Eukaryota; kingdom Metazoa; phylum Chordata; class Mammalia; order Diprotodontia; family Petauridae; genus Petaurus; species Petaurus breviceps. Next base: position 4,777,699 of record NW_027187296.1, on the reverse strand, counting down.
CTTTCTGATGAAGAAATCAAAACAAAATATAGTCATATAAAATGCTCTAAATAATTATTGATTAGAGAAATGCAAACTAAAGTAACTGCGATTTTGTCTCACATCTATTAGATTGACTAAAATGATAGAAGGGGGAAGTTACAAATGTTGGAGGGAATGTAGAAAAATTGTGAGACTAATACAGTGATGGTGAAAATGAACTGATCTACCCATTTTGGAGAGCAACCTAGAATGATGCCTAAAGAGCTGTAAAACACCCTTTTACCCAGTAATACCACTTTGAGGTCTGTCTCACAAAGTGTTCAGGGAAAAGGAAAAAGAACCTTTACATTTGCAATATTTATAGCAGCTCTCTTTGGGGACAAAGAACTGGAAATTGAGGGGATGCCTATCAATTGGGGAATGACTAAACAAGCTGTGGTATATGATTGTGATAGAATACTACTATGCTATGAGAAATACTGAGCATGTTGATTTTGGAAAAAAAACATGGAAAGAATTTGATGTAATAATGAAAAGTGAAATGAGGAGAATCAAACGTACATTGGATACAGTAACAGCAACATTGTTTGAAGAATGCATTTGAATGATTAAGTTATTCTAAGTGTTATGTAAACTCAAATCAACCAGAAAGGACCTATGAAGGAAGATGCTATGCACCTCTAGAGGAAGAACTGATAACTAGTTATATGCATAGTATGGTTTTATGTACATGCTTATACTCACATATCTATTTATCTTTTTATTTGTCTATATATCTATGTCTGTGTCAAATGTTGGCCTTCTCTATTGTGGGTTTAGGAGGGAAGGAAAGAGAAAGACATTTTGATACTTAAAATGTAACAAAAAATATAAAATTAAGTTAAAACACACACACACACACAAAACAACACCAACAACTTTGCAAGCAAAGTTTCCCCTCAGTAATAAACTGATGTGCTCACTTAATATTCCATTTATAAATTTGCCTGGTGTGGTTATGACCACAGAGTGCCATTTAAGAGTAGATTACTGTTATTATGGATTCCTTCACTGCCAGCATGACATTGTCATAGCTTTCATTTCTTACTTGGTGACTTCATAAATTTATTTGATAAATGATTTAGTTCCTCTTTTTGTAGAACAATGTTTACTGGTACAGAAAAGTAGGATTGAAACACCCACCTCTTCAGAATTGGGATTACATAACTGCAAAGAAGGAATTTTTCTTAATGGCAGAAGGAAATACTGGCAGGAAATCTAGATCTGTAACTACACTGAAAATGGTGACCATCTGTTGTCTGTTTCATAGAACAAGAGAAAGTGTACTTCTATTAAAATATGAGGTACTTGTGGTTAGCACATTAATAATTAAATTTATATAATCCTTTATTTTTCTCCAAAGAATGTTTATACCTATTATCTCATGAAACCTCAAAGTACTCACTTGAGATAGAAGGAATTATCTCACTTCTAATTAAATATAAAGTAACTGAGGCAGTGAAATTAAATAATACTTTCAAGGCACAACTGGAGATAAAACCTAGGTACCTTGATACTTGACATAGTAATAATATTGAGTGGAATCTCTTTTTCATTTCTATGTTCTTTTGAAGTAACACTGGCAACCATTTGATCAAGTCTGGGTTGGATGGAATCTTTCTAGAAGTCAGAGTAATAGATTTGGGAAACTATTCAAAATCCTGCTGTCCTTATGAGCCCAGCACCTCGTTATTTCAATGTCTTATCAAATAATTTGACAACTGCACACATGTGATTCATTCCATGTCTACCCCATATAGAAAGCATATCTGAGGGATGATGAGGTCAAAACTAATTTGAGGTCTGAGTAGAAAATATTCAATTTGATTTTTTATCAGTTATAAGATTACACTTCCCACCACCCATTCATTTGCAAAGTTCATGCTTTATACTGGAAATCCATTATTCTGTCCACCATTCTTTCCATTGCCACTTCCTTTGTAAAATCCCTTCCACTATGAAAGTATTCCTTCTCTGTCCCCCAATTTCCATAAAACTATTTGTTTGGTAATTCCCTTTGTACCCTTAATCTACTACCCAGTTACTGTTCCTAGTATTATTATACTCATTCTATTCATATTGTGTCTTTTCCCTACCCAACACTCTTGCAGTGGAATTTAAGCACTGAGGACAGGGATAGTTTCATCTTTGTAGATACTCCAGTGCCTGCTGCTATGCCTGGAACGTAGTTATAGTTGTACAAATAGTTCAAGAATTGAATTACCAGATAGCATGCTATATTTACAGTATAATAATAGCAGGTACTGTATCTTATTTATCTTTCCATTTTTCTCAGTGCTTAGAATATGGAATTATATATAAGGAAGCATTATTACCCATGAAATAAGTGAATAAATATCACAATACTGAAAATGTAATTATAAGGGATGGCCAGGTGGCTCAGTGAGTAAGAGCACTGGCCTCAGTGTCGGGATGACCTGGGGATCGAATTCCAGGCTCAGATACTTAGCACCACACCCAGAAATAACTGGCCGTGTAATCTTGAGCAAGTTACTTAACCCCAATTGCTTTAAAAAAAAAAAGAAAATGTAATTATACTTCTATAACGATAGTTATTGAGAATGGCCAATATACAAATACTAGAATTTACATACATACTTTTTGTCCTTTTAGAACAGAAATATTACAGAGTTAGAGACCATTGATTGGGGTATGAAGGTGCCTCATGAAATCATTTGTTTCAGATAGGGGGTCTTCAAGCAGCTAAAGTATAATTTTGGCCTGACCATGAACACCAAGTAAACAGATGTTCTCCACCAGGCAGCACTACACCATCCATATGTGGAACCATCAGTTCCATCAAATGGATAAATTCTGAATGCTGTGGATAAATTCATTTACCTTGGAAGTAATACTTACTTACTTGTAAGTAATTACCAGGGATGTCCACATAGATGACGTGGTTGATGCATTCATTGCCAGAGCTAGCTCAAGTGTTTTTGAGGCTCAGAAGGAAAGTATAGGAGAGAAAAGGTATTAGGATGCCTACCAAACTGAGGGTGTACAGAGCCATCGTGCTGACCCCATTGTATGCCTGTGAAAATGGAGAGTATAACAGCGCCGGGCCAAGAAATTGAATTGTTTCCTTTTGAATTGGCTTAGGAATATTTTGAAAAGTACCTTCCAAGATAAAGTACTAAACAGCGAGGTCCCCTCTCAAGGTGAACTGGTAAGTATTCATTCAAATTCTATGGCAGACAGTACAACTCTCATGGGCTGCTCACATTGTTTGAGTGTAAAATGCATCTTTGCCTAAGAAAACATTATTTTATGGAGAACTCATATGAAAACCACCCCACGTGTCATGCCTGCATCCAAGAAGGTGCTATGCTCTCTAAGCAAAGCAGAATTTCAGTAACTCCAAAGGAATGTGAAATGCACAAATATAGAGACATTTCCATCCCAAATGTTCAAATGGGCTATTTATACCTCAATTGTGAGGCTTGACTTGTGAGACTACCTGAGTTTTCTGAACTCTTATTGGTGTGGGCAGTCACAGTGGGAAACACCGTACCTTGACCCTGACATAGTGATGTCATTTTAGTCGTTCACAAAAGAAGGATAACCACATGTATCAGTCTTCTTTATGGGTGCATTACCTGCAATCAAAAGAGTTAAAACTATATGCTCAAAGTTATACTAACTAATAAATTACTGAGGTGAAGGCTTAGATGACTATTCTGGTTTTCTGCTTCCTGCGGGTGTTCTATCTGCTATTCCTAAATAAGTAGACATTGGACACTCTTTTCACTACTTTTTCCAAAGTTTTCATTGTCATCTAAGTACTCTCACTTAGAGTGACTATAGAAATATTTTAGTTCATCCTGGTGATATTTATTTAGAAAACTAGGGAAAAATTAAAAGAACCTAATATGAATTTGTATTCCATTGAAATTTCTAAGTTTGTGCTTCATGCCACAATTAACTCTGAAGATGAGAGGAAGAGAATAATAATGGTTTCTGATGCACAGAGATTTGTATAATTTTCACATTTCTATTGGAAAGGACAGCATATATTGAATAGTTAAGTCTTTGCTATAATAATTTCACATTATAATGATTCAGCTGACTTTGAGGCTAGTGATTTTAATTAGGAATTAATGATACTTTTTGTTCACACTTTGAAAATAATTTCAATAAAAATTATATTCAATAATATAATTATATTCACACCAAAACTATTTCTCCTGACTATCACATTCCCATGTGTTCTCTACCCCTATTAGAAGGGAAATTCCTTGAGGGCAGAGTTTACTGTTTTTGCATTCCCATTCTCAATGCTTAACACATGCTGTTTGGCACATATTATAGGTTTATAAATGGTCTTCCAGTCATTCACTGAAGTAGTTAATGCTTGTGTTTCTTTAAAATATGTGTAGTGATCACTTATTTGAGTAGTTATTTAAATGTTTCCTATTTTTCCCAGTGAGTAAAAAGCATTTTCAAAACACTTCTTTTGTTCTAGGAACATTACAGTTTAAGACACAAAATAAAATTGTTAATAATTAACAATGAAAGAGAATTTGATGCCTTTATTACTTTCTTTGACAAATTAGTCAAAGCCAAAAAAAAAATTCACAGCAAGAGATTATGGCTTCTAAAAATTAAGAAACTCCTTACAGCCTCATCCACTGGAGGTTAATGGCATAGTTAAAATCACAAACACATGGTCAGATAATTAGACCTTGCTCATGCAATCCCATTCTTTTGACTCTCCCCAAACAGCCTGGGAATCTCATGAAGAGAGGCTCTCATGAGCTTTGGGATATTTCCAGATCTAAAATCTCAGGATAGCATTTCTTCCTCCTCCTATTTTGTTACTTCTCCTTCTGGCTAAGGGTGACATGAAGAATCCTGGGAAAATAGAACAGAATTGTAAATATTATAGGAAGTTTTTTTTTCTTTCAGAATCCAGAATAGTCTCAGTTCAAATTTTTGGTAAACTTTAGTTTATTCCTATTTCATTCAATTGATAGACTTTTTATCTGACTATCTCATTTATGTATTGAGTATATATTTGCCAATCTGATGACTGTAAACAAAACAATCAGAACTTTTTTTCTTTTTCTTTGTTTTCTGTAATCACAATAGCTAACATTTATATAGCATTCTGTGGTTTACACAGAAGTTTATGCATTGTCTCAGTTGAACCTCATAACAATTATTATTATCCACATTTTGCAGATAAGGAAACTGAGTCTGGGATAGGTTAGATGACTTGCCTAATGTCACATGTACAAAATGTAGCAGGCAAGATTTGATCTCAAGTCTTCTTAAATCCAAGTCTAAAACTCTCTCAACTTTATTTTAGGTTTTGAAGTCTTTTTGTCTACTATTATCTATCTCTCCCTCCCTTTTCCCACATCTGGTGTATCCAAAAATTGTGTGTAGTTTTAAGCTTTAATCGCTTAAAGCTAGAACTTTGGGGATATATTGCATATCTATATCTGCATCTAGACCAACATGATCTGTTTGTATGTGTGTATGTATGTATGTATGTATGTATACACATAGATGCATGCATTAGGATATATGGGGTGGTGTTCAAAAAGGACCAGCACATCTGGTGTAGAAACTTACTGATCCTTTTTCAGGGCTTCTCATTCACCCTTAGTATCTACCTATCACTCAATTCTCACCCGTGTCTCCGAGAAATCTGCAGCATGTTGAGTATCTATGCCCCAGTAAAACTATCTTGACAGGTGGACTAAACCAGGTTGAAGGCAACCAATAAACCTCAAAACCATCAATGAGTTAGGGTTATATCAACCCCAAGCATATGAAAATTGCTTCCAGTAGAATGGGCAGATGAAAAAAAAATGTTCCACAAGCCATGAAGGCAGGGGAAGTAGGAGATGTTGAGAAATTAGAAGTTGGTTAGAACTTGAAGATGCCAAGTTCATCCACTACATCCTGGGTCTTCACCCATCATCTTGACTTTTGTCTTGCCATTGGGCTTTGATCACTCTGGAAGAGAGAGTGAAGCTGATGACTGTTGAGATGAGATACCTGTTGTCTTTACTCAGAAACATATGGCTCAATGCTTTCTTGCCTCATTTAAATCCTATTCATACCCAAGTCAAGCTATTGCCTATCATCCACTATTTTACTATTTTATTATTTAATTTAATTTAAATTAAATTATTTATTTTTAGTTTTCAACAATTACTTTCATAAGTTTTAAATTCCCTTCCCCTTACCCCTCCCTCCCAAAGATAGTTTATATGGTTTACAAACTGGTATGGGCTCTACATATACATTCCTATTAAACACATTTTCACATTAGTCAAGTTAAATAGAAGAATTATAATGAATGGAAAAAAACCATGAAAAAGAAAAAAAACCAAAATAAAACAAAACAGAAAATTGTCTGCTTTGTTTCGCATTCCAACTCCATAGTTCTTTCTCTGGATGTGACTGGCATTTTTTTGGGGAACACATTGCTGAGAAGGGCTAAGTCTATCAAAATCAGTCCTCACACACTGTGGCTTTTATTGTGTACAATGTTCTTCTGGTTCTGCTCCCCTCATTCAGTATCAGTTGATATAAGTCTTTCCAAGTTTCTCTGAAGTCTGCCTGTTCATCCTTTCTTATAGCATAATAGTATTCCATTACATTCATATACCACAACTTGGTTAGCCATTTCCCAATTGATGGACATCCCTTTGATTTCCAGTTGTTGTCCACCACAAAATGTTATTATTTTAATATATTATAATTTTCCCTACCCTGAAGTCTTGCAGTGATGGGTGAGTGACAAGGCATCAGGCACAGGTACACTGGGAACTATAGTCACAACCATATATACAGATGACTTAGCCCATAGGGTCATCTTCTCATTGGACTGAAGCAACAGTGGGATTTTGCAGACCCTGCGGTGTCTGAGCACCTTTTCTTAAGAACCTCACTTCTTACTGTAGGAGAAAAGAATTATTACAATACCTACCAAACTGAAGGTCTCTAGATACATTGTACTGACTTCATTGTTGTATGCCTTTGAAACCTGAATGGTCTAATTGTGCCATGCCAGTGAATTGAATTTCTTCCATTAAATTGTCTTGGGAAGATTCTAAAGATTACATGGAAAGATAAGATACTGGACACTGAGGTCCTTTCTTGAGGTGAACTGCCAAACTTTCAAGTTCTGCTACAGGAGAACACAACTCTGATGGGCTGGCTTCATAGCCCTAATGCCAAATATACCTTTACCTAATGGACAATTTTACAGAAAAAACATATAAGGCAAACATTCACATGGAGGTTAGAAGAAGTAATATAAGGACACTCTCAAAGGTTTCTACAAGGAACTTTGGCCTTGATTGTGAGATATGGGATATGTTGGCACAGGACCTCCAAGCATTGCATGCCCACATCAAAGAAGGTGCTGTGGTCTGTGAGCAAAACAGAATCCCAGTAGCACAAAGGAAACATGAGATGTACAAATCTAGAGGCATTTCCACCCCAAATGTTCAAATCAACTATTGTGCCTAATTCATGAGCCTTCTGAGTTAATATTAGACTGATCAGGCACAGTCTAACACACTGTACCTTGGCCCCAACCTTGTGATGTGATTAGTCCTCTTCAAGTACAAACAACAACATATACATATGTGTAGATAGATAGATAGATGATAGATAGATAGATAGATGATAGATAGATAGATAGATAGATAGATAGATAGATAGATAGATAGATAGATAGATAGAAAGCCAAACAGCTAGATCGAGAAATAGCACAGTTTCATAGTGGATAGAATGATGTTCTAAAAGCCAAGAATACTTGGGTTCAAGTTACACCCTTGACCATAATGGCTGTGTGACTCTGCTCTAGTCATGACTTCTCAAGACAACTTTCTTAGTTGCAGTGTCCACCTGCACTGGTAGGAAGAATTTCCTTACCTTGAAGTTCTTTATATCACTGAAATCCTAGGTCCAGTTCTTGTCTTTCTATTTGATCCAAAAGACTTGAACATTTTCTTTAATAACTATGGATGTATGCTTAGAAAGAAAAATGACTGTGAGGAAAGTGAAGTGTACTCTTCCATGAATGGTACTTTAATGTCAATCAATTTCTCATTGTCTAGCCTCTATTACCTTCTTCAATTAGAATTTGTCAATTTAGAGTTTAAATTCTTCAAATTATTGTTGTGGAGGCATTGCTGAATATCTATTGCAGTCTTGAAACTTAATTAGCTATGAAACAAGTGGTCCTGAAGGGTAACATTCTCCCTGAGAAGGAACTAAACATATTTGGGGGTTACACTAAACCCTATAGGTTTTTAATGTAAAATTTAGTATATTGAGGTAGTATTATTATCTAAATAGTAGAAAGAAAATACCTGTGAAATTATGCTCATAAACAAATAGATCTCAAGCTAAATGGTCATTCTAGCCTAATTTCTTCATTTTAGAAATGAGGAATTTGACTTTCCCAAGGTCTCATGGGTAATAAACAGTATAGGTGCGGTATGAACCTATTTTCCTGACTCTAAAATCAGTATTCCTGTCTCAGGGCCCCATTCTAGAATGATAGAGATCATTCATTAGATGAGATACGTGTTGTCTTTAGTCAGAAACATAGGGCTCAATGCTTTCTTGCTTTGAATGCTTTGAACAGCTATTACAGATGCTGAATTTTTGGTAGGTTTAATGCAGCTTCCAAATGTGACATTCTTTTATTCCCCAGAAGTGGTAGAACCTGGCTTATTAGCAACATTCATTCAGAAATAGAACCTGAATAAATAGAAAAGAAAATAAATTAAATAGAAATATATTAATGTGATTAAGACTGAAACTACTGTAATATTTCTGCAAGGTAAACCAAGTTAATGAAAAGTCTAAAATATAAAATATTTGAAGAGAATGCAATTTTATTACTTTCACGTACATGCAATAGTTCTAATGGCATGTCTATGTGGAATAAAGTTTTTTGTTTAAAAATCATTTAAACCATTAAAAATTAATTATCAATTTGAAAACCAAGCCAATACAGGGGAATCTTTAATTGCCATTACTATCACAATCACCTATCCATAAAAATATTTATAGCAACTCTTTTCATAGTAGCAAAAAATGAATGGGGTGCCCATTTAATGGGAAATGACTAAATAAATTATTGTCTATGAATGTAATGGAACATTATTTTTTCATAAGAGATGACAAAAAAAATTCCTTCATAGGAAGTTTGGAGGATGTCTATGATCTAATGCAGAGTGAAGAAAGGAACACTAGAACAAGACAGTGAAGAAACACAATTTTGAAACATTTTAGGACTCTGATCAATACAATGAAAAGCTATAAGTCCTAAGGATTGAAGATGAAATACACCACCTACCTTCTGTTAAGAGGTGATTTACTTAAAATGCAGAATGAAACATACATTTTTGGAAATGAGCAATGTGGAAATTTGTTTTTACTGGGTTGTCCATATTCGTAATGAAAGTTTTATTTTTCATCTAAAAAAATGTTCAATGGAGGACAGTGGAAGAGATAATGAATAATGAAGAGATAATATACAATCAATCAATTAATTAGATAATAAAATCAATAAAGTCCTTAAAACCAGTTGACTTACTTTTGTAGGTTGACTATTCCCTCTCTCCACACCAATTCCTTAAATATTATATACAGTAAACATTTACTCATCAAACTTTTTCTTTGAGCATGATGCAAAGCTGAACTTCTTCTAAGCTCAAAAAAATCTTTAAGATTTCCAAATTCATAAAATCTGCATGAGTAAATCCTTAGGACAGTTGTATTTTAAAGTCAAATTTATTTGTCTCAAGAGAAGAATAAATTATTGTAATCAGACAAATAATGCTTCTACACAGTTAAACCCCCAGACCTTCACCCCTTTCAATCCCCAGTTCCTCACATAACTTTTTCATCTGTACTTTTCTAGTTACAGATTTAACTGGCATGTTTCCCCTAGAAAAATAATCTAAGTTTTCTGAGTAGTTTTATATTACATATATCTTGTCTTTCCTTTTTACTAGCATCACTACATGGCAAGAAGTAATCAAGTATGGTGATTTTTTTAAATTTTTATTGCCATTTACCTTTGATGGAAGCATTAGTACATATTCTTGCTACTGGGTAAGTAGATGAAACACTCATACCTTTTTATATCCCTAGCCCTCAGCAAAATGCCTGGCATATAGTTGGCACTTAATAAATCATTATTGACTGATTGACACATGTCTCCTGCTATATAAAATTGACAAAATTTCTGATTCATCATGATCCCAAAATGAGCTATTTTGAACATATACTAAGGTTCACTCTTCCTGCTATTTTAATGGATTTGATAAATGGGGAAAGGAAACAGTTTCCAGTCACTTCTGCCTACCCCACAATGGAGAAAAGAGAAAAGCAGAAGAGAGGGAGAAGGAAAGGGAGAGTGAGGGAAAGAAGGAGAGACAGAGAAAGACAGGGAGAGAAAACAGAGACAGAATGGGAGACAGTGAGAGAAAGAACAAGAGACAGAGCAATACAGACACAGACATACACACAGAAAATCTGGGTGTGTGTGTTTGTGTGTATTATCATAGAAGAGGGGGTGCCTTGAAATTTTGCTTCAAATTAAATATGATTCATTTGAAAGAGTAACCTAGAGTGTCCATTCAAACACATAGCAATAACTAGATTAATATTTAATATTATTAAATTAATAGTGACATAGCAATAGCTCATATGCTCCAAAAGGCATTTGGGACAGTTAATTCAACAGCTAGTGTTCTCTTCAATCTTCCCCTCCTGCTGAACAGAATGTTATTTTTTTTTTGCTTTTTTGCAGGAGGGAAGGTAGGGCCATTGGGGTTAAGTGACTTGTCTGAAGTCACTTGGCTCGTAAGTCTGAGGCTGGATTTGAACTCACGTCCTCCTGACTACAGGGCTGGTGCTCTATTCACTGTGCCACCTAGAATGTGATTTTCTACTAAAGGGCAGAGGTCAACAGAAGCTTTTTGTACAACCAAATAAGAACCATTGCCATTGACCCTCAAGTTCCCTTTGCAGGTTCTGGTAGCTCTGATGCTTCATTGTGTCTCCTTGGCAGTCCTAAACTGTACAAATAGGCGCAGCGAATTACTGCAGAACACCAAAGATTGGTGGACTGCAACAAACATTTAAGAGCAATAATTGAGCTAATATTTGTTCCAAAGGGAAAAGCATAAGAAGTCAATGCAATGTTATTATTTATTTAACAACAGTTTATAGAAGCTTTATTCACTAAAAGCCTCAACTGAAGGCCATAGTAAAGGTTAATCTCAAATCTGGCCTTTTGCTATGCCCTGGGAGGAAAGAAAGGATCTAGAAGCAACTTTCCTATTGTGTAAAGGACTCTTAACATGAACTTTGAGAACCTACAGGTGCTAAGTATTTTGGTTTCATATTCAACTTTACAAGACCATGCAAATTTGATTAGGATAACATTTTTATACATAAAACTGGCATTAATTTTTTTGTATTTGGAAAATAGGAATGTCATTTTAATATGTTCCTTCATTCAATTTGAAAAAGAAACTTTTTTATTTTTATTTATTTATTTTTCAAATCAAATGCATTATTAATTTCTGGTTTACATCATTCATTTCTGCCAGATTTTGAGTTACAAATTTTCTCCCCGTTTTTTCCCCTACCCACTACCCCAAAATAGCGATCCCACTGGATATCCCCTCCTCCAATTTGCTCTCTACCATATCTTCTTCCTTACCCCCTTTGACTTTCCAGTAGGGCACAGTGGATCACTATGCCCCAGAGCCTGTACATCTTATTTCCAAGTTACATGTAAAATAATATTAATAATTATGTGTATACACACACACACACACACACACACACATATATATTTAAACATTTGATTTTAAAACTTTGAATTCCAGATTAATTCCCTTCCTCCCTTGTCACCCACTCTTACTGGGAAGATAAGCAATCCAGTATAGGTTGTACATGTGTAGCTATGCAAAACATTTCCATAGTCATTATATTGTAAAAGACTGACTATATTTCCCTCCCTCCTATCCCACCCCCCCCCTTTGTTCTATTCTCTACTTTGATCCTGTCCCTTTTCAAAAGTGGATGCTTCCAACTTCCCTCCCCCCAAGCCTGAACTCCTTTCCATCATCCCCCTCTCATCCCCTTCCCCCCTGCTATCCTGTAGGGTGAGATATCCTATTCAGTGTGCATATCATTCCCTCCCTAAGCCAAATTCAATAAGAATAAGGTTGATCCATTTCCTTTTGCCTTCCTGTTCTTCCCCTCCATTGTAACAATTTTCTGTTGCCTCTTCTAGATGAGATAGTTTACCCCATTCTGTTTCTCCCTATCTCCTCTCATTATATTCCTCTCTCAGCTCTTAATTTCACCTTTTAAGTATCATCCTTTCCTATTAAATTGTTCCTGTCCCCTCTACCTATGTATACCTGTACACATATATACACATATGCCCATGTACCCTCCTATATAAATATACATGTGTATGTATATATACATACATATGTATATATACATATGTATGCATATATATATATATGTTTCTATTCCCTTCAACTATTCTCATACTGAGAAAGGTTTCATCAGTTACAATTATTGTTTTTCCATGTAGGAATGTAAATAGTTCAACTTTGATAAGTTCATTATGATTTGTTTTCCCTGTTTACCCTCTCATGCTTCTTGTATCTGAATGTCAAATTTTCTATTCAACTTTGTTTTTTTTTTCATCAAGAATGCTTGATAGTCCTCTATTCCACTGAAAGATCACATTTTTCCCTGAAACATGATACTCAATTTTGCTGGGTAGGTGATTCTTGGTTTTAATCCCAGCACCTTTGACCTCTGCAATATCATATTCCAAGCCCTTCGATCCCTCAGTGTAGAAACTTCCAGATCCTGAGTTATCCTGATTTGTTTCCATAATACTCAAATTGTTTCTTCCTAACTGCTAGCAATATTTTCTCCTTGATCTGGGAACTCTGGAACCTTGCTATTATATTCCTAGGAGTTTTCTTTTTGGAATCTTTTTCAAGAGGTGATTGTGGATTCTTTCAACCTCTATTCTGTCCTCTTGTTCTAAAACATCAGGGCAATTTTCCTTGAGAATTTCTTGAAGAACGATTTCTAGGTTCTTTTTTTGATCATGGCTTTCACATAGTCCAATAATTTTTAAATTATCTCTCCTGGATCTATTTTCTAGGTCAGTGGTTTTCCCAATGAGATGTCTCACATTGCCTTATATTTTTTCATTTGTTTGTGTATGTTTAATAGTATCTTGATTTCTCATAAAGTTACTAGCTTCCATTCACTACAATCTAATTCTGAAGGAATGATTCTCCTCAGTGAGCTTTTGAGATTCTTTTTCCATCTGGCAAATTTGACTTTTTAAGGCATTCTCCTCCTCATTGCCTTTTTGAGTCTCTTTTGTTCTTTGAGTTAGTCTATTTTTAAGGTGTTATTTTCTTCAGTCAGGTTGTTGATCCTCATTTAATAATTTTCTTGCATTGTTCTCATTTCTCTTCCCAATTTTTCTTCCACTTCTCTTATTTGCTTTTCAAAATCCTTCTTAAGGTCCCCTATGTCCTGTAACCAGCTGGTATTTTTCTTGGAAGCTTTTGGTGCTAGAATTCTGACTTCACTGTCTTCCTTCTGTTCCATGCTTTGATCCTTTTTGTCACAAAAGTAGGAGTGTAAAGTTGGGTTGCTCTGTTTGCTTTGCTTCCTTTGCATGCTCATGTTGCCGCTCAATTATTTGACTTTCGGGCTTTTTGACACAGTAGGACTCTGCCACCAGATAGGGGAGCTTTGTCCCAAATGATGGGGTTTTCTTAGCTGGCAAAGTTACTAGTTGGGTGCCCTCTCTTAAGCCTCCACATGCTCTAGCAAGCTGGTTGCACACCCCAGGACCTCCATTCTAGACTGCAATCCACATCCAACAGGTTAAAGCAAGAGTGATTACCCCTCAGACTGGATGCTTGATCCCCCTAATCTGCAGGCTAGGAGCTGAAGCAGCCACGTGGCTGAGGCTGAGCGGCTTCTCACCCCAGGGGTAAAAGCTGACTACACTCTCAATTACTAGAAGTAGTCCAACTACAAAGTCCAATCTGCACTGATCTCTCACTTTGTCCTTGGCATCTATATCTTGATAATTCTGGAAACTGCCACAGCTGCTGGTGATCTGAAGTCCCTCCAGCCAGTGGCTAGTCAGGCCCACCCTGGGGCTAAAACCTTGGTGTGGAGCTAGGTTCGGCTCCCAGAGTGCTTCACTGGCTTATTCCTGCTGGCCTTCCAGGCTGTTCTCAGTGGGAAGTTAGCTTCTTTGTGTCATTTTGTGGGTACTGTAGATCCAAAGTTTCGTCAGTGTCACCTTTTACATGAATTGGGGGAGGTGGAAGCTGGAGCCCCACACAAGTCCTGTTTCTACTCTGCCGTCTTGACTCCACCCCAAAAAACAAACTTCTAAGAATAGTTGTTCATTTACTTCAGTCTTGTCAGACTCTTCCTGACCCCAATTTGAAGTTTTCTTGGCAAAGACACTGGATGGGTTTGCTATTTCCTTCTCCAGCTCACTGTATAGATGAGGAAACTGAGGCAAACATGATTAAGTGATTTGCCCAGGGTCACAGGATCACACAGCCAGTGTCTAAGGCCAGATTTGAACTCAGGAAGATGAGTCTTACTCTGATGTGAAGTAGTATTTTTTCTACTTAATGATAGATATTTAATGATATTTCAGGAGCTTTAAATGTTAATTCTTTGGGGGACATAACTTTAATTGCAAAGAGTGATGTCTCTGTTCCTACTCATTTCTTTTGTGATGGACTGTTTCCATGCCAATTTTTGAGGAATTGATTTTTACCAAAGTTTTTGTAGTTTACTACAAAAAGATATTATGATTACAATGAGTTGGATTTGTGAATCAATCTACGTCTTAAAAAAAACAGATTCTGAGAAATTTAGTATAGGAATATCAAAATTTTAATGAATTTCATTTAAATTTAGTAGGAGTAAAGAGGTTTCAGTGATAAATGTGATATATTAAATTTATCCAGTCATTTATTTAAAAATTTTCACTATTCATATTGATTTCTTTAAAAAAAAAGTTTAACTTTGTGTAATATGATCAATCATAGAATTTTCAAGAAAGAAGAAACCTAGGAGATCATCAATACAAATTGTTTTATTTTATGATCAAGGAAAAAAGTCCCCAAGACACAGAAAGACTTTACTCAGGATGACTGAGTTGATTAGTGGGACTGGAACCCAGGACTAATGACCCTAATCACATTATCTTCCTATTTTTTTCCTCTATGTTACTGAATGAATTTAATGGTTCTCAGAATCCTTAGTTATTTTATGTCCTACTCTTTCTAGCTCATGTTAGTTTACAAAAGGAGGGGTGGTAGAGGAGACCACTGATAATTTAAATTTGGAAAAAAAATTCAACTTTGCAACCTCTTGTAAACTTTGCTAACAAGAAGTGAAATTAACCAATAAGAATTTAATTTCCTATACCTCTCTTTCAGTTTGTCTGGAATAATATATTAGAATAATGAAATATCACAATGGAATTTATCAGAATAAATGGAATAAGCAAGTTATTCTAGGGGAAAAGAGGATTAAAAACCAAGAGCTTTCAAAAAAAATCTCAATCTGAAAACTCAACTCAATGCAAGAATATCACTCGTGTACTGAAACCTTTCTTGTTGACCACTACAACACATTTTTCAGCAAATTACAATTCATTTTATGTGAAATAAAAGCAGTTTGGAATATTAGATTATTCTTAAATACAGCTTTGTAATTAAACAGTTCATAGAATAAAGATTAGATTTTACTACTTTTCTTCCTTATTCTGATGCTTTGTATTGGTACTATCACATGAAAGATAGCAAATAACTCATTTTATATAAAAAAGTATTTGGTCTGACTATCATCCCTCTACTCCATAAGCTCCAATGGCTCTCTATTTCTTCCAGGCTCAAATTCAAAATCCTTTGATGTTGAAAATTCCTCACAACCTACCTTCACCCTCTGCCCCCTTACCTTCACCCTTCCAGTCTTCATTATACTTTCCCTTTCTTCCATTACTACATATTATTCAATCCAGTGGCACTGGCCTCTTTGTTCTTCCTTGATCTCCATTTCCTGGCTCCAGGAATTTTCACTGGATGTCTCTCATGCCTAGAATGCTTTCTCCCTCCTTATAGATGCCTACTGCCTTCTCTGGCTTCCTTTAAATCCAAAATAAAATGAATGCTTCTACAAGAATGCTTTCCTAAGCCCTCTTAATGCTAGTGCCTTCCCTCTGTAAATTATTATTGATTGATCCTATATGTATCTGGTTTGTACATATTAATTGCTTATTGTCTCCTCAATTGAGCTCCTTGAGGTCAGGGGTTATCTTTGGTTTGACTTTGAATTCTCAACTCTTAGCACCATTTCTAGCATATAGCTAATGCTTAAAAAATGCTTATTGAGTGGCTGAATATAACTGAATCTAATACTCAGCTCAAAGTCACTATATTTCTGATTTCTTGATTGGTTAATTCGAGGTCCTGAGATAGGTCAAATTTCATATAACTTCAAAGAGACAAAATAGTAATAAATTTAGAAAAAATTATATATATGCTTTTAAATGGCCATGTTATACTTTATTTATGAAAAGCTAAATTTCAATTACTTTCTTTTATTTATTTTTTATTTTTGCTTTTTCTTTTTGGAGGGGGGAAGCCAGGGCAATTGGGGTCAAGTGACTTGCCCAAGGTCACATGGCTACTAAGTGTTAAGTGCCTGAGGCCGGATTTGAATTCAGTTTCTCCTAACTCCAGGGCCCATGCTCTATTCACTGTTCCACCTAGCCACCCCTTCAGTTACTTTCTTACTAATTTTTTCACTATGTTCCTGAACCAAACTCTTTCTCTAAGGTTAAAGTATTGTTGTTAATAGGCATTTTCCAGCACATTTTCATGAACACAAGATCTTTTCTCCAATCATAAGAGATAATTACCCTTTCCTTTTTCCTAGTGAGGATGAGGCATCAGAGGAATTAAATATTTTACTCAAGTACATGAAGCAGAAAGAACTCCAAGCTCAGGGAAACTGAGCTCAAATTCCAGCACTGAGTCACATATAGCCTACGTGACTGTCACAAAGCACTTGACCACTCTGGGGCTCAATTTTGTCATCTATAAAGTGAGGAGACTGAACCAGATAGACCTCTAAGTACCTTCCCACTCTATGAAACTAAGACCCCAAATAGCAAGAATCAAAGCCCCAGTTCTGCACCAGACTAACAAATAAACTCAATCTCTCAGTTACACACGGACAAAATAAGTTTCTAGCTTAAAAAACAAGCAAACCTCTGTGTGTGTGTGTGTACACACACACACATATATAAATATACATATATGTATTTGTATATGACAAGTATATTATATATGTATGTCTATGTACATACACACACACACATATATACATATGCATGATAAAGGCTATAAGCTTTCTAGATCATTTGACATTGTCTCATCTGTACCCTTACTTGCTAGAAGAACCCATTGACCTACAAAATGCCCTGCATTTTGTACAAACTAAATCTACTTCTGAGATTCTATTGTTCTGAATCCTTCACTAGAGTATATAAATGTCCCATTATGATTTTAATCAAGATACTACTTTTTAAAAAAATAAGTCACAAATGTAATATTTCTTCATAGTAAAATAAATTAGAAAATCCCTGTGTGAAAGGGTTTCTGGCATGTTTCTGTGAGTGGCAAAGTTTAACATTCTCATTTAATAGTGATTAAAGAACTCTCCAGTTAAGAAAGTCAATAATCAGGGAAAAAGTAGGGATTTCTTAAATCTATAAGAAAGGTATAAAAAAAAGACCTAAAGAGATGAACTTGCTGGTTTAAAAAGCACTCGACAAATCGAATATAAAAACAGAATCATAGGTAGGATAAATTAATCTCATATACTCACTGCATATGAGGAAACTAAGGCCCAGAGATAGCTACAAGATTAGCTCAAGGTCTCATGGTCATTTTAGTGGGAAACCTGAATTTTAACACTTGTCCTCTGACTCCAAATTCAGGGCACTTCCTGCCACTGAAATTGTATTTTTATAAGCTGGAAGAGCCCAACTTCCTCATTTTACCAGTGTAGAAAAAAAAATTTTCCCAGGTAGAATAGCATTTTTAATGTGCATTCAATATTATTTGTCTACAATGTTACTTTATTTCTAATCTTTTGCGGCTTCTGAATTTAGAAAAGAGGGAGAGGCAGGAATTCCCAATTTATTTTACCATTTTGAAATTTTTTGCATAGATTTTTATGTATCTGTCACTTCATATTCATATGTATGTAAATCTTATTTCCCCTTACATTGTTGCAAACTCTTTGAAAGAAGAGAGCATGCTCTGCTTGATATTACCCTTAGCCCATTT
This sequence comes from Petaurus breviceps papuanus, assembly GCF_028583685.1. Taxonomy (NCBI): domain Eukaryota; kingdom Metazoa; phylum Chordata; class Mammalia; order Diprotodontia; family Petauridae; genus Petaurus; species Petaurus breviceps. The sequence goes on along the minus strand of NW_027187296.1, from coordinate 4,759,220 downwards.
CATTGATACATTTCCCCTGACTACTTTTAAGAGAAATCATCCAAAGAAAGTGGGATTCCAAGACCTAATTGCATACCACTAAAAATCAAAAAACAGTCTACTGATGCAAAAACATTTTGAATCTTTGTTTTTCTTCCCTGAAAGAGAAGCAGACTTAATCTTTTACCATAAAACACAACCTTACTTTCAAAATATTACATGAATTCTGGGCTTGCTTACACAATTGAGAGAATTACAAAATGCGACACTGCATCTCCACCACCTGTTCCTAACCACCTTTATTTCCCAAGATGTTCTAGATCATAATCAATTACACTGGATCAGAAATTCAATTCATGATTCAAAATAAATTTATTTAAGTTGCTAGATATTGCGTCAAAGACTTAGAGGTGGAAGATGCTATAGAAGTCAGTCCCATTTCCTTACTTTACAAATGAAGAAACTGAGGTCCAAAGAGTTTAAACTACTTGTTTAGCATCACAAAGATTTCAAGAAAGAAAGCTTGAGTTTAAGCTAGGTCCACTTCTGTCAAATCCAATATCCTAATATAAAAAATAAAACAAATAATGCCTTTGTTTTCTACATTAAATTCATTTACTTATATGAGCTTTAGAATCACTTCTGCATTAAGAAAAACATTTAAATAAAACTGACATAGTATATAACATCCTGCACTAATACTATCTCACTTCTTTACCAGGAAGAGGGGAATGTGTTTCATTATTTGTCCTCTGGGAACAAGCTTAAACCTATTTTATGATAAAAAGTTTTCCAATTTTCCAGCATATTTTGCCAAATATTTTCTTTCAGAATTTTGTGTTCTTAGTTTTATCAAATATGGAGATACTCTAATTATTTCAGAATTTTGCTTATCTACTGAGTACCACTGTTATAGTTTTTTTTTTAATTTAACCAATGCAAAAAGTTTTTTTTTGGAAAGGGGAAGGCAGGGCGATTGGGTTTAGGTGCCCAAGGTCACACAACCATTACTTTATCAAATGTCTGAGGTCAGATTTGAACTCAGGTCCTCCTGACTCCAGGGCCAGTCTTGTATTCACTGTACCATTTAGCTGCCCCCAAAATTTATTTTTTTGATGACTATTGTGTTATAAAATAGGCTGAGACTTGATAATGCTAATCGCATTGGGGAGTTCTTCCTGCCACCACCATGTTTTGAAGGGGCCCAGATTAGACAGTACGTATTTCCCTCCCAGCTCAGTCTTTGACTTCCAGACTAAAACAATAGCCTCTGCTACTATCTCATTATGGAATTTGTCTCCGCTCCTATCACCTTCTCACTCTGGAATATACAAATCACATTTTTATCCTAGATTATCTTACAAGGCTCACCCAATTTTTTTCATTAGTGAGTTATTCTTGTTCCTAGGCCTCTGTTTTAAGGATGTTCAGTCTTTGATTTCTGGACTTCAAAAAACAGATTTTCCCTGTATCCCCCAAACAGTGCCTTTATTTCCCCCCTTTTGTGTATTAACTTCCCCTATTAGAACATAGGACCCTTGAGTGAAGGGGCTTTTTTTCTTTGTTCTAATATTTGTATGCCCAGCACTTAACATAGTGCCTTGTAATACAAAGTGCTTAATAAATGCTTATTTTCTTCCTTTCTCCTTTAACTTCTACTTTTGTTATCCACTTGAGATGAATTTTATTATTATTTTGTTTAGATCTATAGATAGCCAACTGAATAATTTGATTAGTATAATACAAAATCTATGAGTTAACTTTAGAATGTAAGATAAGTTTTATTATATTGGTGTGATCCAAACTTGAATAATGTCTCTATAATTATTTAAATCTTTCTTGCATCTTAAAGCAGTCTTTTTACTTGTATATATATATTGAGAATGGTTTAGTGGATAATTTTCAAACATTTTATAGATTTTGAGATTATTTTTAATAAAACTTCTCTTTATAATATTTTCTTTAGGTTAATATTGCATAACAATGCTAATGAATTTTGAAGGTATATTTCGTATCCTCATAATTTACCAAAGCTACTAAAATATCTATTAGCTACTTCATTGATTCTCTGGGATCATCTAAGTAAACCATTAGATCTACCAAAAAAAAACAAGGATAATTTTGCTTTCTCTTTCCCACTGCTTATTTTTCTAATTTCTTTCTATTTCCTTATCTAGCAGTTGGAGTAAGTAGAAAGAAGGGAAAGTTCCTAGGGTTCCTTTTAGGTAGAGGGTTTTTTTTTGTTTTTGTTATTAAACAATACAACAGAGTAGTGTGTTTTGTCAAAGGCTTTTTTTCTGTTTCAATATAATAATGCACATGGTTAATTGAGAGGTGTAGTGGATAGAAAGTTGACTTCAGAATCTAGATAAACTTGGGTTCAAGTCTCAAACATGATACTTATTGACTATGTGACTCTGGACAAGTTATTTTAACTTCTCAGTGCCATTGGCAATTCTCAACTTCTATAATTTTTCAGATAAAGTGTTAATTGGCATTGGTAGAGGAAGTTTCTCATTGGAAATTACCTAGATTGAAGAAATCACCGGTCTGGTAAAAACAAAACAAAACGAACAAAACAAAACCCCCTTCAACAACAACAACAAAAACAAATACCAACAATAATTTAATCATGTTAATTTTTCTTATAATACAGTATTCAAAATCTTTGTATCATTGGCATAAATCCAACTTGATCATAATAAAGGTTGTGTTAAAAAAATTTCCTACTTTTTCTATGTTAAAGTTTTATTTAGAAATGTTGAATCAATATTCATTAATGAAATCAGTCTATAATACTCTTTCTTAATTTCATGGGTTGGGTATTGAGAACATAATTGTGTCATAATAGAAGTTCAATAGAGTGTTTTCTTTTTAATGACTGATAATAGTATTTATAGAATAATTTTTTTTAAACATCTGTTAGAAATCACTTTTAAATCCATTTGGATTGAGAGTTCCCTGCCCTCCCCCCCTTTTGTTAGTTCATTTGGAACTTGCTAATTTCTTTTTCTTAGATTTGGTGACTTTTAAGATCTCTATTTCTTATTTTGTTAATTTGGACATTTTATATATATATATATATATATATATATATATATATATATATATATTTTTTTTTTTTTAAAGCAATTGGGGTTAAGTAACTTGCTCAAGGTTACACGGCCAGTGATTTCTGGGTGTGGTGCTGAGTATCTGAGCCCGGGATTCGATCCAGGTCATCCCAACACTGGAGCCGGTGCATTTTATATTTTTTATATAGATGATCATGCATCACATTAGATTGGCAGTATAAGTGGGTTATAATTTCCAATAATTGTCTTTATTTCCTGTCAATTTATTGTGAATTTACCTTATTCATTTTTCAAATTTCAGTAATTTGTCTTCTTTCCTTTCTCTTTGGATCACTATCTAATATCAATTCTGTTAACCTTTAAAATAGTACATAATTTTATTTAGTAATCCTACAGTCTTGATGTTTCCCCTAATCTTCAAGATTTCTTTGTGTTTTGGCAATGTTAATCTCTTTATTGTGAATTATTTTTCATTATGCATAGTTCATAAATCCTCTTGATTTTGTGAATGTTTGTTTTCAGATATATACTTTTTCTTCTGATTACTTCTTAGTGGAGGAATATTTAGATATCGTATCTCATAAGTATAGTACTTTTTAACATGTTGATGGTTTTCTTTGACTTACTCATTTGGGATATTTTACTTACTTTTCATTTTACCTTATATAGTTATGTTCTCTTCACTGATTATCAATTTATTGTGAAATTGTCTGTAAAAGATGTATTTAATTCTTGGGTTCTAAGAGGTAGTTGTGAAGAGTGCAGGGCACTCTCTAGTTTCCTGGTTTTTATAACAATTTTCCTTTTCTCAGGAATAATATCACTCCTTAAATCACCTGGAATCCTTCCAGCCTTGTTTTAATATCATCGCTTAAGGAAGTAACATCTGTAGAGAAGGGAACCCACCATTCTCCTTCCACCCAACATTGATTGCAGGTGCACTACACCAGTTGGGTAGCCATGTCAGTCTGCCTAGAATAGCAAGGCACTCTAAGGAAAAGACAAGAGGAGTGGTTTTTTTTCCAGGAAAGTCAAACCACTGCTGCCACTTTTACTACTACTTCCCTTTAAACCCAGCTGAAGACAGTCAAGAACCATATACCCAAAGCCCAGAGAATAGTATCACTGCCAGAACATGAGCCTTTTTTCCAACCTAGCACACTCCCCTGCCACTATTAGAAAGACAAGTCTTGTGGATAAGCAATCCATGATTCCTCTTCCCTCACCAATCACTGGCTAACCACCAACAAGGTGAAGGTAAGTTCAAGCAGGCATTTCTTTCCTGGCTATCCTCTGCTTACAGCCCATCCATCTTTCAGAGGTTAGCTAGGTTATATTTACATAAGGATTCCTCCTCTGAAAGATGGCTGCAGGGGTTAGGCTAGAAGCTGACACTATCCTGGGAGGAAATGCTCTCTTGAGCTTGTTGGTAGTTAGCCAGTGAATCCTTATGTCAATGTAACTTAGCTACATCTCTTTAGGTATTGTAGTATCCTTAGCAGTCACAGATCCTGAAGATTCCAAAAGGAAAGTTCTCTCCCCTAAAGTCTTTGACACTGTCAAATTAATTTGACTTTACCAGTGGCAATGATATTAAAGATGATGTCTACCATCTGCTTTGGGCTAGACCCTAAGGATTGCTAGATTTTTCTTCCTGATTTGCAGCTAAGGCTGGCTGTATTCTCTCTCACTTCCCGAACCACACAATTTAATGTGAGGTCTTTGAAAATACTTAATACCTTGCTTTTCTATTTCACTTCCCAGTATTTAGGGCATATAATTACTGCTTAAATTATATTTCATTCATTCAGTTACTATTTATGCTTTTTTATACTTATTTTTCTTTGCATCCTGAAACAGGATCTAATTTCAGAAATGTATCAGTCATTTTTAGATATATGTACATTCTTTGGTAGTCTCATGCAGAAGTCACCATGTCTTCAAATTTATGATTTATGTTTTTTTTTTTCTGAAAAAACAACTCCACTCTGTTTTCCTTCTTATTTATTTTTCTGTTAGATATATTCAACTCTGAAAGAAGCATATTAAAATCTCTTATAATTATTCTGTTACTATATTCATTTTTTAAAAATTGATTAGTCTTACATTTCAGAACTTTGGTGTTAAGATAATGAATTTATATGCATACATACATACATACATATGTACACACATATATACACAAACATAGCTTTCCAGTTAACCATGCTGTCACTAGATGATAAAGTAGACATGCTAGGAACATGAAAAAAAATTTAAACAGTTCATGTCATCAGTAAGCTTATATTATTTTGGAAAAATGGCACTTCCTACACAGGATGCATATCTTTCTCCCTCCTGTGTAATGTACAGCTATATTTTTCCTCTGGAACACTTTCTACCTTAGTCTTTATCAATCTAACCCTGCTTTTAGGAAATATTTACATACATTAGTTCTTGGCACAAAGTACTTCAATCTAGTGTTCTTGCCACTATCATATTTTCTGTTTTAGTGTACCTTTTAAATTTCTTTTTCCTTTCCTTTTTTTCTTTTTTTTTTTTTCTAGATTGCACAAATGCACATAAAACTCTTACTAGAAGTCTGGATCATGAAGCTGATATTTTTTAAGGTTTTTCAAGCTCATATTAAGGAAATAGGAATCAAAAGAAGGGATAGCACTGTATCTCAGTTGGTTGGTATGATCATAGCAACTGATAGGGGGTAGAATTGATTGACTTATATTACCCTTATTTCTCTGCTAAGGAGAATTATCTTTGTTTTGGGCAGAACAGAAATGATTAATAGGGAGTTAAAATCCAAGGTACATAGAGACATATGTAAAAAAAAAAAAAAACATAATTCTCCTAGGTGAATTCAAATAACTAGTTTCAGATGACTTATATCCCAGGGTTCTGAAAGATCTGACACATTTGATTGCTGAATCATTTTTTGATAATCACTGAAAAAATTCTGAAAGAATATGATAAGTATTGCATGACCAGAAAAGGCTAATGTCTTGATTTTTAAAAAGGGAAGTATATCAAATAAGGATGCTGTCAAGAAGTGATTCTAATTCCTTTGGTAAAATAGAAAGAATATATAATACCTCTGAAATAAGAGGACCTAGGTTCATCTTCCATATCTGGACACTACCTTTGTGACCTTGGGCAAGTCAGTAGTATGGACTATGATTCTGCTAATAAAATGAAAAGAGTCATTCAAATACTTTTTCAATTTAACTTGGATGATTACAAGTTAACCTCAAATAAAGTTATTTCCAAGCCTGGCTTAAGGAATCAAATGCAAAGCAGGTAATTTATAGTCAAAGGAGGCACCTGTACTGTGAAAGAGAAATGAAAACACTTCATTATATGGATCAGTGACCAAGTACAGTATGTATTAGGGTATCTGAATAAGAATAAGATGAGTTAGGAATGAGGAAACCACCTTGAAAGCAAACTATGTAGAAATTTGGTAAAGGGGAGAGACTGAGAGAGACAGACAGACAGAGAGAGAGAGAGAGACAGAGAGAGAGAGGGAGAAAGGGAAGAAAAGACAGAGAGAGAGAAAGAGAATGAATTATCCAGATTCCTGGGACCCTTTTAAGTGTACAATGAAATGATTTCTTAAGGGATTGGAATTCAGTCACCAATTGCAAAATGAAAATATGGCTTAATTGTGAAATATTAATTTTGAATCAGTAATCCTAATTATTTAATTTTAAATGTTGAGTTTTTAACTGTCTAAATTCATCACATAATAGAAATACTGCACAAGCAGCCTTTAGATTTCTTAAATTTTCCATAAAACTTTAATTTAACAATTTGTTAAAATGCTGAGTTTCTACTTTGTATTAGTAGACAAAAGCCTAGAAAACTGTGTTTGAAAAATTAAGACTTTATAAAAAGTTCTCCTTATCCACTTCTATGTTTATCAAAGAAACACTTATGATTCAGAAAATATTTCTAACAGAATATCATTCTTTTCTAGCATTCAGGAAAAAATATTTCTTTATTAAATACAGCTATTCTACAATGAATCACATATACAAGGTCTTGAATATTACACAGATAGTATATCATAGGGGGAAAATAAACATTATCTTGGACTGGTAGCTGTTTCTCTGATTGAATCTTTTGAAAGAAATAGTCATTAAGATATCCTCAAGGCACACACATTTCTTTTACTCATTGAAAGGAAACATTGGCAAAAACGAAGAATTCTGCAAATTAATTATGAACACTTGTCCATGAAGTTATTTTCAAAATAATTATAACAAAGAAGAGATGAAATATTACTGTAAAAATTAAATGATAACCCACTGAAGTATGCAGAAAATGTATTAAAGTTGTTCATATTTATGCTTAATAATTTAAACTTCTAAATTTTAAATTTATGTTTGAAATCCAAATCTTAGGATTTGGAGGAAAGGGCATAGTAAGTAAGTATCTTTAAGAAACTAAAACATAGCATATTTATCTACATTATTCTTACATATAAAAATATGTTTCATTAGAATCAACTGCCATATGAGAGAAGATGCATTTTTTAATTGGAAAAAAAGATAGATTAAAAAGTGTCTGTGGATTATTGCAATGGTACAAGAATACAAGATATTTTAATTTATTAAAAATGTAAAACAAACTGTGAAAGCAAAAGCAGGCTAAAAACCAGAAAGTTGCTCTATAGCCTTTCCCTTACTTAATCATGTTACAAGATAATGTGACACAGTAGATAAATGTGATCATTTGATAATATAGATTTTAAACATCCCATCCCAAACACTAAGCAAAAAATGTATATACACATATACTTGTATACTTTTCCTCTTTCAAGTATCACAATCTCGTTGTTACATAGTCTTCGTGTATCACTGTCTCTGTGATTTTTAACTCACAGTCTTTAGCACTGGCCTCTTCCTTGGCATGCATGTCCTTTGGTATTATGGGCACAGTGTCCTCTACCATCAACTTCTCTGATTCCAAACTGCAAAGGCTGTCGCCGAAGTGTAAAGTCTCTCTGTTCCTTCTTTTCATGTCCCCTAATACACACTGTTCACTGAGACCTGCGATACTCCGTTCACCTTTGCTGGCCAGTCCTCTTGTTTCCAGTTGAAAATGTTTCCCAAATTCTTCATCTGCCTGTTGACGTGAAACTTCCTCGGAAACCGAGAAGATCTGGTTGGTGTTTGTTTCGGCAGAATGTGGTTTGGAGCGCTTATGAAACAGCCCAAAGTGTTTGACATCAGACACAAAGTTCACTTTCTTCTGCTTCTCTCTGGGGGCTTCATGAACCATCAGGGCAGCACCATTGCTCACGCTATGTCTTTCTGAAGCGATGGCTGCTGACCTTGGATGAATCATGCTGGTTATATCAAAGAGGCTGAAATTCTTTTTCTTTGTCTTGTCACTCCCTTCACTATCACTCTTCTCAGTCTCCAATGGAGGCTCCTTTATAATTTTTGAAGATCGTAAAGAAGCAAGCTTGCTTCCTTTCAGCAGTCCTAGGACTTCAAAACGGAAGCTGGAAATGTCTTGTTTTAGCTCCTAATGTCACAGGAGGGGGAAAAAGAGGGAATAGAATGAGTTCAGGATTTTCATGAAGAAATATGAGAAACAATTTGGGTTCATTTAACCTATTTATATCCATTGTCAGGAAGTTAGATGCTGAAATCTGACATCCCAGCTATTGTCATCATCACCATTACTGACATTTATATATGTAACATTACTAAAGCAACATGAGATTGAGGTATTCATATGGAAGATGCTTGGCATTTGCTACTGGGAGAAGATATCTCAGATTGGCCTGTCATGTGGATAGGAACATTCTTCTTCCATTGGCTACACAATTGGAATTGCCTACATCCTTAACACTACCTGACTGGGACAGTCTTGGTTTACTTTTAGTGGTGTCTCATTCACCCATAGTAGGGGTACCATACAATAATGTGGGCAAAGAAGAGTCACTTTTCCTTTCTCCTTAGGACCAGTAGCCCCAGGTAAATAGGCATTGAGGTTGTGGTCTGTTTTGTTTGTCCTTTTGGGTTCTAGATATATGAGATGGAGTCACTGAACTTGGGAGCTCAGGTGATATGGGTTTTGGAGCCCAGTATTCTAGGCCAGATCTTGAAACTAGCACAGAAGGGAAGCCCAGAGAAGCCAGGGTCCCTATGTACATGATTAGCAGGGTACTCTGGACTTGGATCTTAGTGGGTCTGATGCAATTTTAAAACTGAGCTAAACTGTAAACCAAATGCCCACATCCTCCCCAGAGACTGAGGTAATGGGGGAAGGAGAACTACAATCTGGAAAAGTTGGGATGGATGTTTATATGTTTACTCTTGTTATATTTTTGATATTCCTTTATAAAAGAGAACCCAATTACTAAATGATTAAATTGAACCAGAATGTAGGGGACCTCTAAAATTGAGGGGACAGGATCATCGAGGACTTGGGCCAGTGGCAGAGACTAGATACTGCCAAACCTTCTGAAGGGTACAGAAGAACCTTGAGGGAAGGAGGGCAATGTAAAATACTTGGTCCTCAGGGAGTGTTGGGGGAGCAGGTTAGGAATGCAGAGAGTCACTATTACAAACAAAGTTTTTAGTCTTGCAAATCCTTTAAGGCTTTATGTACATTTTCTCCTCTGATAAATACAACAGTACTATAGGTAGTATTGCCATTTGAATTTCACAGATGAGGAAACTGAGTCTGAGAGGCCATGACTCCACAACAAGTAAGGATGTAAGGCAGAATTCGAATTTAGGTCTTTCTGTCCCCCCAGCTCTAGTCACTATGGCACCATGGAATTTTCTAATATTGAAACATGCCTGGAATTCTCAATTCCAATGTGTTGTTTGGTAGTAATTCTGTGACCTTATGAAAAGTGTCATTTTCTCTCTTAGTGTCTAAGTTTTCTCAAATGTAAAATGAAGATGTTAGATTGTTTAACCTCCAAGGTCCCTTTCTACTCCCTCAATTTGTGGGCTTGTGGTACTGAGATTACTGAAGCATATGATAATTGCTCTACTTTAAGTGGAAAAAAATAGAAAGGCCTATCAGGTACTTGGGACAAAGGCTTATCTTGGTATTCTATAGCATCTCCTTTTTTTCCCCTTCCCTTCTCTCCAGAAAGTTTTTTGTACATATTACTCACATATGTAGGAGATTCCAAAATGTATATCTCTAGTGTTAATTTCTTATTAAATCACTCACAGCTCCATAATTTTTCAAAATATTTTCAAACTTTGTATAGAGGATAATATTCATTCTTCTAAGGCAAATCACACCTAAAATAGAGTTTTAGCTCCCATCCTTGATAGCTTGCCACCAATGTGATTTTTATTCCTCTGAACCCCAGGTTTATTACTTTGAAGAAGACTTTAATTTCTAACTTTAATTTGCCCTTTATATTCCATTACTAAATTTTACTCATATTTTAGGGTCTTCTTGATCATCTGCCTACTGAATGTACTTCACATGCCAGTACATCCCACGTCAGGTTCTCAGGGCCACTCAAGCAAACTTTATTCATGATTCATAGGTTTTCACTTGTAACTCTTCACATGTGTTATTCTCCCACACTAGATGGGACTCTGATTCTTTTTGCCAGTGTGGGTCTTTAATAAATGTTTTGTTGATCACATATACCTATGTTTTACCTGTTTTTGTTCCATTTCCTCCAATATATTATAAAACTTTTTAAAGGCACCCTTCTTACACTTCTTCAATACAACCTATTATAGCACTTTACATTTGAGTACATCAATCAACAAACATTTATTAAGCACTTAGTATGTGTATAAAGAAAGGACTCAATTGTGTACTGAATAGCAACATTTCATGTCTGAAAAAATGAAGTTGTGATTTTGGGGAAAATAAAAATCTTAATCTTTTACCTGGAGTAAAATAGATCAGAAGCCTTTGAGGTCCTCTGAATTGAGCGTATTCTAAGTATTCTGAGAAATAGAAGTAAATTAAAGTCGTAGTAAATGGGATCTAGACCGTAACTTATTCTTTATTATTATTTTGGCAGTCTTCCATTAGAAATTATGAAGACATTGAAGGCTGCTGGGAAATAAGGGACTTATCTGTGTTTCAGGCTCTTGTTATTTGAAAATTAGGACATGCTATGTTTTGTCCAGTTATTAAAAGAATTCAGTTTCTCTTGCAATGGTGAAAATAGAAATGGTTACCTTAAAGTTTTCCTCAGTAAGGCCTTCTTCAGTTTTAGCATCTCTAATCATTGCTGCAACGTATCTTTTCACCAGGTTCCTCATCACTTCCTAAGACATTGAACAATAATAGCACTGATATTAAATAGCCGATTGTAGTTTCAGTTTTAAGTCTCCATTGAAAATAAAATATTACAAACCCTTAAATTAACATATAATCTGTGACTTACCTGGTACTGATGATGTCTTCTTAAATTATCAGCTGTCCTTCTCTGAAAAGGAAAGAGATATTTGCTTACTTGTGAAATAGATGTCTTATAGGAATTATAAGAGTATATTGAAATAATAAATAGGAAAGGAACATAAACATCGATATAGGAAAGAAGATATAAAATGAAAGTTAGAACAGAGGCAGATTCTTTGAATATATTAGAACCATAGGAAAATAAAAGAAGTATTGATTGTCTAACAGATTATAATGGATAAATAATCATAGATGGTAGAAAGCAGGAAACATTTATTACTACGTTCACAAAAACATAAAATGGAGCCAGAGACTAGAAAAAAAAACCCAAGTGAACAGAAGGGTAGAAAACCAAACTGGGAAGAGAAGCCCTGATAATAGACATTAAAAAAAAGAGTTAACTGTAAAAACATGATGATATGGGTAATATCCCCTTGAGATACTGATGGAATTGGGCAATACATATAATAGTGTAGGAGGGAAATTATACCTAAAGACTGAGGTAAACCTATTACCATTGCTATACTTACAAAAAATTTAAAAAGGAGTGATACAGGTTATATAATTTTTTTAAACAGCACAATCTAATTTCAAATATTCTGAATATACACTTACAACTGAGAAATAATCATCTATTTTCCTAATAAGACAAAGGATCTTGATTTTAGCAAGGTTGTTGGTTTGTTGTCTTTTTAATTCTTCTTTATGGTAGGTCTGTGAAAGCAGGTAAAATGGAATTCTAATAAGAGTTAAATCTGTGAATAATCATAGATTCATACTTCAATAAAGTATTCACAAGATACACATTTTATTTCCTTGAGTGGAATGACTGGATATGATTCTCCACTGGCCATGAAAAACGCATTTGTGATTCAGGATGATTAGTATAATTCTAAGGAACAGATGGGACAGGATCTGGCTTGCTAAATGCATATGAGTGAAAGCTACTAATTATTTTGAACACTGTTCAATTTCTCATGAAATTTATGGATTTTTAAATGTGAAAAGAGTACTTAGAACCCAAAGGAATCTTAAACTGGAGTTTTAAAGACAACTTCTATAAGGTCTACATAAAATCAGAATCAATTTGAGCAAATTGAGTATGCAATATTTAAAAATCAACCACCAGATGGAGTTATTGGATTCTTAATGAGACAATCCAAAAACAGTTCAAGACCATTAGTAATGCCATAACCAATAGTACTTGGAGTAAGGCAAAGGACTTGATCCTTCCAGATTTCCTTAAGTCAACTTAAATTTGAAAAACTAAAATAACTCTAATCTTATACCAAGTTCTTTAACACCATTCTTACAAATAAGATTCACTTAATTAACAAACATTTGTACTATGCTAAGTGCTGGGGATACAAAGAAAAAAACAAAAAAAATCCTCTGTCTTTGAGGAGTTTACATACCAATGAAAAGAAAAATATGTGTACATATATGCACACACATGTACATGTACACACACATGTATACCCAAATGGTAATGCAATGCATATATAATACATTTATTTATACACATGTACACATAAACACATACAAATAGGTGTACATGGATTTGGATACACACACATATATAGACAAGTTATGTATATATGCATATGCATGCATGTCTATATGAATACATCTGTCTTATCTATATTATAACACAAAATGAATATGTTTACATATATTCTTATAGGTCCATTTAAGATATGGTATATAGGATTGTGTATCATATGTATATGTGTATATATATGTATGTGTATATATACACACACACAGACATATTCTTCCATGGAAAAGGTTGATTTCATGTAGAAAGAAGTTTTACTCTTCATTTCACATGATAAGGCATCCAGATTGAGAACTGGATGAGGCCTTAGAAATTATCTAGTCCAAACAGCTCACTTTACAGATGAAGACACTAAGAATGAGAGAGGTTAAGTCCAAGGTCACCTATGTAGTAAAATAGTAAAGTGAGGAATTGAATCCAGTTTGTTTGACTCTAATTTTTATGACTTTCTTTTGCAACACACTTTCTAATTCTGGATTTGTGATAATGTTATGGGAATGGGAATTTAAGATCTTCCCTGCTAGGCCCTTTGATAGGCTTAAGTGACTCTGAGAACCTTCTTTGATTTGAAAATATTCTCGGCTCCCTAATAGACTGAATGTGGTCACATGGAGCCTGTGGTGGGAGGCTTGCTTTTCAGGAATGTGTACACCTTGTTGCTTTGTGAATGGGCAGTGGGTTAAGAGTGCTGTGAAATTCTCTGAGGTTTTGTTTGGGGGTTCACTTTGAGAAGAGTTGTGTGATTTGACCAGATGAGACTCTGGGCAGCCCTTGAGCCCCACAGCTTTGAAAACCCAGATATTGGTGCTTCCCTCTCTGGTGACTGACTAGGTATGGATGTAATGGTCAGACAGCTGGAAGTCTGTCTGCTGATCTGTTTCTCTGTCTCCTTGTAACTTCTGCTTGTATCTTGTTTGTATTCTCTGAAGTTTTTCCCCCTGAACTAGGTAAATGACATATGTTTGATCAAAGCAAGATTGTTAATCCATTTTGAGTTGCTTTCCTTTAGAAAAGCAGATCTAAGAACCTGTGTTGGCAGCCATCCTAGGTATGCTAGGGTGCTTGCTGCTACAGATATCACTCTGGAATTTTAATTACCACCATTTTGGATTTTCATACACTATTAGTCATTTTGTTCATTTATACATAGATACTAATCAAGAATCTTTATGAATGCAGGTTCATTGTGGTACAAATAATATAAATAATAATTTTCTTTGTATTCACCTTTGGTATAAATGTTACACTATTGGGGGGATAGTTGGGGTTCAGAGGTCAAATTTGCCTTTCTACTTACATTTTACTTAAACTAATATTAACTGCATCCCCTAAACATACCACCTGATAATCCCAAAGTGTATTTGTTTGTAAGTGTTAGAACCAGAATCTTTATGTGCATCTATATATCTTTGTGTGTAATTATACAATGTATATATGATGTTTATCCTTGTATATATATACTATATGTGTGCACAAACATGTGTATGTATGTAGACTATATTTTTACACATGCAGATACAATATGAATATGTATATACACATATTCACATATATGCAAGCATGTACTATATATGTGTATACATATAAATGACATCTATAGGCACATATAAAATAATAAAATATACCCAATTATACTCTTCAGTAGAAAAGGTAAATTTAATGTAGAAAGAAACTTGCATTTATAGGATTAAAACCAAAGTAATAACAAAAATTTCCTTTTGGGAAATAGTTCCATTTAATGGCAGAGTTGGAAGGACCTTTAGAGACCCCATAATTCAATCTCTTTGGTTTTGTAGATGACGAAACTGATCCTACATGGTTGAAATAATGTACTCAAGGTCATCATATCTGTTAATGACAAGGGCAGAAAAAAGAACCTATATGTCCTAATTCCTAATCCAGTATTATTCAATTATGCAATACACAGATGAAAAATGCATCAGTTGGCATATATAGTCCATATCCTTGACTTTCCAATACTAATTTATCTTTATTCAAGACTCAACTGCCTTGTCATATTCAGTGGGCATTCTTCTCAATTGAATTAGAATAGGTAGGCATATTGTATGGTAGTCCCTATAGATCCCAATCAGTTCTCTCTTTTTTTTGACAAAAAGTATTTTTATTTTGACATCTGAATAAGTGTTGACTCCTCAGGACATGGTCTTTGGCATCTTTTCCAACTTATTTATCAGCTTATTGCATTGTGCCTTTCTCAGAAACACAGATGCCATCCAAAATTTTTCTAATATCCTTGTTTTTGACTGTGGTGGCCTGTTGGATCAGGGCAGCTGAGTTTGAAACAAGTTCAATATCATTTCCTTCAAGAATTAACTCATCTTTTGGGGCTTGAGAAACAGCACAAGCAACACCTGGTCTCATGCGCACTCTTCACCCAAGAAATTTCTGATTTCAACAAGTAAGCCATTCTCTTGAATAACAACATTGATGGGGAAGTGAGCATACACAGTCCTCATCTTGTAACAAAAACCAAGGGAAACATGGTCATGTTTTGTACATGGCTACAGATTGTGTGAACGGTTGCAAATTCTTTTCTATTTTTCTACTGCTTGTCTATTCTGAGCCTTATTTTCTTCTTTCCAATGAGACTAAACTCAACATTGATATGATTTGAATCCCTAAAGAGGGTTCCCCTGTGCCCCTTCACAATAACTGTCCAATCCTTAAGAGAGATGTCAACATTTTCTGAGATGTCAACTGTCTGGTTGCTTATAATGGTCTTCATTCTGGTAGCAAATGGGCTCCACTTCTCTTTTTAAAGACAGAATTCTTAAAACTGTGTGGTCTAACAGGTACTTACTAATCAACATTGCTAATTAATAATCAGCATAAACCACTTTATAATAAGCAGCTCATCTCTATCCATCATCACCGTCACCATCATCATTATCATCATGGCTAGCATTTATAACACTTTAAGATTTGCAAAATAGTTTACATGTGTCAACTCATTGGAGCCTCACAACAATTGTGCAAAGTAGTTTCTATTATGACTGTATTGACAGATGAGAAAATTGAGGGTGAGAGAGGTTTAGTGACTTGCTGGGATCATTATCCAGTAAGTGTCAGGGTGTGAGCTAAGGTCTTCCTGACTCCAAGTCCAACACTCAATACATTGTCCATCTTACTGCCTCCTAAATATTTTTTTAAAATACAGAGAAAATGGGATATCTTAAAGAAAAAGAGAGGTTAAGTTAGACTTAAGAAAACTTCCAAAGAGTAGAAGATTTATAGAGGATCTCTAATATATACTGGAAGCAGAGCACAAAACCACCAAAGTTGTGACCTAGAGTGCCAGCCATCAGGGGTCTGGGCTCCTTCTCACCCCTATTTCTTATCTTAGGCAACTTCTTGAGAACCTCTTTGTTCTCTTACATTCCCTCTCATTTTTATGGTCCTGCCCTCCACCCCAGCATGGCACCTTCATCCCCAATCTGAACAGCAGAGATTAGGAAAAGACTAGATTCTCTAGCAACACACCACACTCCTGTTTGTCTGTAAAAATCCTTGTCAGACTACCCTTGTATTGACAATGCCCCTTCCCTTCCACTATTTTGACCCATATGAAAAAAAAAATTCTAGTTAAGGTTTTATTATGACATAATGAAATGGGGGATTTACTGTCATTTATGAGTAATGTAAAAGGGAGAGGGATCATAACAATGGCTGAACTCTCAGATACATGTTTAAAAGCATTTTATTAACACTTCAAAATAGCCTTTTAAATATTAAAGCAGATTTTATTAACTTCTTATGAAAAGTCATATTTACAATGGCATTAAAAAAAATTTCTATCCACACAATATAACTATTCATATTGGTTGTTAAAGCATTTTTCATCCCCTTTATGACCAAAGGGCCTGGTCAAGGCCACTTATATAAGGAGATATTGATGGTCAGTCTAGATCAAGGCTTTATAATCTGGAATCCACAGACTGCCAAAGAGTCTATGAATTTGGATGGAGAGAAAAAAAGTTAATTCTTATTTCACTAAGCTTTCATCAAAAATTGTCATTTTCTTCAATTATAAATGTAGATAACAAACATTACTATGAGAAGAGGTCCATAACTGTATCAGACTGTCAAAGGGGCCTATGACACACTAAAAAGGTTAAGAACATTTGCTAAGAACATTAAATGAAGGTGATAAATTAGTATAATAGAGTGATAAGAGGTCCCTGGGCTCCTGATATTAGACACTTTCAGCAACTGCTCATATAATGCTTAAGAAGGCTGAAGATGGGGTGGCCAGGTAGCACAGTGAGTAAGAGCACTGGCCCCAGAGTCGGATTGACCTGGGATCAAATGCGGGCTCGGACACTTAGCACCCACTCAGAAACACCTGGCCGTGTAACCTTGAGCAAGTTACTTAACGCAAATTGCTTAGGGAAGGCCAGGTGGCACAGTGAGTAAGAACACCAGCCCCAGAGTAGGGATGACCTGGGATCGAATCTGGGCTCAGATACTTAGCACCACACCCAGAAATAACTGGCCATGTAACCTTGAGCAAGTTACTTAACCCCAATTGCTTAAAAAAAAAAAAAGGCTGAAGACATTGAACATAAAGTAACACATGTTTCAGAGCATTTTCTAGGGATAAATGACATGGTCTATCTATCCAATGGCCTTTCATCAGTCTTGACTTCTTTGCAGCCTCTAACACTTTCAGTGTCCCTCTTTTCCTGGATATTCTCTTCTTTCTAGGGTTTCATGACACAAAGCTTTCCTGGTTCTCCTCCTACCTGTTTGGCTGCTCCTTCTCAGTCTTGTCTGGATTTTATTGAAATGTCATTCACAGTCACCATACATGTTTCAGTCCTTGTCCATCTTCTCTTTCCCCCTCTATATCCTTGCTTAGTGATTGCATACATCCCCACTTATCTCAGTGCTAATGATTCCCTGGGTTACTAATTCAGCTTTAACTCCTCTCTTGACCTCCAGTCTTACATCTTTAATTGCCCACATTCTCTGAACTTAACCAAAATGCCTCCGCTCCTGTGGGCTTCTTGTCCCATAGGGGAGTTATTCCAGGAATCTCCATTTGCTTGTATGTGTAGCCTCAGTACTTAGCATAGTGCCTGTTACATAGTAAACACTTAATAAATGCTTGTTAACTGGCAAAAAACAAATGTTATAATGAACAACAATAAAGCAATTACTAGGTTTATTGATAGAATCCACATGACAAGAACACTGAACAATTTGAATTTGGGAGATGTTCATGTTTGGTTCCTCAGTAAATCCATGATGCAGTTTGATTCAGTGGATAGAGCAATGGATTTATAGCTGGGAAAATCAAAGTTCAAATCTCGCCTCTGATATTTGCTAGCTGTGTGACTCTAGGAAAGTTGCTTGAGCTCTCTTAGCCACAGTTTCTTCATCTATAAAATGGGGATAATACTACCACCTATTGCAAATGTATGATAATAACTAATAATAATATCGATAACGACCAACATTTCTATTATACTCACCGTGTGACAGGTACTAGGTGAAATGCTTTATAATTACTTCCTCATCTGATTATAAAATGCTTTGAAAACCTTTAAGTGCTTTATACAATATTAGTTACTACTATTCATGCAGGGAAATTAAGTTAAGGGACATATATCATGTATTACCTTCTGCTGACATGGATTCATTTTGGTTTTTTCCTTCTCTGAAATTCTTTAAAGGCAAGATAGTTTGCCACCAGTCTGGGAAGGTTTAAATTCAGGATTGCCTAGAGATGGGGTGATTGACTTGATGACTAGAAATCATTTTGTGATCAACATATTTTAAAGCATGAAATGATACAGCTAAGGCTGTTTTCTGGACTAGGAGCCATTTTGCTAAGCTCGGTACTCTATCTCTTACTTCTGTAATCTTGCTCTGGGAATTAATTCCTTTCCCATCTTTGATTTTCAGAATCCTTGTCCTCCTTCTAGGCTGAACTTAGCCATCACCTCCTCTGTGAAATCTTCCTTGATTCCTCTAATTGTCAAAACTGACTCACTCCCCAATTTCTTTCTCTTAGGGACAGTTATTTTTGTGATGTTGTGTCCCACAGAGTCAAGTGTAAGTTCCTTGAGGACAGGGATAGTCTTGCTTTTATCTTTGTTTATTCATCACTCATCATAGTGCTTTATATGTAATAATAATCACAACAACTTATTTATGTATCTCTTACTACATGCGAGGCCCTGTGCTAAATGCTTTACAAATATTGTCTCATTTATCCTCTGGGAAGTAGGTGCTATTATTTTCCCCATTTTACCAATGAGGCAACTGAGGCAAAAAGAAGTTAAGTGATTTGCTCAGGGTCACAAATATCTGAGGCTGTATTTAACCTTGGTTCTTGAATACAGGCCCTACACTCTATTCACTGTGCTTCCTAATAGTAGACACTTCATATACACTTGTTGAATGGCTGCACAGATGGCATGTTAATTAAAGGACTGTGTACAAAATGGCCCTGGCAGTCTTACTTTTAAAGAGAAGAGGAACCCACTTTGGTCAGAACTCACAGCTCTATGAAAGTAAGCAACTTATTGTAGCTTCATCCTGATTATCTGGGAGCAGAGAACAGAGGATTCTAAATCTCAGCACTAATGCCACAGGGAACCTCTCAGTGGAGACAGACTGCCCAGAGACATGTGATGCTGTGGTATAAGCTAGAGCTTTCGATAAAAGTGTCAAGTTGCTTCAGAAAAGGTAGGGCTTGATTGCTATGGGGTGGAGGGCTCCAGGGAATACTTTGTGACATTTTTTCTTTCTCACTATTTCTAGTTTTCTCCAGGTCTACTATACAGAATGTCAGTCTCACTTCATGCAGCTGGTACCCTGCGGTCAATTTTCAGGGTAGTTTTCTCTCATTTCCTTCCTAGCTTTGGTCTGCTGCTGTTCTTAGGACTGGTATAGGCCTTGGGCTGTTTCATTCTTTTCTGCATTCCTCAAGGGAGGCAGCCTGCAAGGTTCTGCTTTTCAAATGAAGCAATGAAAAAAAAAAGAAAAGAAAATATAATGGGAAAGGAGCCAGGGCTACAGATATGCTATAAAAATTCTCCAGCTTTATTCTTATGCATATGGTAAAAATCTACATTTTGTGATCCATTGGACTGTGTTCCAACTTAGATAAATTATATTAAATAAAATGGCCAGACTTATCATTATCAAACTGAGTATTTAAGACACTGCATATGAAATGCAGAATCTTTTCTCTAATAATCTATAAACTGTGGAAGTGGAACAGAAAACCTCTCAGGTCACTTCTAATTCTTCTAGGCTCTCATTTCATCTCTTGAAGCCAGGGTTCCATTGGGGGGCATTGGGAATGGGGGTGTACCCTGCACAAAGACTATATGAATCAAGGAGAAGATAGGTTTAACAGGAAGGTGATTTCCCTGAATTCTTCCTCCACTTCCTGATCTTACAACTATAATTAGTAAAGGTCATTAAGTAGAAGCAGTAATGATTTTAAATAAGTTCTTATTCTAATACCAAAATTTGAGAGTTGAGACTCTTCATCCATCAGTCAGTTTATCGATCAATCCATCCACTCATGTATTTATTTGTTGATTTTGTATCTCTAACACTTAAGATAATGCATTTTATAAAGTAGGCTATTAAAAAGAAAGAGGGACAGGTTCTGTGATTTCAACGGCATAGACAAGCCTTAGATAAGGAGAACCCTCTACCCACCTAAAGCAGGTCTGCACACTTTCTCTGCCACTTATGATCAATTTTTCAGAGCTTCCTAGAACTTTGAGAAATTAAGTGACTGATCAGCATCACACAGCCAGTATTTATCAGAGGTAGAAAATGAACCCAGATCTTCCTGTTTAAGAGGTCAGCTCTCTGTTCCCTGTATTATACTCCCTTTGTTAATTATGTCTTAATACATTTCCTTAAATTGAGTTGATTTGGAATTTAATGGTGATAAACTGCACTCTCCTATGCCTCCCAAATTTATAATGAACTAGACATTTCCGTCCACTATCTCCAGTCCCCTAGTACCAAAACAATGCACATCTGCCTACAAGATCGCTAGACAGATGTAGGTGTGTAGCCTGGGGCCAAATAGCAAAGTGAACTCATTAGTTCCATTTGAAGATCAAGCCTATACTCATGGCTCTCCTTGTCAAAGCTGTATAATAGATAGTACTGTTGTAAAACTAAGGAAATTCAGATGTTATCTTGTATCTTAATCTAAAAACTAGACAGGCTATGTTTTATAGTTGTGACCTTTGGCCAAAAGCATTAATGTTCTGATGTGGCATATTCTAATTAAAGATTCACTCCCACAAACATAGCCTGCCCTTTAGGTTAATTAGAGTGTGAACACCTTATTTCTTGAACAAATAGATACAGGATTTCTCTAGGTTCTGTAAGGAAAGAAAAATCATATCTAAGGTTGATGAACACTAAGAAAGGCTTTTTTTTCACACAGGCAAGGTAAAAATACTCTATTCTGTTCAATGAGAAGGTGATTACTTAAAAAAAGAATTGGCTAAACAGAAGCAGAGAATAAAGAGAATTCTCATTAGTCACACATTATAATGTGTTTATTGCCCCTAGTTCCATACAATAAGTTCTAATATTAATCTCCTTCAGTGGGGAGTTCATGACTGTTGGGTAGGAAACCATTTTGGATAATGGGCTTGCACCCTCTTGCACCCTGATAACCATTTCATTCAATAAAGCGTTTGAGGTTTAGTGATTGTTTCATTTTTAAAACATGCCAAGTCTCTTTGATTCTAAAAGAAAGACCAATTTCAAACTGCAAATAAGCCGGTACAGTTTCAATAGTATCAGCTGTGACCCATTAGTGGACAGATAAGCTTGCCAGTAATATTCTGGACTACAGCCAAATTACCAATATTGAACTGATGCCCATTATACCTTAAACCCTTTGCTAGGCATGTAAAGTGAATAAATGACAGTATGAAAGGAAGAGGAATAGTCGCTGGAAGTCAAGTCCCTGCAAACAGAGAAGTCAGAAGAAATCACTTCAAGGTTAACCTAGAGTCCTGCCCTAGTCAAGTCAGGATGAGTATGGATTAACAGGGTCACCACAGTAGGCAGTAGGAAGACTAGCTAGTAGTGCAGAAATCAGGAACAAGGCAAATCTTGGAACCAAGACTTGGGCCACCAAATATCTTACATTATATCCAAGAATTAAAAACATGGAAGGTGTGTTTGAAGGGACTTCAGAGACCATCTAGTTCCACCCATACTTGAACAAGACCCTCCACAATATGCCTAACAAGTAGATATCTATTCTTTGCTTGAAGACTGCTAGTGAAAGGAAACTACCACTTTCTGAGGCAGTCCATTTCACTTTATTAGGAAGGTGTTTACACTATCACTAGCCTATAGAAATCACTATCTCTCCTCTTACCTCTACAAGAATAGAATGAAAGGCATGAAGTACATTACGAAAACTTAAAGCATTCCCTTTGAACAGTATTTCCCTTTCCTAATAAAATAGTAAGCCTGTCCAAAAAGAAATACATTTAGCCTGACAGGATGTAGCATAGGCGAATAAATTTAGCACTAGATTCGGAGACAAAAAGTCAAGTTCAAAACCTGCAATTTTTTAAACATCAGATTGCAGAACATGGGAGAGACAATAGAAAAATTAAATGAATTAAAGTTTAATTCTTTTAACCTCTTTTTGCCTCATTTTGTGCATCTGTAGAAGAAAATAATTATCAAAAAGATCAAAGAAAGAGGAAAAAGGATCTATATACATAAGAGTGTTTTAAGCTATTTGTTATTTGTAACAGCGAAGACCTGCAAACTAAAGGTGGTGCTCATAAATTAGGGAATAGCTGAACAAATCATGACAAAAGAATGTAACACAAATTATGGTATAAGAATACTAAATGACTAGAGGGATAGTTTTAGTGAAATTTGGGAAGACTTGTATGAACTGATACAGGATGAAATGAGCAGAAGTGAGAGAATAATTTATATAGTAACAACACTGCCAAAGAAAATAAATTTGAAAGCCTTCATAACTTTCATCAATCCAATGACTAGTCATAATTCCAAAGGACTGATGATGAACATGCTGCACATCTCTTAGCAGAGAGGCAGGCAAGAAACTTAGAGCACAGAATGAGGCATATCATTTGGACATAAATGTTGCAGAAATTTATTTTCCTCGACTATATATATTAGTGGCAAGTGCTGTTTTTCTTTCTCTTATTTTCAGTGGTAGGTTTGGGAGGTTAAGGGAGAGAAAATTGATTTTTGTTCTTTGAACAAAAAGTTTGATAAAAAATAAATATAACAAAAAGTCTGGCCTTGATGGCCAATCAATCTTAAATCTATGACACTGAACTTGGAGAAGAAAAGATTGAGGGGGCCAAAATAGTTGCATGCAGATATCTGAAAGTCTATCTTATAAACCAGAAATTTTAGAGAAGGAAAACTGCTTATTTTGCTTCTTTAATGTGGGGAGGCCTTGTGGGGAGAAGCAAAAGTAAATTTGAATAGTATTTTATGGGAATTAGGCAGGACTTGAAGGTTGTGGGAAGATGAAGAATCTGAACTTCTTAGTTGACCTGATATGGTTTTTAATTATTTTCAAGTGAATTCAGAAGATACCAGAAACAGCCATACTTTCCAAATAAAGTGTGAATAATTTTGGATTATGGTAAAATCTTGAGGACTGACACTGTATATAGCCAGTAGCAAACATTACTTCAAGTTCTTATTGACACAGCCCACTTCTTTCTTATTATGTTAATAGAAGCAAAGAGTTTATTTACACATTACTCTTCTGCCCAAGAAAATTCAGTGAATTCCTCATCTTTCACTGGAAAAACAAATTTTTTTAACCCAAGTAAAATTTACTTTTATTAGATCCAGTTCAGCATTCCAAGCTGTTCAATATCTTTTTGGATCTCAACCATATTCTTACATTTTGTGTTCTTGAAAATCTGATAAGGCCATCCTGAGAGTCTTCATGAGTAGAATTTTAAATTAAAAGGACATTTGTGAAAAGTAACATATTTTAAAATTATCAGTCATTAGCATTTTATCAAAAATTGTCTCTCTAACTTTCTTTCCAGAATTTGGTCAAATAGACCACAAGAAAGCTCCACAACGTACCAGCTGGGGTGGGGGAATCAAATTTTAGAATTCTAAGAGGTAAGGGGTAGAGCTAGATATGAAGCTATGAGAGTAGGACATCTAGATGGAGGAGAAAAGAATAAGAAGGGAAGGTGGAAGGGTGCTTTAGCACCTCAATCAATATTATTCTTTATGGTTTTGCCCAGGGCCAACCTTATATTCATAGAGCTCTGCCTTCAATTGTAAGATTTTGAAAATTACCTTTAAGAAACAAGTAAAATGTTGATTATATTATCTATAATCCTAGTTTATATTCAACACACCTTGACTTCACTAACATGTGTTGATTATATTTCCTTTGGTGCTTTCAGATTATCTTCCTTTCCTTAAACTCCAACTTTTCTTATTCAAAAGCCTGTTTTCTTGTTCAACTTGCTTCTCTCTCTCTTCTTTTCAACCTGTACTTTTTTCAAACCTTTGTAATAGTTAAGAAATGACAAAGAAACCATTTGACTCTAAAGTTAATTTTCCTGCAGATAGTGATAGAATTTGATGGGGAGCAGAATTGTAAAGTCAAGATGCACTGAAATCTGACATTGGGAATTAACATAAAATAAATTCATGTTTGTTTAGTAGCCTCCACCTTTACAATACCATCCATGATTAAGTGAAATGGAAATTGGACAAAGGTCCTCTAGCTGCCTTTCCTAACCATAGGATGTCCATTCAAATTCGTCCATCAAATTAATATTACTAATGAAGTATTGAAAAATTAATGAGCTGAAGCACGACCTTTTCCCGTGGCTCCGACTTCCACCTTCCCCAATCCATGTAAAAAGGGGACTCTAAACAAACTTTGGAGCTGCAGAACCCACAAAATGACACAGGGAAGCTCACCTCCCACTGAGGACAGCAAGCAGGCCAGCAGAAATCCAGCACAGCGCTCTGGGAGCCAAGCCCAGCCCCATGCCAAGGCTTTAGCCCCAGGGTGGACCTGACTAGCCGCTGGCCAGAGGGACTTCAGATCATCATCAGCTGTGTCCGTTTCCAGATTTATCAACACATAGACACAAAGGACAAAGTGAGAGGTCAGTGCAGTCTGGACTTTGGGACCAGTAAGTGGGAGTGCATGGCTTTTACCCCCAGGGCGAAAAGCCACTAAGACGCCAGCACAGCCAGCCAGAGCCACTTAGCGGCTTCAGCTCTTGGCCTGCAGAGTGTAGGGGGACCAAGCACCAGTCTGAGGGGTAATCGCTCTTGCTTTAACCTGCTTGGATCTGAATTGCATTCTAGGGTGGAGGTTCTGGGGTGTGTGTCCAGCTTGCCAGAGCGTGTGGAGACGGCAGAGAGGGCACCCATCTAATACCTCCGGCAGCTGAGAAAACCCCAGCATTTGGGACGAAAGCTCCCCTGTCTGGGGGCAGAGTCCTACTGTGGCAAAAAGCCCAAAAGTCAAGTAATTGAGTGGCAAAATGAGCAGGCAAAGGAAACAAAGCAGACAGAAGATTCCAACATTGGGCTCCTATTTTGGGGACAAAAAGGAGCAAAGCATGGAACAGGAGGAAGCAGTTAAGTCAGAACTCCTGCACCAAAAGCTTCAAAGGAAAATACAAGTTGGTTATAGCCCATAGAGGACCTTAAGAAAGATTTTGAAAACCAAATAAGAGAAGTGGAGGAAAAATTGGGAAGAGAAATGAGAACAATGCAAGAAAATTATGAAATGAGAGTCAACAGCCTGACTGAGGAAAATAATACCTTAAAAAACAGACTGACTCAAATGGCATAGGAGGCCCAAAAAGGCAATGAGGAGAAGAATGCCTTAAAAAGTCAAATTGGCCTGATGCAGAAAGAATCTCAAAAACTCAATGAGGAGAATCATTGCTTCAGAATTAGACTGGAGCAAATGGAAGCTAATGACTTTATGAGAAATCAAGATACTGTTAAACAGATCCAAACAAATAGAAGACAATGTGAAATATCTCATGGGAAAAACCACTGACCTGGAAAATAGATCCAGGAGAGATAATTTGAAAATTATTGGACTGCTTGAAAGCCATGACCAAAGTAAGAACCTAGACATCATCCTCCAGGAAATTCTGAAAGAAAACTGCCCTGATGTTTTAGTACCAGAGGGCAAAATAGAGGTTGAAAGAATCCACCGATCACCTCCTGAAAAAGATCCCAAAAAAGAAAACTCCTAGGAATATTATAGCCAGGTTCCAGAATTCCCAGATTAAGGAGAGAATATTACAAGCAGCCAGGAAGAAACAATTTGAATATTGTGGAAACAAAATCAGGATAACCCAGGATCTGGCAGCTCCTACACTGAGGGATCGAAGGGCTTGGAATATGATATTCCAGAGAGCAAAGGAGCTGGGATTAAAACCAAGAGTCACCTACCCAGCAAAACTGATTATCATGTTTCAGGGGAAAATATGGTCATTCAGTGGAATAGAGGACTTTCAAGTATTCTTGCTGAAAAAACCAGAGTTGAATAGAAAATTTGACATTCAGACACAAGAAGCAAGAGAAGCATGAGAAGGTAAACAAGGAAAAGGAATCATAAGGAACTTATCAAAGTTGAACTATTAACATTCATACATGGAGAAATAATAATTGTAACTTATGAAACTTTCCTCATTAGTTGAAGGGATTTTATATATATATATATATATATATATATATATACATATATATATATATATATATATACATATTTGTCTATATATGAGGGTATATGGGCATATGAATACATATGTGAATGTGTGTATATATGTTTACAGGTATACATAGATAGAGGGAACAGGTCCAATTTAACAGGAAGGAATGATACTTAAAAGGTGAAATTAAGAGGTGAGAGGAATATAAAGAGAGGAGACTGGGGAGAGATAGATTGGGGTAAACTATCTTATAAAGAAGAGGCAAGGGAAAATGGTTACAATGGAGGGAAGAATAGGAAGGCAAAAGGGAATGGGTCAACCTTATTCCCATTGAATTTGGCTTGAGGAGGGAGTGAAATATACACTAAATAGGGTATCTCACCCTCCAGGAGAATAGGGGGGAAGGAGATGTGAGGGGGGATGATAGAAGGGAGGGCAGGCTGAGGGGGAGGGAGGTTGTAAGCACTCACTTTTGAAAATAGATGGGATCAAAGTGGACAGTAGAGCTGGTGGGAGGTGGGATGGGAGGGAGGGAAGTGTAATCAGTCTTTTACAATGTATCTACTATGTTATTGTTTTGCATTAGCCACACATACTGAACTGCATATCTTCCCAGTAGGGGTGGGTGATGGGGAAGAAGGGGAATGAAACTGGAATTGAAAGTTTTGAAATCAAATATCCAAATGTGTGTGTATATATATATATACTATTATTAATACCATCTTACATATAATTGGGAAATGGGATGTGCAGGCACTGAGGCATAGAGATCCACTGGAAAAGTGGAAAGGGGTATGGGGGAAAATGTGGGAGAGAGCAGATTGGAGTAGGGGATATCCTGTGGGACTGCTATTTTGGGGCGGTGGGTGGATGGGGAGAAAATTTGTAACTCAAAATCTGGCGGAAATGAATGATGTAAATCAGAAGTTAATAAAGCATTAAAAAAAGAAAGAAAAATTAATGAGCTCTAATTAAAAAAGTCAGGTATTGATAATGTGTATTTATATAGAGAGGCGTAGATTGAAAATGATAATTTACTATGTCAAAAGAAAGTCTAACCAGAAGTCACAAAATGGCTAAAGATAAAAAAAAAATCATTAAAAACCTAAAGCTATTTCCCAATATCAATCAATATTAATCTAGTTTGTCTGAAAAGGTTTTCTATTGTGGTCAAGTGCTGTATGGATATTTTTACCTTAGTGATACTCAGAAACCTTGCTATGGGGGAGATTAGCAAGTTGATGAGATTGTGCCTTTTTCATAAAAGAGAGACATGAGACAAAAGGAAGGAAATCAATCTGCCCAAAGCAGTTGACATAGTTAGTATATAGATCTAGGTCTCTGAGTTCCCTATGGGAATTCCTAACATTTTTGTTTCTCAGTATTAAAGAGTCTTTCAAAGATGATAAGGTCTACTACCAGGGAGCTTATTGTGAGGAAGAAGAATATGGAAAGAGAGAAAATGAAAGGAGAAAAATGAAGAAATAGATAAAGGGAGAAGGAACAGTGTAAGAAAGAGAAGGAATGGGGATTATAGGGCAGAGGAAATAGAGGAGAATAAAAATGGGAGAAAGATAAGAAGGATTGGAGGTGAAAGGGGAAGAGGATGATTTGAGGAGACTGAATAATAAAAGCATGAGAAAGCACTGAGAAGAAAGAAAAGAGAAGACTCTAACAATCAGAAAGAATAAAGTTAAAGGAAGTTAGCAAAATGAATGAGAGTTTGGTGTAACAGTGAAATGCTAGTGAAGTACAGATCCATTGGTGAGTTTCCTCAATAGCTACTAGCAACATCCTTAGGGGAAGAATGGACAGAAGTGATTGCTGAGCCAGTCATTGATCTTTGAAAGGTCAAGGAGAAGAGCAAATGTAGGAATTTTCATAGATGGGAAGATAATGGAATCCATAGACTATAACAAGATCAGCTTGATTCTAGTTATTGGCCCATTTCTAGCACATATCATTAAGGATAGTACAGTTTTATCAGAACAGATGTACCTCATCCCTCTTTGGAAATTTCCCATCAGGGGAATATTGTAGATATAATTTTGTCTAAATCCTAGCAAATCCTTTGACCAAATTATGCTATTTTAAAAAAGAAAAACAGAATGAAGAGACATGTGCCAGATTAAGGCAATTAAGAAAATTAAGAATTTATTTAAAAGTCAGATTTAACAGTAGATATTAATAGTTTGATATCAGCTTGTAAGAAAATATGTAGTTGTGTCTCAGAGTTGTTCTCTCTTCTCTGTATTGGTAAATATTACTTTGTTAGTGACTTGGAAAAAAGGAATAGATGACATACTTATCAAATTTGAAGAAGAAAAAAAGGAATGGAAAACTAAAATATCTCATATTGGACCAAGTCTAATAAAAAGTAATTTAATTGGAATAAATATAAAGTCCAGTGTTTGGGTTAAAAACAAAGCTACTTTAAAAGTATAAAGGTGACTGGTAACCAGTTTATCTACAAAAATATCTAAAGAATTAAGTGGCTACTTGCTATTATTTGTTCTTTATTCTCGAAGGAATCCATGACGTCAGGGAGGTGATGCCATGACATGCAAGTCAATAGGATTTAAGTGAAGGAGGACTGTGCAAAGTCACCAGCCTCACTTTCTCCTCTGGAGCCATCTGGGTCCAGTGGTCAGATATGGATCATGATAACTGGAGATGGTCTAGATGCAGTGGGGGACCTTGGTCTTTCCAAGGTAAGATCTTTTTGCCATGACAATCAAAAAAAGTTAATATAAATAGAAAAATGATAGTCCCTATATACTCTGCCCCAGTCATATTTCATCTAAGCCATTGTGTTCAGTTCAATGCAAAAATTTTTAGAGGAGTTCAAATCAATTCAACAAAAATTAAGCACTTACTATATGCAAGGGCAACTAAGTATAATAGAGTGCCAGATGTGGCATCAGGAAGATCCATCTTCTTTTTTTTTCCTTTGGCTTTTGGAGGGTAATTGGGGTTGAGTAACTTGCCCAAGGTTACGTGGCTAGTTTGATTTTCTGTGTGTGGGTGTTAAGTGTCTGAGGCCAGAACCGAACTCAGGTCCTCCTGACTCCAGGGCTGGCACTTTACTCACTGTACCACCTAGCTGCCCCAGAAGATCCATCTTCTTGAGTTCAAATCTGACCTCAGACATTTACTAGTTGTGAAAACCTGAGCAAATCACTTAACCTGGTTTGCCTTAGTTCCCTCATCTGTAAAATGTGTTTGAGAAGGAAATGGCAAGCCACTTAGTACCTTTTGACAGGAAAACCCCAAATGGGGTCAATGTAATAGAATATTTAAAATCAAAGCAGTTCGTGGGCTCAAGGTACTTATACCTATCTGTGTTACACAACATGGACACAATTAAATTCAAAGCACTTACAGACTATTTTTGATGAGGAATGTTAACAACTGGGGGTGTCACGGAAGGCTTTTTAAAGGAAGTGCCACTTGAGCTGAACTTTAAAGGAAGCTGGAAATTCTAAGAGGTGGAAGGGCAAAGGTTGTTGGGGTCCACCTGTGCAGAGAGATGGGGAAGGGAATGGTATGCAGGGGGAACTGAAGTAGGACACTTTGTCTGTGATTTAGAGTGAGTGAAGGAGAATAATGTGTGATAAGTGTGAATAGAGAGGCTGCAGCCAGACTATGAAGGACTTTAAGTGCCAAACAGAGGTTGGATATTTTCAAAAATTTATCTAGTATTTTATTTTTCCCTAGTTACGTGTAAAAACAATTTTAACATTCATTTTTAGAACTCAGAATTCCAAATTATCTCCTTTCCCTCCCTATTCCCCACCCCTTCATTGGGAAGGCAAGTAATTCAATACAGGTTATACCTGTGTACCCATACAAAACATTTCCATAATAGTCATATTGTGAAAACAAAACAAAACAAAACATAAATGCAAGGCTGGGGGAGGGACCTCAAGAAAAGTAAAGTAAAAAAAACAACAACAACTATTCTTCAGTCTCTATTTAGACACCATCAGTTCTTTCTCTGGGGATGGATAACATTTTTCATCAAAAGTCCTCCGAAGTTTTATCATTGTATTGCTGAGAATGGATAATTCATTCACAGCTGATCATCTGATAATATTGCAGTTAATTTGTACACAATACATTTCACTTTGAATCAGCTCATGTGAGTTTTTCCAGATTTTTCTGAGAGCATCCTTCTCATCATTTCTTATAGTACAATAGTATTCCATCATAATCACATACAACAATTTGTTCAGTCATTCCTCTATTGATGAACTCAATTTCTAGCTCTTTGCCCCCAGAAAAGAGCTGCTATAAATATCTTTGTACATACAGGTTCTTTACTTTTTATTTTTTTATGTCTTTTTGGATACAGACTAAGTAGTGGTATTGCTAAGTCAAAGGGCATGCATGGTTTTATAGCCCTTCGGGTATAATTCCAAATTGCTCTTCAGACTGGTTGAATCAGTTTACAACTCCACCAAGAATACATTAGTGTCTCATTTTTCCCACATACCTTCCAACATTTGTCACTTACCTTTTCTGTTATATTAGCTAACCTAATAGATATGAGGTAGTACCTCAGAATTGTTTTAATTTACATTTCTCCAATCAATGGTGAGCTAGAACATTTTTTTTCGTATGGCTATAGAAAGCTTTGATTACTTCATTTGAAAACCAACTGGTCATAATTTGCCAACTGGGGAATGGCTCTTGTTTTTGAGATCTTCCATTGGCTAAGACCAATTCATATTTTCTTGAATGCTTTGGATGTAGGAGCTTTGACTTCTTCTGAGTGTGTCTTGATCTTTATAACCACAGTAACTTTCTACAGTAGAGTTTTTTTTCCCATCATTTGCTCATTACCCCAGCCTATTATGGACTTTTAAGTTTTTGTTAAAGTATGCCTCTACTTTGGGGGTGGGGGGAACACTATCCCAAGCTTCAAGGGTTTTGTGCAGCTGCTTTCAGAGATACTCCTAGGGACCTGGAAGTTTTCAGTTCTTCCAAGGTGGTATGCTCTAAAAAGAGGTGTTTACTCCTCTTCTAGCTTGTGCTCTGGTCTGTGAGTGACCACACCACTCTTTTTTTGCCCTGCTTCACTGTGGCTACAAGCCTTGGTGTACCAGTGCTCCTCCTCACCCTGGGACCAACACCCAGGACTGCAACTGAGAGCCAAGTATGGGCAAAGCAATAGAATCCTGCCTCAGTGTCAGCAAAAAGACCCCTGCAATCTCATTCTGAACAGTTGTTTTACCCCCTTACCATGTGAGGGATGACAGCTACAGAAGCAGATGCTGAGGCTGATGATTCAGTGGCTCCAAAGGCCTGCTCCTGATTAGCTGAGTAATGGGTCTGTACTACTGCACACTGGACTGTGTTCCACTCTCACCCAGGTGTGGCAGACCTTCCCTGCTGACCTTCTAAATTGTCTTTCACTGGAGAATGATTTCACCCCATCCTTTTATGGGTTCTGTGGCTAAAGAATGTTTTATGACATTATTTAAAGGTGTTTGGAAGGTTTTGGGAAGAGCTCAGAGGAGTGGCTTCCTTTTCTTCACCATCTTGGCTCTTCTCCCTCCCCTTCTCCCAGAGAAAACCTGGAGAATGTCCAGAGTATGGTGAGCATGTTGGTCATCATCTATCTATTTGATTGAGCCCTCAAGATTTTGCCATGCGAAAATACACAGTTTTTCCCTGGCAGCATTTAGCCAGGAGACAATTTAGTGATGGTGAGGGTGGGTAGGTGAGGGCCATGAGAGTTGTTTTTAAGTAACTGAAGGGATTAGACATGGTCTGTTTGCTTTAGAGGGCAGAAATAGAAGCAATGATTGTACATTGTAAAATAAAAAGCAAATTTAGGCTTGGCATAAGGAAAACTTCCTAATAATTAAAGCTATTCAAAAACAGAATAGGCTGGCTCAGGAGATTGTGGGTTACCCTTCCATCGAAGTTCTCAGAGTAAAGGCTTGATGGTTACTTCTTAGGTATGTTGTAGAGAAAATTTTTGTTCAGGTACAAAATGTTCCAGATGGCCCCTTCTAATGTTCTGACTCTTATTCTTGCACATTTTTACAAAAATCCAATTCTCCATCTCTCTAATTACCCTAAATACAATTTTGCAGCCGCATCCTCATTTATTATGCATCTAATATGGCTCAAAGTGAATGCAGTAATTTGGCAAAATTGTTGGCAATTGAAAACCCTGTGCTATTGCTGCTGGCAGTAGGAACAATGAATGCACTTAGGTCACAGTGGTGGGCATCACCTGCTGAACCACATATGTAATCAGTGTTTGAGTAATATATATTCTTACAAGAGAGTGGGAGTATGACAGGAGTATTTAGTGAGGCAATGGGAATGCTTAGAGGGTTTGTCATCCATGAGAACAAAGCAGGTTAATTTGCTTCCTTAAAGGCACCTTAAAGCAAGAAAGGAGATTCTTATGCAAACAAGTGAAAAGTGAGAAAGAGAGAGAGAGAGAGAGAGAGAGAAAGAGAGAGAGAGAGAGAGAGAGAGAGAGAGAGAGAGAGAGAGCAATACTAACATTCTGTATACTTACCCCTATTGTTCCAAAACTTTCGGGTTTTCGTCTCATCTTTTTCTTGCACAGGTGTGTCCAAATCCATTTGAGAAGGTACCAGAGAGATTTGGGACTTGGGATGACATTGAAGGGAGTAGGCAGAGTACCTCCTTCTTCAAAATAACTCATCCATAACTTGGTCCGTGCAAATTTCCATTCAATGTCTGCATGGTCCTAAACAAAAGAACATGATAATTACTGACTGGCCTTCTAATTGCCAGAAATAGGGTTCTTCCTTAATTCACAGTCATTAACTCCAATTGATGGTGAACTTTAACTCGAACCTTCATTGCCCATCTCTCTCTCCACCAGAAAGAGACTTGTACTCCTTCCTGAGAATGACCTTGAACTCTATTAGTCCTGGCTTAAAAAAAAATACAGATAATCAAGTCTTTTTTCCTTCCTCTAGTGACAGATGTCTCAATAATTCGATATTTTAGGTCTGGCAGTGATAAGGTAGCACCTGGAGGAAGACAGTTACCTGTAACAACATTCAATAGGAAGATAATTTTCTAATATTACTTATGGATAGCTTTGGACTGGGGTATGGGGAATGGGACTATGTGATAAATTACATATATACAATTCTTTTTTTTTTTAAAGCAATCAGGGTTAAGTAACTTGCTCAAGGTTACACAGCCAGTTATTTCTGGGTGTGGTGCTGAGTATCGGAGCCCAGATTTGATCCCCAGGTCATCCCGACAGTGGAGCTGGTGCTCTTACTTGCTGAGCCACCTGGCCTCCCCTAAGCAATTAGGGTTAAGTAACTTGCTCAAGGTTACACAGCCAGGTGTTTCTGGGTGGGTGCTAAGTGTCTGAGCCCAGATTAGATCCCTAGGTCATCCTGACACTGGAGCCAGTGCTCTTACTCACTGTGTTGCCTGGCTGCCCCTTATTCTTCTTCTTTATAGAATAAAACCTATTCTTGTAACATTTTGCCATGGGATCAATTCTATACTTTTAAGGAGATTGCAATATACTAAGAAAGTTATGGCTTCTTAAGTACATTTAACACACAGTACATTTGGCCAAATGATTCTAAAAAGGATCATGGCCAGAGGCAGAGGAGCACATGGGCCTGTGACTTTGGTCCTCCTTAAATGTTGCCCATATAACTTTTTGAGTAATATCAGAAACCTCATAGTCAAAGGTCCCTGCTTTCAGTCATCTTTCATCCTAAACAGAATAAACCTGAATTAAGCAGATATTTTGGGAGGAGCAGGAGGATTAGAACATTTTGAGAATTTTATAGTAACAGGTAGTTTTGTTATCATTTGGTTGTTTCAGTCCTATCTGACTCTTCATGACCCATCTGGGGTTTTCTTTGCAAAGATCTTAGAGGGGTTTGACGTTTTCTTCTCAATCTCATTTTATAGATGAGGAAACTGAAGCAAACAGGGTTAAGTGACTTACACAGGGTCAAACAGCTACTAAATATTGGAGGCCAAATTTGAACTCAGGAAGCTGAGTCTTCCTGATTCCAGGCCCTGTGTTGTATCCACTGTGACATCTACCTACCCAGTTCCAGGCACACTTTTATTTTAATATAGCTTCAGATTGGACTTGTGATTGCAATGGTAGAGTGAGCTCTCAATGATGAAATTTCTTCCACCAACAGAGATCAACACTTGTTCCATAAATTATAATAGTCTTAGAGATTTGCCTGGGGCACAAAAGGGTTAAGTGATTTGTTCAGAGTCATGATACATCCAAAGTTAGATGTGAGCCCAAGTCTTCCTGACTGTGAGGCTAATTCTTCATCCTATGTCATGTTGAATCTTTACAAGATTTATTTTAGAGACATCATTAGGTATAATTGAATTTAATACAGGATTCAAATTTTAGACTCTAAGGCAAGACTAGGCTTTATTCTCCCAATGATATTCCTCCCAAATATATTATTATTATTTACTGCTGAAAGCAGTCTATCATATTACTGTCACATGATTAGATTACACTGCAGAAATCAGACTCATTGTTTTTCTTGTAAAATAATGGTGATTGTAGACACAATTAATTTATTTCTACAATGGGAGGATTGATGATTTAGGACCTGGTCTCCAGAGCCTTCCTAGATTTGTCCTTCTCGGTACGCTATGCTGAACATGTGCTATATTCTCTGCCTGATTCAAATCCAACATGTAGATGCATGGTTAGCTTACTTTCAGCCATGGGCCATTGGGGCAGGTCTTTTATGGTAGCATGGGGGGGCCTTTTGATTGTTTAAGGAGAGGGAAAGAATACTGACTGAGGAAGCAGTAAGCTTGAACTGAGATGACATACAAAAGCACTGCTGTACATCCTTTCAGTCCTTCTGTGTTTTTCTTTTCCCTACTTGATCTTGAGTGAGGAAGACTGCTGTGTACTGTCTGCTGGGGGAAAGTAGGTTTCCTCCCACCTAGTCAACAGGTATGTGCCAGCACATCTTGCCTTTATTTCTTTTGCATTTATTCTTTCCTGATTTGTGGTGAATAAGATGGGAGTCTCCAGTTTCCAATGATAACTGGAGAGCCAACAAAGCGATCAGAGATGCCTCTCACCAGCAAATGGAGTTGGTAGCAGAGTCTGCTAGAGAGTTAATGACCAGCAGCAGAAGAAACATTTACAGAAGGAAGGACGGTCCCATGAGAAAGGCAGGCGTTTTGGGGATCATGAACCCATATGACAGATGGATGTGCTGGCTATTGAATCTAGAAAGGAACAGAACTTAGAGAAACAGACATAAGGTAAACCTCATGGGGGCTTCACAAAGGGAGAAAAGGACTTCTAGGGCAAGGAATTATGTCCTATCCTTTGGTCGCTTCGGTTGGATAGGAATGAGCCAGGGAACAACCAGGCAGCATTGCATGTATTTTCTTAACCCACGGGAAATGTAAATCTTAGCATGGTCTATGGGCTAGGCTAAAGGCTGGTCCTCCCATTACACTTCTTTTTAAAAAATGACAAACAACTTTATAAATTCTGACTAAATATTAGAAAATATTTAGGACAACTAGAGACATGTCAGTGTGGATAAGGTCTGCAACAGTTATTAAGATGATCACTCACTGGATTTGTGCAGATTATTAGAGCTACTTAGCTTTAAAGTTATTTCTGTCCCTCAGGTTACCAGCAAGGTATCAAGTGTGATCTTAGCATGGACCAAGGGGAGGAAGGAGTCTTCTAAAACTCATTTTACTTTTCTTCTTATTAATTTCTTTTATAGTCTTGGGTTAGGGACTATGGTAGTGGCTACAAGAGGGTGACAGGAAGAAGTGGAAGAAAGGTTGAAGGTGGAGGTGTTGGGAAGCTTCTTGGCTGTTTAAATCATTTCTCATCATGCCTGTTCCTCTCTACATCACATTGTCTTCCTCTTTGGCCATCCTTACTGGGGGGGGGGGGGGGGGGGGGGGGGGGGGGGGGGAGGGAAAAAGAAGGGAGAAGACAAATAAATCATAAAATACAGTTATAAAAACATGAGCCAAGAAACCCCAACCCGTGAATGTCATTTATACCTCACTAGAAATGTTA
>NW_027187296.1:4631278-4722295 GCF_028583685.1 Petaurus breviceps papuanus | reverse complement strand
GGGGAGGTAAGGAGGTAGAAGAAAAGGAACAGTGACCCAAGATTATTACTGAAATTAGTGTCAAATTTCTGAGTCAAGAGAGAGACACAAATTTGTGCTAGTGAGTATAGTGAGTTGGCAGCATATGTGGAAAATTTTATAAGGTCTAAACTTCAGTTTCTTTATTATCATTATTATTATTAGTAGTAGTAGTGGTAATAGTATTAACAGTAATAGTAGTAGTAGTTTGAAGCATATTAACAGCTATAATTTTTATGCCACTTTAAGTTTTCTAAAATGCTTTGCACACATTATCTCATTTGATTCTCTCACTTCCAGGATCTTCTCTCCAGGAATGGCATTTCAGCTTAGAAAATGATTTTCTCATTGTTCTTTAAGACTTCTTCAGCATCAGGATAAATTTTATGCTACTATTACCTAATTTCAATTTCTGTATAGAATAAGGACATTTTGGAGATTGCTGGATCAATATTTTTTGACAGGTGAGTGACTTCTCTGCATAAATTGTGATAATTAAGGGCTTTCTAAATGTCTCCCCCCCCTTTCTCACAAACAGAACGTGCATTCTGTAAATGTGAGCTACCTAGAGAACATTATACAACTATTTAGATCACCAGTATGACAAGCTGTTATTCCCGCAAACCTTCAGGTGAGATAGTTGTCTAGAAAATCTTTTACATGATAGGTAAGTGAGAAACTCTTATAAATCCTAATACTTGACATATTAGTTCTAGGAATCACTGCCTAGAAAGCATTTATCCACATAGTTTTTACAGTATTTCATATGTGATAGTTATACTGTGGGAACCATTCTTCCTTCACAAATACAATTCAGAGTTGGCTTCTCATTCAAATAATTTTGGCAACAATACATAGGTAAAAGAATGGGAGTCCATTGAATGGGATACCATTGAATTTTAATGGCATTCCACTGAAATTGTGTACATGGACAATTTGGTAACTTGTGGGTCAACCATTCAGAGTGGATGTACTTGTGAAATATTGCTTTATAAGATAGAAATACATGGGAAAGAAGAACTTTATTACATTTTATCTTGTTCCACTGTGATCTTTTGTTCACAAGTGCACATTAATTTAGGGAAAAACATGTCTTACTTGGCTATGACACACAGAACTTGTGCATCTTTAAGTACTGCAACCTTGAAGTGCTAGGTTATGTCAGTTGTCCTTGTATATTGTCTCCTCCTATTAGAATGTAACCTCTCTGAGAGCAAGAACTCCTTATTTTTGTATTTGTATCTCCAGTATTTGGCTCATAGTAGGCATTTAAATGATTTTTACTTATTAATTCATATAAAATAGAGAAAGAAAAAAAGATATAGACAGGTAGATGAACTCTAAAAGAAAGAAAAATAGACTGAAGGAAAAATGTAGATTAGTACTCACAAAATTCTATAATTTCACTCTGTCTCTTTAAACTGACCATTCCTGAAAGTTATTTTCCAAGCCTTTTCATAGAATACAGGAGTAGTAAGAAAGGCGAATACTTCAGGGAAAATATTAAATTTAAAGTATTTAACTTACAGCAATGAGTTGGTAAGAATTATTCATCATAGCGATAAGCATGTTGAGTAGAACGACTAGAGAGATGACATTGTATGTTCCAAACATGGTGGCCCCAACAAATTCTGTAAATTCATGCTGTGCTTTGACATTGGTCACATACAAATTAATGAGCCCAAATATAGACCAAAATAGAGACTGAAGTGTCTCAAATAACCTGGGGAAGATAAAAGATCATAAAGAATATTTATTAGAACATCTTAAGAATAATATAAAGCTCTCTTTACATATATATATATACACACACACAAACACACACACAGCCATTTATACATACACATATATACATTTTCTTATGTTCATTTGATTAATTTAATGGTGTTATCAAGAGAATCATTATCTTAAGCAAATATTAATTAAAACTGAAATAAGAAAGAGAAAGGACATTGTAGTCAAACTTCCAGAAGAGAGATTCTAGTTCTTTCACAGATAAAACTTGTCCCTACTAATGAACCTTTGAATAGAGTGGCACATACTTATCTAGTCATGTCTGAAAAATTATGAGTTATGTAGTTATATTTTTGAGGAAATTAAGTTTATTCTTGTAATTTCTGTCTTGACTATCTTTTTCTCGGTCTCTAACTCTTCTCTGTCTCTGTCTATCTCTGTGTCTCTTTCTGTGTGTGTGTGTCCTTCCCTGTCTCCCTTTTAGACTGCAAAAAAATCATGTTGCTATCCATTTCCTATGCATGCAAGATGAAGCATGGACAAGTCTTACAAGGATCGGAAATCAAAATTTAAACAATTTCTTATTCAACTTTAACCCTTCAGGTCACATTAAAAAATTATTCTACATTGGAGTATGGTATAATGGATAGAGAGGCAG
Source organism: Petaurus breviceps papuanus (assembly GCF_028583685.1). Taxonomy (NCBI): domain Eukaryota; kingdom Metazoa; phylum Chordata; class Mammalia; order Diprotodontia; family Petauridae; genus Petaurus; species Petaurus breviceps. The sequence continues at coordinate 4,719,885 of NW_027187296.1, read as the reverse complement.
CCTTGGAGTGAGAATAACTTGGGTTCATGTCCCAATTCTGACACATATTGTCAGCGTGATGTGGTCAAGTTCCTTTTAACCTGTCACAATCCTGTCAAGCTCTCTAATATTGTAATTTGCTACAAAGTAGACCCTGATTTGCATAAGCAGAGTGCAGTTCCTCAACCTGGGACCTTATTATACATCAGAGAGACTTCCCCTTAAAAAACAAAAAGGCAAATAAGTAAACCCTACATGAATTTAGTGACCTTTTATGAAGAACAAATATTTCCCAATAAGCTTCTATCTCATTGAGATGGGATGAACAGACCATCTTCATAGCCCATCAATATCTGCCCTCAAAAATGATTTGTATTTCTATAGGACTTTGAAGTTTACAAAGCAGCAGTCACAGATGTAGAATTGGAAGGGGACCTGAGAGTTCATGTAGTTCAACCCCTTCATTTTGAAAATGAAGAAATTGGGTTAAGATGGTAAGTGATTTGCCAGAGGCACTTCAGGTAAAGTTTGAGTTAGGATTTGAATGCAGTCCAGGTCTAGTACTCTGCTAAGCCTTACAGCAACCCCTTGTGGAAGGGCAGAATTTTAAGCATCCTTATTTTATTGAGAGATAATCATGTACCAAGAGGAGAATTGATTTGTTCAAAGTCACACCACTAGAGTCAGAAACAGGATTTGCATTCATTTTTCCTGATTTTAAGGAGTCCTATGTCAGGATGCTTCTCAAGTAAGCAAATATTAAGAATTATTAATTATTTCCCCAAATCTATAACTCATAAGACAGCAAGTAAATCTTGCCTATTTTTTACTGGACTAAAATGTCTAATGATATTTGTTATTGTCGTTGTTGCCTTTTAACAATAACAGGGTAAACATTCCAATCTACTGGCTTAAGGAATTTATTATCTAAGGAAGTTTCAACTTTCAACTTCAAAGAGGCAAATCTGATTCTTGGAAATGAGTTAGTTGTTCCTATTAATTTTAATAACCGTTGACTAAAAGTTAACTGTCATTTGGACAATATTCGAACTCTCCCTATCTCCAGCATGGTCTCCTTTATCTACTTTGCCAAACACAGTTTTCTCACTGTTAATACACAAATACAAATCTTCAGCTTGTGTTTCTCCAACATAGACCAGTTCAGAAGGAGGTAGACATTAACTAAAACATGCTGCCTACTAAAGCTTCCATAATCCAACTGATGTAAGTATTTTAGTAAATGACTTTTAAATGTCAAATAAAAACAGTGCTACAAAATAAATGCTATTGTTATGGTTGGGAAGTATTTATTTACTCATACCTAAATTATTCCCGTCTGTCACATCAGCAATATTTAGAAACCTTCTGTAAAACATTCATTTGGATTTTTCAATTTGAATTGAAAAAGAAAAAATACTACATTCAAATTTCACAATTATCCCTTTATCTCATGTTTTCTTCCTGAGGTGTTCCCTTATTTTCCCCTATCTTTTAGCAAGATGAATTACTATTTAGATTTGTGTATCATCTCATTGACCTTAAAGATGTTTAGCAGATTCTTGAATTAAGCTTCTTGATCTTGGTGTTAACCTGATGTTTTGTCAAGTCAAACTATCTCCCACCTTCACCTTTAATTAAGATTTCAGTTTCCTGACTTTTCATCAAGATTGGATCTTGTGTCATTCCCAAACTAATTGAATAAATCAGTGCCCACAGATAAGGGATTAAAATAAATCTCAATAAGAAGTGCTTTCATGTGGAACTACTTTCATAGGAACTATTTTCAATCAGGGAACCATAAAAATGAAGAGGTTGCCCATAAAAAGGGTTAGGGTTGCTCTTGAGACCCCAAAATACCAACACGCCAGGTCCTGCTGAATGAATTTGACTCAAGTCTTCTCAGCCAAAGAAAAGTAAAGTTTATTAAAAGTTCGCTTGCATTAGGCACAGAGTAAGTCTGTGCTAGGTCATTCTATGGTGCTCTCACATACATGATGTGAGATGGGGTCTTATATACAGAAGGTTGTGGGAGAAATCTAGGGGTGGTCTAGAGAAAAAGTTTGGGGAGGGTCTTCAGAAGGAGTTAATGAGGTAAATGAGTGATTAAGGGTGGGGAGTTGCTGGTGGCTACCTGGAGCCAACAGAAAATGGTGGGCTAGGCCAGTTCAAGGGTGGTTTGATATTTTGATAGGTTCAAGGGTGTGAAGTAGATGGAAAATGGAGGGCTAGGCTAGCAACAGAGGTCTGGGCCCAGCCACAAAAAGCTTATGGCCTCATGCAAATGCCTCATCAAATGGGATGATTTAATTAGAGTTCAAGGGGTGTTCCCAGAGCCTGTACCTCATCACTAAGATTGTACTCAGATAAGAAATATAAACTCTCCCAGACAAGGTCATAACTTTCTTTCAACAGCTGATACCCCTTGTGTAAAGAATATACTCTGGTGTTTATGTCAAATTTTAAGGAGATAGTTTTCCCCTTACTAAGATAGCATTCAATTAATCCATTGTCTCTTATGGAAACTATTTCCTAAAGCCTTTTAACAATTAATTTGTTTTCTTGTTCAAATGAACACTAAAGGAAATAACAAAAATAATAATTTACTGGTTTTTCCCCATGAAGTAGCACATAGAACATAAAGTAACTTAAAAAGACACAGAAGTATTACTCTTCAGACATCAGTAATATGTGACATTGAAATACACATAGCAATATCCTCAGTTCTGTGGCATTTTAAACTCTAGTAGCCCAAACATAAGGGATAATCCCCTTCGCCAGTTATCCATGTTGGGCTTCTTAATTAAAGGTATTTGTCACAGCCCTCTTTCTGCATTATCCTTCTTCACAGCTTCCTCATCTCCCTTGGGTTTAATTATCATCAATGTGCCAGTGATTTGCAGATTTATATATCCCATCCCAGTTCTTCCCTGAGTGCCAACCCACACCACTGCTTGGTTGGTGGACATTTCAAATTGGATGGCCTTGAGATGCCTAAAACTCAACATATGCTAAACAGAACCTTCTATCTTTTCTCCCAAAACTCATCTCACTACCAAACTTCTATATTCCTGCCAAAGGCACTACACTTCCTCCAGGTTCCTCATATCCTTGATTGCTTGTTTTCTTCACTGCAAATATCTATTCAGTAGTTAAACCTTTCTGTTTTAACCGCTACATGTCTCACATATATACCCTGCCTCCTCACACAAATAAATGCTGCTTTAGATAGTTAGTATTTACATAATGTTTTAAGATTTAGAAATGTGTCATTTGATCATTACTACAACCCTATGAAGTAGGTGTTATTTTCACCCCTATTTTACAGATGAGGAAACTGAGGCAGTTGGAAGTTAAGTGAATTGCCCAGGGTCACATCATATTTTTATTCAGGTCTCTTTTATTCGAGGTTCTCAGCTCTATAATGTTCAAGCCCTCAATGCCTTTAAACTAATCTATAATCTATTTCATTGGTCACTTAATTGATTTTTTCTGCTTCATCTTCCACATCTTTTTATCCTCTATAATGCTACCAAAGTGATATTCCTTAAGCACAGATCTGGTCATGAATTGATCAAGGAATCATTTATTAGGCACATGCTGTATGGCAAGGATTCTTCTGGGCACTCATGAGAGAATTTTTTAAAAAATGAAATAATTTTTACTCCCATGTCTCTCTTACTCAGTAAAGCCTAGTGGTTTCTTATTGTCTTTAAGAAAAAAGGAAAAACTTCTCTGTCTAGCTTTTCAAGCCCTTCATAATCTGATTCCAATCTCTTTGTTCATTACTCTTCTTTGTATACTACTCATTCTCTCAGGCTCATCTTCATGACTGAGATAAACTTGTCTCTTTTCAATTCCATTTCTGTGCCTTCTCATAGGTGATGAACTCTCTTGAATTCCTTCACTCCTCATCTCTCCCAAAAGGATCTTTCTTCCTTCAAGACATAGCTCAAGCACTACTTTCTACATACATAATAACTTTTCTGATTCCTCCAATTCCTTCTGTCCTCTAAACTACTTTATATTTAACTATGTTTAATTTATGTTTAGTTACTCTTTGTCTATTTAATCATTACATAGTTACAAAATGTACTGTTGTTTTTCCTTAAGTTAGAATGCTAGCTCCTTGGAAGTAGGTATGTTTCATTATTTGTCTTTCTATCTCCATTGTCTAATGTAGTTCTTGATACAGATTAGGTTCTTACTATATACTTCTTGATTGAGAGAACAATTGCTATAGGGCTATGAGTTTAAGTAAAATAACTCTCACAAAGTCCAAATACTTTCCACTAGGAAGGCATATTTTCCCTTAAGGTCCCACCCAGAGCCTACTTATTGGGAACTGTGGATGGAGTAAATACGATGATTTATGGGGATCTGATTTCCCTGGGTGGTCTTCCATCCTTTCTAAGTTTCCATTGAAAGGTCGATGGAAGCAGTGGGGAGTATGGGTTGCTATATACAGAAACATTCACAGCAGTGAAAAGGAATAGCTGTTAAGAGAACAAAAAATAATTTAAAATGGAGACAGAAGAATTACCTATGTCATGCTGTCTGGGGATATTTGGTGTAGGAGACCGAAGGGCTTCACTGTATAGTATATTAAAACAGTTGACAGAAAGGATAATAATGTCATCATGAATATGTTGTGTTTTTTATTTTTCAGTATGCTGGGATGAGTAAGACACACAAGTAAGCAATGTATTTTAAATATGTTTCTAGAAAATGAATAATATTAGTTATCCAGGCAATAGAGTATAAGGATAACTGGTTCTGGGGCCCAAATGAATGCATATGTTAGTTCACAGACTTTCAGAATGACAAGAGGGCCTCAGAAGGAATCTCTGAGGCATTTAGGTGGTGCAATAGATAGAGTGCTGGGTCTGGGGTCAGAAAAAAATATGAGTTCAAATATGGGCTCAGACATTTGCTACCTGTGTGACCCTGGGCAAGTCACTTAATCCCTGTTTACTTCAATTTTCTCATCTATAGAATGCAAATAATAATACCTCTACCACCCCATGCCCTCCCCACCTCATTCCCCACCTTGCAAGGATCAAATAAGATCTTATAAAGCTATTAGCACAGTGCTTAGAAATGATATTTCCCCCTCAAAATAGCAATTCACATACTGTGTAATGAGGGATTGCTATCTGAATCAGTCTGTATGTGGCATGACGTGAACCCCTATCCAAGATGCAATTCCTGTCTCATCATTCCCATTCTGTCACAGTTGCTGTAGATTTCTTAACTTCCAGATATGACAATGTACCAACATTGCACTGAGCTCCCCACCAACAGAAATGTCCATGGAACTTACGTGGAAAAGGCATTGTTCTGTTTCTCACACCGTATTCCTTTGCAATTTGTTCCTTTTGTTTCTTCATAATAAAAGTACAACTGATTCAAGCCATTTGCAAAAGCTAGCAATACAAGACAATAAATGAACAGAAACTTCAAAATGTCTAGGAGCATTCTTCCGAGAGAGATCTGCAGAGGTCCCAGGTGAGAATTGGCAGTAAATAGTGAGATCAAACGCAGAGAACTGAAGATGTTTGCAATAGCAAATAAAGCCTCTGCCACCAAAGTGGGGTGCCACATATCCCAAGATTCTCGGGGGTTGAGTGCACTATACTGGAGAGAATAGAAAAGAAGAAAAGAGTGTAAACAGTATCTTCTTAGTATATTTGCATAGCTACATGTATATGTAAATGTCAGCTCTGTGTTATTTCTGTTTTAGCATCTCTAGCACAATCTTTCATTTCTTTTTTTTTTTTGAGGTAGGAAGGCAAGGCAGTTGGGGTTAAGTGACTTGCCCAAGATCACACAGCTATAAAGTGCCAAGTGTTTGAGGCTGGCTTTGAAATAAGGTTCTCCTGACTCCAGAGCCAATGTTTTATTCACTTTGCCACAATCCTTCATTTTGACATCTCCTCCATGTTTGCAATGATATTAATCTGATCCAGAATAAACTGGTTTCTAATTACTTTTGTGCCACACTATAATCTGGATAAAGCATCTCACAGTGGTTTATAATTTTCTGACTGTGGCATTAGTATCTTTGTTCATGTGTAAACTGTATTTATCTCCATAACACTGAGATTAGGGCATTGGAGGTTTCTAATTCCTTTCAAGTATGACTGAAGATGTTGACTAATAGTGACAGCCTAAGGGAGTGGGCCATTGATGGGAATGCCATAGAAAACAAAGATTTGTGTTAGGGGGAAAAATCCATGCACTGTTTTAATGATATATAAAAAACTCAATGAATTAATTTGTGATATATGAAATAAAAATATTTAAGTAAATAAATACATTTCCAATTTTGAGCTGAAATTTCAACCGTCTTGGAAACAGTCCTGACTGACATGAGCTCACAATGCATATATATATATATATATATATATATATATATATATATATATATATATATACACATATACATTTATAGTGAAGCTATAAAGAGAAAAGATAGCAGAAGTAGGAGTGGAATGCATACTAATTATAATACTATGCATTAGAAAAACACTAAAAAAGTAGCTCAGCTTTCAGATTCATTGCGCTCAGATTTATGACCAGTCTTATATCCAAGGAACTGAATATAAAACATATTGTCCTCTTCTGGGTAGGTAAGTGGGGAACCAGAGGTATGGAATTGTCTTGTCACGAAATTTTTTTTTTGGTTTATTTTCTGTAGGGGTGGGGACTCAAGATGGACATATATTAGAAAATGGCTGTGGTGTCAAAAAGGCATCAACAATATTTGAAAATTAATAACTATATGTCAGCAAGCAAGTAACCTGCTGAGTGAGTTACACAATTGTCCAAACCAGTTGATTTCTGCTTGCGAATGATGGATGAGGTGCATTTGTCTGGAAACTCTTTAACTGAGTTGAATTTTTGGGTAGTGTACTTTTGTCATTTTTGTAAAGCCTGACTTGCACAATGACTCAGAAAACAGCAATAAAAAGCAAACTTAGAGCAAAGTCACAATTGACTTTGCTTTGTCAAAGCAATAGCAAGCTTATGGTCATAAAAGAACAAGGGAGAAAAAAAATATTCATTTCCCCTACATCTTTTAGCTAAACTTGTTTCTTTTACTAAAGAACACTAATGTGCTTCACTACTGGGGGAGGGGGAGCAAGAGGGAGGCCGGGATAAGCACTAGAGAAGACATTGGATTCTGTTCTTGCTCACAACTGTCATTTAAAAAACAACAGATCCCGATAATAGGATTCTTGTTTGTAATAAGGTCAGAATGCACACAGATCCATTTTTGGATCAGTCTGAAGTCTTCTTTTTGTACATTTTCCACCAGATGGTGTTACCAATATTAGCCAATTAATTGTCACTGAGGCTGGTAAATAGTGATAGCTATCCTCTTACCAAAAGAGAATCTTAGGAATAGAAGGGGTTTCCTTTCTACTAAGGCAAAGAAAGCAGGGAGAATATGTACAGAAGGGGCTCCTTTTATATCTATGGAAAACTCTTCTTTTACTTGTAATTCTGAAATTATCACTAAAGTGAAATGTTTCCTCTCTAATTTTATCTGCAGATAGTGGTTCTTAAGAGGTCCCACATGCAGCCTGTTTAAATAATTTAATGTAGGAAGAAATAAAAACAGCAAAAATTTTTCTTACTATTTTATCCTGAAGTATATGTAAACCTGACTCTTACCCAAGCTGGGTGAAGAAGGGGAAGTTTTAAATTTCATGTTGTATATAAAACATGATTCTGGATTGAGGGAGAGAATGCTGCCCTGACCCTGTAAGACTGTGTGAGGGGATGAGAATTTGGGAGAAGAGAGAGATTCTTTATTTGTGTTTTGAAAGAAAAAACAAATGGTTCCAAACTGTTTTGGTTACTAACTTCAGAGAGAGAGACAGAGAGACAGAGACAGAGAAACAGAGAGAGAGACAGAGACAGAGAGACAGACAGAGACAGAGACAGAGAGATACACACAGAGAGAGAAAAACAGAGAGACATAGAGACACAGAGAGACAGATAGAGAGAGAGACATAGAGACAGAGAGAGACATAGAGACAGAGAGAGAGACATAGAGACAGAGAGAGAGAGAGAGAGAGAGAGAGAGAGAGAGAGAGAGAAAGAGAGGGGAAAGGAATGAAAAGGAAGCTGGCTCCTCAACATATCCATGATTTTTAGCTGGCTTCCCAAGATATTTTTGAGGAATTTTCTCTTGGGTGAAATTAAGGTGTTTCTCCTTGGTTGAGTAATAATCTAAAGAGATTTTCACTCTTGTCTATTTTCTGGTATATTCTAATCTATAGAACTTCTATGAGTTCTATTTACCATCTTCTTGGATAAATGGATTTACTCATTTACAATATTATTATATGCAACTTGCACTTGATGGAAAGGAGTCACAGCAGTAGGTAAAAGCTTGGGTTCCCCTCCCCCTTTAAGAGACAGAAACCAGGGAAGCTAATAATTTTATTTTTTTCTTTTGAATCTAAAAATTCATGTTCCTAGACCAGTAATATTTAGGGTGGAAGATAGAATTCTATTCTGATAGCCTCTTTTTAGGAGGAGAATATGATAACCGCCCCCTCTTATAATCAGTTCTCTTCTTTTCTCAAGAATTGGTCTCCATTGAAGAGAGATGGCCAAATTTCCAGAGGCATATATCTCTGTGCTTCCCCATGAATCACATTTAGACAATCTAGATGGACATATATAACAAATAATGGGCAGAACATACTGTACCCATGCTTGGACCATGATTGTCCAAACAGTCAAACTATCTGCCTAATTTTCTGCTTTCAGTTCCAAGGGTGAGATTTCTCCAGTTTTCCAAACCTTATTTCTATATCTCCCCTCCAAACAGAGCCTCTTTTTGTTTTGTTTTGTAGTCATTCATGTCAACCGATAAGTGTATGCCAAATCTGAGCCTTGTTGTTCTTCATTTGTGGGGTTATCTGACCAAAAATAAAACCAAAACAGAGATCTTTCTCCCTCTATCCTCCATTCTCTCATCTCATTATTGGTTGTGTTCCAATTCGTGCTCAACTGCTTTCTTTGGGAAGGGGAAAGGGCTTTCAGTGCAGGCCTCTCTCCAGGACCACCTGTAGCTCTGTGCTTCCATGTGGTGTTAACTCCTTCCCTCAGGGACTTTTACAGATCCAGCACCAGCTCCTCTCCAAGTCCATGTCTGGCCTGCTCCCATTTTTAGTATGACTGTATTTCCTATTACACAGAAGCAGCTCCCTTTTTAAGCATATCATGGGAGTCTCCTTTGTTCAGGGTAGCAAGGTACTTATGAACCTCTCCTTATTCATACCCACTATATTATTGTGTTGTTGTTATTCAGTCATTTTCAGTCATGTCTATATTTTCATGATCCAATTTGGAGTTTTCTTTTTTTTTTTTAAAGCAATCAGGGTTAAGTAACTTGCTCAAGGTTATACAGCCAGTTATTTCTGGGTGTGGTGCTGAGTATCGGAGCCCAGATTTGATCCCCAGGTCATCCTGACACTGGAGTTGGTGCTCTTACTTGCTGAGCCACCTGGCTGCCCCTAAGCAATTGGGGTTAAGTAACTTGCTCAAGGTTACACAGCCAGTTATTTCTAGGTGGGTGCTAAGTGTCTGAGCCCGGGATTCGATCCCCAGGTCATCCTGACACTGGAGTCGGTGCTCTTACTCGCTGTGCTACCTGGCCACCCCAATTTGGAGTTTTCTTGGCAAAAATACTGTAGGAGTTTGCCATTTTCTTCTCCAACTCATTTACAGATGAAGAAATGGAGGCAAACAGGGTTAAATGACTAGCCCAGGGTCATACAGCTAATAAGTCTCTGAAGCCAGATTTCAACTCAGGAAGAAGAGTTTTCCTGACTCCACACCCAGCACTCAATTCACTGCACCACCTAGCTGTTCCTAGGGTTTCTTATGTAGTACTTCTTTAAAGTTACATAATAATTAACATTATTAACATGATCTTCCTATTATTTAAGTTCTTTCATTTTAAGAAATTTGCCTTTTTCTCTCTTCTTCCAACTCATTCATTTTATTTTAAGTATGTAGGTATAGATTCTCTTACATAAATTAGCCCAACTCTTCCATCTTCAATTTAAGCTGTTTGTATATGTACAGATTCTTTATGCAATTAACAACAAAAATAATAGTTATAATTTATATTGAGCTATAAGATTTGCAAAATGCTTTACAAGTATTATCTTATTTTATCCTTAAAACAACACAGAACTATCAGTACTATTATGATCTCCACTTTCCAGATAAGAAAACTGAGCTAGACAGAGGTTAAGTGGCTTGCCCAGTATTTTGAAATCCCTCTTAATTGGACTCTGACCTCTAATACAAAGGATTGGGCTCCATTTATAATAATCCCTGTGATTTGTTTTCTTGCCCCACCCAAGATTTCCTCTGGATACACCTGATGTGGGCTTGTGACTTTCTCTCCACAAATGCTTTTAATTCTTCTGTAAGCATCCAAACTGAAAAAAAGATATAGGATACAATAAATTTTATCTAACCCAGCACAAAGTCAGAAGGGGTTCATGTCTGAGACTCTCAATTATCCTCCCTTTTTTGGAGGGTATCAAAAAGTCTTCCCCTTAGGTCTAGCTCACCTTCCATTTGAACCTATAAAAGAATCAGGGTTTTAATCCCCAAATGGATGAGACTTGGTTGTTCCACAGAGCATATTTCCCTGTTGTACTCATCCTTTGCTCTCTTGGGGTCTATAAAAATGGTTCAGTTTTCAGACCTTTTTTTCTAAGTTCAGATGAGGCCAGGAATCTCCATTTCTTCTCCCCTTTCTCACTAAGGCACCAAATTCCCTTTCTTTATCTCTTATTGAAGTTTGCTTCTCTATTGCCATATCTCTATGTGGCACTTGTTGCTAGATGCGTGTGGTTCTCTGGAGAGAGGGGTCATGGATGTTCAGGCTTTTCTATAAGTCCACATATAGTCTGGAATATCTTTGTTGTATGTGTGTGTGTGTACGTACGTGAATGTGTGTTTGCATGTACATGTGTTTGTGTGCATGAGTTCGCACACATGTATGTGTATGTATTTATGCCTTTGTTTCCTCTATCTCCTTTGGCATCCTCTGTGTCTCTCTTAGTTTGTGTCTGAATCCATATTTTTTTTAAAAAATATTCACAAACAAACAATTCAGCTAGACAAATTCTGTCGTTGCCATGATGTCCACTCAAAGATACTCACTGCTGATACAACTTTGAAGCTGTGGACTTGAGTTAGGGTAGGAAAAAAAGGAGTAAAGAGGACCGAGAAAAACAAAAATCCTGCCTTGTGCAGAGAAGTTACATCTCATCGAGAAGATAATGGGGCAGGGGAAAAGGTTTACCTCTTACTTCTTGGTATGTTTCTAAAGCTTTATATTTAGTAGACATTTATAAATCGATTTTTTTTGGCCTTCATTGACTAAAGATAATTGATAGCATTTTGTTTTCCAAGCTAAATGATTTCATGTTTTGTTATACTAGGCCAAACCCTGCCCTATGGTGCTTAAACTTGATCTAACTCATGATCTTTTATCATATGGACAAAACCCTTTCTCCATCTACACTTATCAGTATGCTGAGGATACTAGGTACTACCTGTATTGCTACTTTATGTCTGTATTTCCAAACCTGCAACAGACAAACAGGGAGGATGTTAAATCAAATAGCTAAAAATTGCATCTCTATCTGCCACAGACCCAAAGATGAGCTAAGAAAATCACATTACTTGGTAGAATACACTAGTCTCTGTGTCTGTGAAAAAGAAAAAGCAATGTTTGCTCCCAAACTAGATGATTGGAATTTATAGGATTAATAGTACCTAATTCTCTAGAAGAAACAGGTTATATAAGCCAAATCATTACTGATTACTGCTAGAACAATCTTTGTTAACACAGTATTCCTTTTTAAATTTTGAAATTTGAATCAAAGTGTATAAGGGAAGGCAGACAAGAATCATGCTCAGGATGATTCTCCCAGTGATGGGGAACTGGAATAGGAGAATTAGCACTGACACTACTGGTTTGGACTATATGCACTCTGAGATCCCTTCCAACTGTGAGATTGTAATAGTATGATTAGCTGTGTGACCACAGGGAAGCTGTTATCAGATCCCTAAGTCTTGGTTTTCTCATCTGTAAAATGGGAATAATAATAATTACATAAATTTGCTGTGAGAAAAGGGCTTTGTAGGTGAATGTAACATTATTATTATCATGCTTTGTCTGCCATGATGTTGAATATAAACATTATGAGTAAAAACACTTCAAAGATAGAAAAGAAGGAAAGAGCTTCAAAGAGGAATCAGCATAATAAGGTTAACAAAATATGCATGAACAGTTCAACAGTGTCTCAAGGCAATAACAAACTCAGGATTAACTAACACCTCTGCAGAAATCAGGGAAAGGGGGACCAAATAATTAAAACATTCCATTTATGGAAAGAAATAGTATCTTAGAACCACATTTCAAAACAAGTCCACGCACTGCAAAATGCAAATGAATCAAGATAGCCTGGCATGCATCCCAAAGCCCACTAGTTCTGCAAGCCAAGATTTATGAGCACATTGAAACCTGAGGCATTTTTTGTACTCACACTTTGTCTATAAATCATCTGGATGTTTTATACCACAATATGTACCACTGTATCAGGGTTCAGTTTATAATTTCTACCTCCTATAAGGCATGATCTAAGGAAAAGTCTAGAATGAGTTAACAAAAGTGAGAAGCAGTTCCTGGCAGGTGGACCTTGCATGACTAAATCCATGTACCTGAAAAGGTGAGGCTTTTGGCTTGCATGAGCTCAGTAATTCTGAGTTGCTCTATGGCTATAGCACCAATATGGTGACCCTTCTGTGAGTGAATGCCTCCATGTTGTCTAGGGAGACCTAGTCAATTCAGAAACAGCTCAGATCAAACATTTATACTGATCAAAAAGAATGAGGAAAGAGACAGACAGACAGAGACAGAGAGAAAGAGGGAGAGACAGAGACAGAGAGACAGAAAAAGAGACAGAGACTGAAAGAGATCAAGACAGAGAGACAGAGATGGAGATAGACAAAGATAAAGACTGACAGAGACTGAGACAGAGATAGAGACAGAGAAAGAGAGAGAGAGACAGAGACAGACACACGCACAGACATATACTCACACACACAGCTAGAGATATAAAGAGAAAAAAGACAGAAACAAGGAGAAACAGAGAAGAAGAGAGACAGAGAAAAAAAGAAAGATAGAGACAGAGACAGAAACTGCCTCCTGGACAAACTGTGAATGCCTTTCTAATGGAAACAAACAGCAGTCCTTCCAAGCATGGAAGACCCTTCTTCTCTAATAGGGTCACTGGTCACCAGAAACTAGAATGAAACATGGAAGGACAAAGAGAGGATTAACAGGAAAGTATGAGAGAGGTAGCCTGTGTGGGACCCCTGTTGAAAGCAAGCTGTTTTTCTTTTTGCTTTTCGAATGCCAAAATAATCACATCAAAAGATATCTCCCCAAAAGCACAGTCTAGTGTGTTGTCCTACATGATTAACAAGGGTAAAATGGCTAAAAAATTTGCCACAAATATAATTAATCATAAGAACTTCTGAAAAAAATACTTCATACTTATTTATCCTATAGGATGTCTGCAGCCTTATAGTCTATTTTATATTGACTCCCTGTTATTTAGAACATTCATAAGTGGATAGGATACTGGGCTTATTTTTTCATTAGTAGAAGGAAGTCCTAGATAAAGAAATTCCCTCTACTGATGAAGTTTGGCAGGTGTTCTGCAACTCACTGGGCATCTAGTTGGCACAGTAGATGGAGTGCCAGACCTGGATTCAGGAAGACTGATTGTTGTAAGTTCAAATCCTGCTTCAGATACTTCTTAGCTGTGTGACCTGGGGCAATTCACTTAGCCCTATTTTTCTCAGTTTCCTCATTTGTAAAATGAGTGGAGCAGGGAATGGCAAACTACTCCACTATCTTTGCCAATAAAAGACCAAATGGGGTCCAGAAGAGTTGGACATGACTGAACATCAACTGTAACTCACAGTCCTAGAGAGCTGCCTAAAGCACTAATAGATTAAATTATTTGACCAGAGTCACACAGCCAGTATGTCAGAAATGAGACTCAAACTCAGATCTTGCTGGGTTTGAAGTCAGTTCTTCATCTGGCATTCCATATTGCTTATGTTGATCATTTATCAATGAGTAATTTCATGTTTATATGTTTGTAGGCCTTTTATTAATTTCCTTTTGTGTGGGGAGGTGAGGTGGGTAAGGGGAAGGTAGGAGATGATGGTGAAGTCAAGGGAAAAATTCTTGAGTGTAATAAAACAAAAGGTGGGTATAATAAATATTTAATATAGAAAGGATTGCGTAGCCTTCCTAATAGAAGCTAGACAGAAATACAATGTATAAAAGAAATTTTCATAGCTGTCAATCTACAGAGAAAATAAGATTTTGTAAGGTATTATTGTTTATAGTGAAAGATACATTTTTCAGTGCATTATAGATATGAGTTGTCTTCTCTTGTATTTATGTATATAATGAATCTTTCCTCCTAACAGCTTACTTTCTGTTCACCAGAAAACTTCTTGAAAATTTAGCTTGTGCCCTACTACTTCCATTTTCTTACAATCTATTCTCTTGAATCCGTTGCCCTCTTGAATTGCTACCACTCTGTGGAAACTGCCTTCTAAAATGTAACCCTCATTTTCCTTTGAGATGTGGACAAAATTTGATACTATTGGCCACCTACATCAACTTGATAAACTCTCTGCTCCTACACTCTCAATATCCCCCCTGCCCTCTGATTACAACTTCATTGTCTTCTTCAATGGCTCCTCTCTTCTCTTCTATCGGTAAACCCCTACCCCAACAGTCTTAGCCATTGTTATGGCTTTGACTATAATGTTTATGATAATTTTACTGCCAAATACAAATCTCCATCTCTAATCTCTCTTATAACCTCCTGATACACATTTTCAAATACCTAATGGATACCCTGGAAGCAACTCAAACTAAATGTTTGTCCTTGAACTAACTCTTTCTCAGGATAATGGGACTAGAAATGGAAGAGATCTCAAAGGTCACTTGATTCAAACTTCTCACTTTATAGATGAGGAAACTTAAGACCCATGAGGATCAAATGACTTACTCAAGGCCATACAGGTAATGAGTAACCAAGCTGGCTCCAAATGAGGATTCCATATTACACTATGTAACCCTATTTCTTCCAATGAAACACAATTCACTAAATAATTAAAAACCTTGGTTTTTGCCTAAGTTTCTGCTTTTTTTCCTTCTTTCCTTCCTTCCTTCCCTCCTTCATTATACCCTTCCTCCCTCCCCTCCTCTATTTTATCTTATACATTATATTAGGTACAAATCAAATGATATATGCTCCAGAAAGCCTTCCTCAGAGTGAGAATTATTTTTGCACATCCTTCCACACCAAGATTGTTTGCTAAGTTATTTAATATTTTTTTAATGGCTGGCTGGACCACAAACATGGAAGGAGTTCTCATCAGATTTTATAGTGTACATATTTCTTCTAGACAATTTTATAATATCAAAATGGGTTATAAAATGTTTTAATGAATTTTTAGGACTAGGTAAACATTCCTGATTTAGAAAAAAACCTATTACTTTCTAGTTGGCTATTTTTTTGCTTTTTTTTGGGGGGGGATGCAGGGCAATTGTGGTTAAGTGACTTGCCCAAGGTCACGTGGCTAGTAAGTATTAAATGTCTGAGGCCGGATTTGAACTCAGGTCCTCCTAACTTCAGGGCCAGTGCTCTACTCATTGTGCCACCTAGCTGCCCCCAGTTGGCAATTTTTAAAAATGAAAAGTGTCCCCATATAACTTAAAAGACAAGTCGTTATATGGGCAAGAAGAATGTGAAGATATAGAGAGGGTCATATACTAGAAAGAATGGATTGGTGCCACAAAATAGAAGTTTCTAGGTCTTTTTTAAAATTTCTAGTTGTATTTGTTATTGTTGATTAATGTTGGGCAAAGTCACAGCTTCTTTATGTCTACATTTCCTTCTCTGTAGGATGGCAATAGTAACAAGAGTTATTTTATCTATCTCAAACAACTGTTGTGGAGTTCAAATGGGACAATTTGCATAAGGTATTTAATAAACTATTTTACAATTTGTGAAATAAATATGATCTATTATTATGCATTATATTTGACAGTAATAATTATCCTTGCAGTATTCACGGACTCTTTACCAGTATATAACTTTTAAAAATTTCAGAAAATTTACAACTTCTTAGCTTTTCCATTCTTAAAATATAGTTTGACTTCCATGAACACTATGAAAATTAATTTTACTACTTATCTGGTGAGCCTTGGCACTATTTAAAAAATGAAATAAATCCTAAACCCCCCCCACAAAAGATTTGCCTTGTCGAGCAAACAAAAATAACTATATTGCCTACATAATGCACAATGGTAATATCACCTATGTATGACCTCTTTGTATCTCAAAATAGCAAGGCTGCTTGGAAAGCTATTATAAAAGTTTGACTAATCAGCATGTTTGCCAGGCATTTGTTCATCCAGATCACTAAGTTAAATTCATTGTTCATGCAAAATCAAGTCAAACATTTTATTAACTTCTATTGAGCCTCTAATCATCACAGGAAAAAGAATGAAAAATCACTTTATTCTGGTATAGACCCAAATAATTTACAAACTCTTTTTAGACCAATGTGATCTCACAAAACTACAAGTTAGTAGGGTAGATAACAGGTATCCTAGAGTTGCTAGATAGAACTTGTTAAATTTTCAGTGTAAACATTAGCATGTTGGAAATTTAAAAAAACAGTATATATCAGGGCTTTTTTTCTTGTTTCAATGATTACCTAGACTTTAGAAACTGATGGAGAAAATATTAACAGTGCAGATTAAACTTGAAAGTATGTTGTATATATGTGTGTAGATGTATGTGTGTATACATATATGTATGCACACATGTGTGAGTATATGTAGTTTTCTATGTACATACGCATATGTGTGTATATATGGAGAGACAGAGACAGAGAGGTAGACAGACAGAGACAGAGAGACAGACAGAGAGTGACAGAGAGAGACAGAGCCCATTGTTAAAACATTTACGAGCACAACCCTGGCAGAGAGCATATTATTTCAATTCATGTTTTTGAGAGGCAGTGTGGTGTTTTGGAGAGAGAGCTGACTCCAGATCCAAGGAGACCTGATTTCAAGTCCTGCTTCTCATGCATCTTGCCTGTGAATTGACATTTTTAAAGCGTAATGTTATCTAGAGTTTATTGGGTTTTCATTTTCATTTATTTTGTTATTTACCAATTACACTTTGTTCTGGCTCAGGCTGCACTTGGGAATGTTGTGCCCAGTGGCATATTTGACACCTCTGGACTGGAGAATCTCTTCAGTACCCTCCAGCTCAAAATTCTACAATTTGTCCAATCTCACACAGTCCTAAAAGGGACATATCTAGGTCTACAGGCAGAGTCTTCTATTTCCTAAAATCTAAGTTCAGATTTTTTTCTCACTTTACTACTAATCCTCTTAAAAGATGGATAGAAAGGAAAAGAAAAAGAGAGGGGGAGGAGAAGACAAGATGTGACTTCAGTTGGAAGAATTACATCAAGTGCAAAATAATGTCCTTAGTCACTAAAGAACAAAGGCTGTTTTATGCAATGTGTGGAGTTTGAGTGTGAGATTGATGCTGTATAAAACCTGGGGGAGTAATGGGTGTGTATGATTTCAAGCACTGTCATCCTGAGTGGGATCAGGGGAAAAAAAGAAATTATATTTCTCTTAAATGATATTAAACCATATTAATTTAGGCTGAAATTATAATCCTAATGCTTTTTAAGTGTAATATTTTGATCTCTCTATGAGTTTTTATCTATTATTTTCTCAAGGATAAAAATGGATATTTTGGTTGCCATATGTTAACCAGTATGTGAGCAGGGGAGGAATTTCATTAGCCTTTGAAAGAGCACACTAATTACAGCACTTCTTATAGGTAATTCTGAGGCATGATTTGATGTAGATGTGATGGCATTGGGAAATGATCTTTTTCTCTTTTTAAAATTCAGTTTTATGACTATAAATCATTCATTGCTTTCCAAATTGCTATAGATGACTTTTGAGAGCATGTTGATAATGTGCTAAGAGTTTAGGTGCTTTCATTAATTAAAATCTTTGTGATAACAGATTTTGAAGTACTGCTAATTATTAGAACCTTTTCTTTAGCCAAGAGTAATATAAAAGCTACCTTTACAAATGCAACGATTTTCAAAGAGATTGTTGCCAAGTATAAGGAATTCATTACAAAGTCCATTAGATTCCACCAGTCATGGATGTAATCTTGAAGTCCACCATCCCACATCTGTTTAATTTCACCCCATATAAAACCTGAAAATAGAAAAAGAAAGTCATTATAAGTTTGATTTCATAACCTTTTAATTTTATTATTGTAACATTAGGTATTGATTTTATGACATTAGGAAGCAAGTAGATATAAAGGGCATGTAGCTATTCATAAGCCATGCATGGTATAATGAAAAGACCACTGCATTCAGAATGAGAAAGACACAGGTACAAATTCTGTTTCAGACGCTTTACCCTCTGAATGTCTTTTGACTAGTTATTTAACTTCTCTTAGTCTCAGTTTTCTCACCAGGAAGATGGAGTTAATATCTGTAGCACTTATCTCAATGGTTTGTTGTGAGGGAAAAAAGGAGGTAATGTCTGTGTGTAGAGTGTTTTGCAAATGCTAAAGTGTTTGTATAGTGTTAAATTACTATTATAGCCAGTGTAGGAAATGTGCTTTGGGGGGAGAGTAATTTCTATTTTTATCCTTTAGATAGACTGTCATAAGTAGGGAGTTCCTGGTAGGATCTGAAAAACTGAGATCAATATTTTTCTCACTATGGATGGAACTCCTCTACTAAAAGAATACCTTTTGATAAAGGTATGAACCTGTCCTCAAAAATACATGTTCCATTTTCTTACCTCCAAACTGAGTTAACCACAACAGACATTACAATGCTTCTAGGGATAAATCTTTCTATAACAAAAATTTCTCCCTTATTCTCTCTCTCTCTCTCTCTCTCTCTCTCTTTCTCACACACACACACAGACACACATATGTGTATAGTATACACACACACATATATATACATATATATATACACAAACATATGCACACACATACACACAGATATCTAAGTTTATATATACATACTGAGCAACCTGATATTTAACCTATTATATAGACTTTATGTTTTTTTACTTCTGTATGCAAATAGTACTGTTGGGGTATAGGCCCTGGAAACCCTCCACTTTCCTTGAATTTTCCCACAAGGTCAAGTCTCTAGTATTCTCTTGAGACACTCACCCATCTCAGTATTCCTCTCAACTGTCCTTTCATTGTGGCCTAAACCCAGTCTCCCAATTCTCTGTTACCTCTAACTCAGCCCAGCCTTTCATTGCCTGTTACCTCTGAGATGGCTACTTCCCACCCTTGATCCCAACTAGACCCCATTCTCCCTTGGCCACCAGCTCCCTGGTGTTCACCTAAAGCACATGGTCCTTCTCTGTTACCTCCAAGTCATCCCAGACTTCTTGGCCACTCCAGATCCTTCCCAGTCTTTTTGTATATAAGATCCACCTTGCCTCCAGTAAGGTGATCATATTCTTAATAACTCAGGATTACACCCACCATGACCAGTGTTCTAATAAACCTTGTCTTTTGCTGAAAGAAGGTTTGAGTTAAATTCATTTTAGGCAAGAACACACATGTTGCTTTTTTCAGGGTTCTAGCACCCCTAAATTCTCAACAATACAGTGGGCAAATAGAACTGTTTTCCCAACAATGAACAAACAAAAAAATCACATAGATTAATTCAGCAAAAGTTCAATAAACATATCCAAGAAAACAGATATTTTTTCATAGACCAAATATGGACAAGAAGTCTTAAATTTCTGTCAAAATCACTGATAAAGATAGTATAGTTTTTTTGTTCTTGATAAGTAATTTTTGAGTATACTTTAGACAGCATGTAGATATTTCTGTTTCATCTATTAATTGGTGGAAATAGATATGGACAGAGATAGAGAGACAGAGAGAGAAACATGAAAGAAAACATTTGAATCAGTAGACATTTGATGTGTCTGTAAACACTGGATTACACATGGTCAATATGATTGAAATATGAGGGATTAAGTGACAAGGTGGTACTTCAAAAATAGAGACACCAATGGTCTACCACTAGACTGTAGTCTTTATATATCAGTAGAGACTTCATGCTTCTCAATATTTCAACTTATTTTAAGAATATAAAAGATAGGTATTAGGATCTGAAGGAACCTGTGAGGTCAATTAGTTCAATTCATTTTAAAGAAGAAACTGAAGTCTGTAAGTGATTTACTCAAGGTCACACAGGTATTCAGTTGCCGAGTCAGGTTTCCAATTCGGATAATCAGAATAGAAATACAAGGCTCATATCTTTCTTGTCATTAAAAAAATGACAAAATTCTTTAGGGTATCATCTTTGTAGTTTATCTACAAAACATAGTAAATCACTCTGAGGAAAAGTGTGTTGCTAGAGCTAGATACCTGCTGTGCTCTAGACTCCTCTACTGATACTCTCAAATACTTTATTCACATTCCTTTTGAAACAGCGCCCTTCTCACCCCTATTATAAGGATGTTTTCAGAGCTTAGAAACATGTAAGAAATTGAGAACATAGAGATTATGTGTGAAGGTCATGTTGTCTGTCCATCATTTCCATCCTGAAGTGAGGAACAGAGAGTAGTTGAAGAGAATTGCAGCTTCAAAGAATTTTAGAGCTAGAGGCTTGTTTTTCAGGAATGCCCACACCTTGATACTTTGTGATTGGGCAGTGGGTCAAGAGGATTGTTACATTCTCTGAGCCAGGAGAAGGCTATATAAGTCCTGATGGGAGGCTTTGTTTTGGGGCTCACTTTGAGAAGTGTTGTGTGATTTGACTAAACGAGACTCTGGGCAGCTTTTGAGAGCCCCCTGGCTTTGAAAACCCAGATGTTGATGCTTCCCTCTCTGGTAACTATGATTAGGTATGGATATATGAAATGGTTGGAGAGTTTGGAAGCCTGTTTGCTTGATATGTTTTTCTGTTTTCTTGTAACTTCTGCTTGTAACCTCTATATACTCTGAAGTTCGGTGTGCTGACCTTTTCCCCCTGAACTAGGTAAACGATATAAGTTTGATTAAAGCAAGATTGTAAACCCATTTTGAGTTGCTTTCCTTTAGAAAAGCAGATCTAAGAACCTGTGTTGGCAGCCACCGTGTGTATGCTAGGGTGCTTGCTACAACAAATACATAGAGTAAATTAAAAATGAAAACAAAATCCATATGTGTCATATGCATATAAATAGGCAATACATATGTGTTGATACAAAGGAATAGATAAAAATATAAAGACATATACAGAAGATGTTTTAATAATTAGGGAAACTCAAATGCAATTTTTGTGTCACTGGGAATATCTGAGTAGAATCTAGATGACCATTTGTTAGGAATCATTTAGAAGGGATATTATCATTGGGAGAAACCTGGATCTCTAAGAATCTGTGATTCAGTGATTATTAGCAAGGGGGAAGATTGTAGCTGAAATATAATGCTACCTTTGGATTTGAGGGATGAGAGCTGGTAATGTGGGCCATCCTCTGGTCTCACACTATCACCTTATCTCAGTTCTGTCCCACAGGATTACAGGGAAGAGGAAAGGAGGGCTATTTAGGCTGAATACTCATGCAATTAAGTGGCTATTCTATTTTGGCTTTCAATGATGTTTCTAAACACTGTCATTTGGTACCAGAATTTTTCATCCTTCCTTCACCAGATTTGAGACTCCAATTCATATGACATAACTGACCATGTCTCCATCAGATGGTAATCAATAGTGATATCAGTGATGGTAATTCATGGAAATGCAGCTTTTGGAGATAAGAAGAGATCTTAGGCAATATGTAGACCAGTTCTGTTTTTCTTTCAGATGAACAAAATGAGGACTAAAGAGGTGAATGCAGTTGCCCAAAGTCATTCTCTTGGTCAATGGTAGAATAGGAGTAGAAAATGGGCTTTCATATAAAGTTCAGGTTTCTTTGCACTATACCTACCACACATAGTGCTAAAGAATTTGACTTTTTCCTAGTCTGATTATTTTATTTTATTTGCCTTTTGGAGGGAAATTGGGATTAAGTAACTTGCCCAAGGTTACACGGCTAGTTTTTTTTTTTTTTTTTTTGGTGTATGTGTGTGGGTGTTATGTCTGAGGCCGGAACCAAACTCAGGTACTCCTGACTTGGGGTCCAGAGCTTTACTTACTGTCCTACCTAGCTGCCCCTAGTCTGACTATTTTAATGTATTAATTTGATATATAGTTATTGGGGACCTATTATGGATAAATCACTATGGGACCCAAAGTTGACTTCATCCCTAGATTGAGTCTTATATTTTGAAAAGGACATTGAGATTAAAGGAATGTTGAAAAGTGCTTCTAGATAGCCTATTTCAATATCTCCTCAAAGATGGGGAAGGTCCTGCGATTTAATTAATGCAGGAAACTTTTGGGTGACAAAATGCCCTCTATCGATGCCTGTAAGTAGCTTCAGATAAATTTATAGAAAATGAAGAAGCAGAATAAAAGGAAGTTTATACTGATGACCAGATAATGGCAGGGAGAGGAGGGGCCCATAAATTATTCCATTATCTCCTTACTAGAAACATTCTACAAACTGATTCCTATGGTTCATAAGCTAAGTTTATAACTTACAGAGTTTTAGATTAGGCCCAATTGCAAACAATGATATCAAGTGTCAATAATATGGAGACAGTAAATATTGTCTAATGAGAGAACTTCTTGCTTTTAAGCAATTTTTGTTGATACCGGATTGTTTTTTAATATTTATTTTCTACCTTGCCCATAATGGGCTTTTTACTCTGTGTTATTTTAATTTTTGTTGAATTCTGTCCTGGATAGCTATGAAAATAAAAGGATGTTTGGTGAGAAAGCAGCTTGCAAATGTGCCATTCAAAAAATAGCTCCCTTGATTTCATGTGAGAAATCTGAAACAGAAACATAATTCTCAGCTTGGCTCTTCGCTCTCTCATTCAGACAGGATTAAGACAAAAAGAAAACATAAGTAAAACAAAAAATGAAAAGCAACCTTATTGCCAAGAGAGCAATTTATCTTTTTCCCTATGATGAGTCTTTTAGAACTCTGAAGTGTGTGTGTGTGTGTGTGTGTGTGTGTGTATAGAGATTATTTTCCTACTGAAAGGTCTATATTACTGAGGCAAAGGAGACCTTGGGAAATCTATTATTTCCATTTGAAGAGATTCCCTTGAAACAATTTTATACATCGGTGCCTAAAACAATGTATGTATATATGTATGTATGTATACACACACACACATAGTAAGAACTCAGCACTTATTGGATTAACTGGCAAGTGATTGTCCCAGAGGTAAAAAGCATAAATGAACATAGGATCATAGATCTAGAGGTTAAAAACAAAAGAAAGACCACAGAAGCATCTATTCCAACCTACTCACTTTAAATTTGAGGAAACTGAGGTCCCAAGAAGTAAATGACAATGTCACCTAGGCAATGTTCGAACCCAAGTCCTCTGACTCCCCAGCCAAGGCTCTGTTTACTATGCTACCAACCATTTGTTATTAGGTCTTGCCAAAACCTGAAATTCCTAATTTGTGAAACCAGCACTTCTACCTCTGGGGAAAAGTATCCAGGCAACTGTCTATGGCAAATAATTTCATAATTACATAATTGCATTTTTTAAAATGTGAGAAATAAGGATGCCATGTCAGTTTTAATAATAAACATGAATCGAAGAACTCTGAGCCACCTGAAATCTATCTGCCTGTAAACTCACTCTGTCTGATATTTAAAACGTATTGATGTAAAGTCCAAGAATGTAACTCCCACCACTCTGATATCAATGTTGTAATAAAGCACTCCTTCTGAGATTACTGTCACAGGTTTCCTGTCATTTCAACATTCCCATGAAAACATAGGCTCAGCTGGACTATTTCTGCAGATTGAAATGGTAATTAATGGTTAGAGAAGAGCCTTTTTCATAGAGAAAATATCAAATTTCCACCTGATTCAATTCTATTCAATAAATATTTATTTAGCACTTATAAGGACTTATGTCATTTTTGGGTTCATTTTAATGTACAAATATGTAAGTACTTCTATATTTTTCTTTTCCCTTTAGAAAAGAAAAAAAAACATTTACAAAAATTATCTGACTTAAATTTCTACTCGCATTATATCTTTTGAAGCAAAATTGTTGAATTTTATTTCCTAAACACAATCTGCAGTTACTACAAGCCATCAAACCAAAAATAATTGACTTGAAGCTGTTCTCAGAATGAATTGATTCTTTCAATAGAAAGGCATTTATTCAGTCATATTGACTTTCTTTGTATTTTTCACAAACGATGCTGTATCTCCCAACTCCATATCTTTGTACTAGCCATCTCCATTCCTGTGCTGTCTTCCCATTTTTCCTCCATTTCAAAGAATCTCTTTCTTACATCAAGACACAGCTAAACCACTAACTTGCCCAGGAAATCTTTGTTGATTTTGTAAAATGCTAGTGCCTTGCCTCCTTAACAACCTTGTATTTATTATGTATGTGTGTATATGCATATATATGTATATATAAATAAGTATATATATATATGTTTGTGTATATGTATGAGTTTGTGTAGTTGTAATCTGCCCCAGTTAAAGTGTCACCTCCCAGAGAGCAGAAATTATTCATCCTTTGTATTTGCATGGCCAAAGTGTGTGTTTAGTACCATGTCTGGCACAGAAGAGGTTCTTCAGAAATGCTTATTGATTGATCCCTATGTCTGGATTCTGAAGGAGAAGAAACAGGAGGAGAGAGATAAATTTGTACAGAATAAATTGGAAATCTAATGCAGGTAACTTGGAGAGGTCTAGAAACCTAGTTCCATGTAGTTTAGGCCAGTTTTTCCTTAAAGGGAATTGAAGCTATTATCAAGATTTAATTGGCATAGGGTTTTAAGGCTAAAGTCACTGATGTCATGTCATGGTCAAAGTTTTTTTCTTTTTTTTCTGGAAATGAGGGGCTAGAACTCCTCTCTCTGAGAATAACTATCACCTAGAGAACTGTACTTAAGTGAATCAAGGCTGCATCCTCAATGAATATTGTTTCTTTTCTATGCAAGTCCTCCCCCTGATATGACTAAGTAAATGCTTTTTTTTGGTTGAGTCATTTATGACTTAAAAGCATTTCATTTCACTCCAATTTTGAAACAGAGATAGACAGATGTCCTGAAACAGTAATGATTTTATATACATGTGTTGGGTCTTGCTCTGTCTGTCTCCCCCTATCTCTCTCTCTCTCTCTCTCTCTCTCTCTCTCTCTCTCTCTCTCTCTCTCTCTCTCTCTCTCTCTCTCTCTCTCTCTCTCTCTCTCCCCCTCCCTCCCTCTCTGTCTCTTTGTGTTTCTCTGTCTGTCTCTCTGTCTGCCTCTCTCAGTCTTTCTCTCTCTCTCTAAGAGCTGCTAATGACTTCTTGACTTATCAGTGATAATTCTATTCCTCAAAAGGTGATAGAACTAACTAGGGCAGGGGTGGGGAATCTGCAGCCTCAAGGTCACATGTGGGCCTCTACATCCTCAAGTGCAGCCCTTTGACTGAATTACACTTCACAGAACCAGACACTAGCTGTGTGACTCTGAACAAGTCACTTAACCCTCTTTGCTTCAATTACCTCATCTATAAAATGAGCTGAAGAAGGAAATGTCAAAGCACTCCATTATCTTTGCTAAGAAAACCCTAAATGGGGTCATGAAGAGTTAGACACGACTGAAAATGAGTAAATAACAAATGCTAACTATGATGAAAACAACTGAATTATAACAAATACCGAGAATGAAAAATGGAGTATACATACATATATATGTGTGTGTGCATATACATATACTTTCATGTGGCTGATAAGTCATCATTAGAAATATTTCAAAGATAATGAATACTACAGAGGTATGATAAAGTAGCAAGAGGGCAAAGAACCCAGTGTTTAATAAATGTGAAAAAATAAGCCTGTAACTATAGGACAATGAGCTTGACTTTATTTCCTAGGAATTTTTTAGAAGCAGTAATTAATGAGATGGTTGGCAAACTTCTAAAAATGTAAGTGTGGATTACAAAGAGCCAACCCAGTGTCATCAGAAACCTATCACAGCATTTTAATCTCATTTACTTCTTAAATAAGAATATGGAATTGGTAGCTGAAGGGAATACTGTAGATATAGTACATCTAATATTCAGCAAAGATTTTGATAGTACCTTGTACCATTACTGGGGAGAAGATTGAGAGATGTGGATTAGAAGAGAATATATTTAGGATTCAGAAATGGTTGACAGTTAATAATGGTTCAATATCAACTTGATAGGTCTCCAGTGGATAAAGAAACGCAGAGATTTAGGTTTGACCCTTTCCTTTCCTTTCCTTTCCTTTCCTTTCCTTTCCTTTCCTTTCCTTTCCTTTCCTTTCCTTTCCTTTCCTTTCCTTTCCTTTCCTTTCCTTTCCTTTCCTTTCCTTTCCTTTCCTTTCCTTTCCTTTCCTTTCCTTTCCTTTCCTTTCCTTTCCTTCTTTTTGCCTTTTTGGAGGGCAATTGGGGTTAACTTGCCCAAGGTCACATGGCTAGTTTGTGAGTGTGTGTGTGTGTGTGTCTGTGTGTGTGTTCAGTGTCTGGGGCCGAATCCGAACTCAGTTCCTCCTGACTCCTGTGCCAGCACTCTACTCACTGTGCCACCTAGCCGCCCTGACACTGTACTTTTCAACATTTTTTTTTATCAATGGTCTGTTGAAAGCCATAGACAGAATGCTTATTAAACTTGTAGATAACAAAAAAATAGAGAGGGAGGGATAGCTCAAACATTGAACAACAGAGTCAAGATCCAAAGGGATCTTGAAAGGTTAAAAATCTAATAAGAGGAAATTCAATTGGAATAGGTGTGAAATCAACTTTATAAGTTCAAGACAAGGGTAGCATGGTTAAGGAACTATTTTTTTCTGAAAAAAATATTGGAGGATTTTAATGGATTGGGAAGGAGATGGGATAGGAACAAACATTAACCACTTAGTATGTACCAAGCACTGTGATAAGTGATTTTTTTTACAAATATCTCATTTGATCCTCATAACCATCCCATGAAGTAGGTGCTATCCTTACCTGCATTTTATAATTGAAGAAATGGGCTTTTCCGGGTCTTACAGTTAGTAAATGTCTGAGGCAGGATTAGAGGTTAGGTTATCCTGACTCTAGACCCAGCTCTCTCTGCCCTGTGCCACCTAGATATTTCTTAAATTAAACTGGGATTGAAACTCAATATGCTCTGAAATGGGATATGACTGCTTTTAGAGCTAATATGATCTTGGGCTATACTAAAAGAGGCATGACTCCCAGAAATTGAGAGTTGATAGTCTTACTGTACTCTGCCTGTGTCAGACCTCAGCTCTAATAGAGTCTAAATGGCACCACAACTGATAAGGACATTGATGATGATGATAACTAGCCTATTTATTAGCACCTACTATGTACCAGGCCCTGTATTAAATACTTTTTTTTATAAATATTATCTTATTTCATCTTCACAATAGCCTTTGGAGATAGTTGCTAATAATAACACCATTTTACAGTTGAGACTGAGACAGATAAAAGTTAAGTGATTTGCCCAAGGTCACACAGCTAGTAAGTGAATGAGGCCAGATTTGAACTCAGGTCTTCCTGACCCCATGCCCAGGCTCTACCCAGCTGACAAACTGAAGAATGTTAAGAGAATCACAACCAGAGTAACGAAGGGAATTGAATTCACGTCATATCAGTCTGTCAGCGAGCATTTCTTACATGCTTACTATGTTCCAAGAACTGTACTAACCACCAAAGATACACAGAAAGGCAAAAGACATGCTTCCTAACCTCAAGAAGGTCACAAATAACAATGAGCATAAAAAATTAATTCAGGGCAAACTGACGTAACTTTAGAGGGAAGGTATACAAGGAGGCCTCTTACAGAAAGCAGAATTTGACCTGAGTCTTGAAGGAAGCCTGGGATAGCAGGAGGAAGAGGCAAAGAGGGAGGGCATTTTAGGCATGCAAAACAACCAAAGAAAAAGTGCAGATTTGGGAAATGAAGGTCATATATTATGAGAAATAAGAAGAAAGTTAGTATTGCTGTATCATAGAGCATGTAGAGGGAAATAAAGCATAAGAAAAGTGCTAAGGTAAGAAGGGGTCATGTTGGGAGGGTTTTAAAAGCCCAAACAGAAGCTGTCATATATTATCCTAGAGAAAGCCCCTGGAGTGTATTGAGTCAAAATGTGACATGATCAGTTCTGCGCCTTGGGAAAACCACTTTGATGTGATCCTCCACTAGGTGGAGGATTGTCTGGAGTGGGGAGAGAATTTGGGGAGGGATACCAACCAAGAGAGTGCTGTATAAGGTTATAAGGGATTGTACCAGTGTGTCAGCCATGCAAATATAGAGAGGAGACATAAGAGATATTGTGGAGGTAGAACATGAGGATGAGTTGAAGGAATGATGTGTTTGCCTTAACCACATGTTGGGTACGTCATGGTGTGTGGTTTGGACTAGATGGATGATGACATCTCTTCCAAC
This sequence comes from Petaurus breviceps papuanus, assembly GCF_028583685.1. Taxonomy (NCBI): domain Eukaryota; kingdom Metazoa; phylum Chordata; class Mammalia; order Diprotodontia; family Petauridae; genus Petaurus; species Petaurus breviceps. The sequence goes on along the minus strand of NW_027187296.1, from coordinate 4,691,188 downwards.
TCAAATCTGTGATTTTAAGATTCTGGTATCCTGCTTTTCCACTTGGCCACTATAATTCCATTTGTCACAGAAAAATGACAAGAACCTAATCTCCCAAAATAATAGTAGCTGTTATTTATATGGCACTTTGAAACCTGCAAAATACTTTATCAACACTATCTCATTTGATCCTTACTGTAGAACTATGAGATAGCTCCTTTGAGCATTGTTATTCCCGCTTGGCAGAGGAGGGAATTGAGGTTCCAAGAGGTTAAGTAACTTGCTTATGATTTCACAGTGAAAGTGTTTTTAGTCAAGATTCAAATCTTCCATGATGTTTGGTACTTTTTAAAAACCTATATCATGTTTCTATTTTAATATATAAACTTGTGACATGAGTTACGTTTTCCAATGCAATGACATAGCAAGTCTATTCTAGTCTAGCAGTCACTGTAATTAGCAGAAATGTTACATATAAAAATCATAATTGGTTTTTACAACCTTTGGGAAAGAATATGAGTCAGCCAGCTTCCTAAATCAAAAATGTTACTCTATCTCTCAGAAGAGCTGTTACCATTTTAACCTAATGAATTAGAGATGTGCTATGAAATATTTGTGCATTAATTATTAATCTAATATGATGTTGCATGGATGGAAACAATAGCAAGGACTCTGTTTTAGAGGTAACAATGTACTTAGCAACCACAAAGTCTGCTTACTCATAAAAGGGAAAGATAAAACAACCATAATTTGAAATCCTCTTGCCGCTGTCAACCACACAGATAGTTAACAGAAACTAATTTATGGAGAACTTCTTTTATAGCTAAAGGAGAAAAGGAATTACTTGGGCAGTTCATATGAATTGGAAGCAACCCTGGAAATCTGAGTATCAGGGGTCATTCCCACATCAATATCGTGTCTACTGAATATTAGCATTGGGCTCTTGCTATGTGACAGTTAGATGGCACAGTGCATAGAGTGCTGGGCTTGGTGGCAGGAAGAACTGAATTCAAATGTTGCCTCAGAAACTTCCTAGCTATGTGACTTTGGGCAAGTTACTTAACCTTTGTTTGCCATGGAGAAGACAATGGCAAACCACTCCAGTATCTTTTTCAAGAAAACTCCATGGACATAAGTCCAGAGGATCACAAAAATTCCAACATGATTGAAATGATTGAACAACAACAAGCCATGGCTATTGAAAATGTGGTCTCAAAGGAACTTCCAGTTTCTAACATCAGGATCATCCCTCTCCTTGGAATAAAAGTGGCCAGCAGGACCAAAAGGAATGATATAGTGACTCTTTTTTCTCTGCCACAAAGGGCAAAATTTCCCACCCCAACCTTTCCCATATAAGGCCCTAGTGATTTTTCATATTGTCTTAACTTTTATACCTGTAATTATGAAGGCCTAATTACAAAGATAAATCTACTACTATTAAGTTGTTTTTGTTTCCTTTTAAAATTGCCAATAACAATAATCAATTAATGAAAAGTCAGATTGATTTCCTTAAAGCTATTAGATCACATTACATTTCTTCATTTCCTCCTCCTATTTTTCCTTTTATTTCGAAAACTCTTCATTGTAGACTTAATGTACAGGCGCATTGTTAGCCTGAACAATAGTGTTTTTCAATAATGTTTGTATTATTATAGGACCAAATCACAAGGAAAAATCACATAGCTCTCACTGTAAGAACCTCCTTTGATCAGCACACCAGGTTCATATTCACAGCATTTTTCCCCATTCCACCCTAGACCCCCATGCAAACAGATACACAGAGATGGGCTACCCCTATAAACCTGAAAGAATTTGAATTGGAATCAAGTGATAGTGTTCCATATTTGGGAAGCCCAGACCTGCTGGAATGATAACAGATTGGATAAGTGAGTCATTCCAGAGAAAGAAGAGATGGCTATACCTGTAGGGGTTACATCATTATAGTGTAAATGAAGATGTAGAATGAATGCACTTTTTAAAGATCAAACCTAATGTTTCATTGGTATAGATAACTACTAATAACAGACCTCACTCTACAAATGCAAACATACAATTTTTAGTATTAGAAAGTTTACAAGAGAACCGAGATATTACATGGCTTGCTCAGTGTCATACAGCCAATTGTCTAGCCTACATAGACTGACCCCAAGTCTTCCTGATTTCTGATGCCTGCTTTTTATCATCTTTGAGGGCTGTTCCTCTAAGAGCACTAAAGAAGCAGAAAATCCTGCTTTAGAGTGTGAGAGGTTATTTGGGGAAGGGGTTTAAGGGAAAATTTGGGAAGACATCATGAACAATCATTGAAACTGAGCAGAAAGTTGAGAGGTAAAGAAAAGGAAGGAGAACCTATTTGCTTGCTGGGTCAAGTTCACATCTGGATTTCATCAGCATGTAGGGTTTGTTTTAGTCCACTAAATAAGTAAGAAAAATAATCTGAATGTTTCAAGTGTATTTTTATTAATTCTATATGGGGCAAAACCCAAACAAAACAAAAAATATGTTTTAGCCTATCCACATTCCAAAGCAAATGCATTTTTATATGCAAAGAAAGCTGTTTGGTTTGTCACCTTAGAACCGAAGAAAATACAATTTAGGGAAACCTACTTCTATAATTAAGATGTAGTTTTCCCACTTTCAACATATGTGCAATACTATCTTCAGTCTATGTGTTATATAAACAAAACACGTAGAGAAAGACCTCCTTCTCCTAAGGCACTTATATTATATTCATCATTCTGACCTATTATCTCCTTTATTTAATTTATTTCATCTTTTGAATAAAAGAAAGTAAAAGGGGTAGGGGTTGTTGATAATATGATAGTACTAAAGCTATTTATTTGAATCATAAGTGACATGTAATAACATATGGGAAAGAGTTAAGATGCTGTGTTCAAAGTTGTTCTATTTTTCATTTTTATCAAGTGAGTTTGAAGATTTTGTTCTAAGCACTAGGGGAAAAATTATGCAATTTTTAACATAGTGCTATAATATATAGTCATAAAATAACATATCATATGACATTTCATATTATCTCACTTTATTTCATCTTCATCAACAACAAATTCAATTGTTTAGAGCTCTGTGCTAATAAGGTCAAAGTCCAATACAGCTTTAATGCTTCTATGGGCCCAATTTGACTTGTATTGTTACATGCAATAGTTTATCCTGACAGAGGGAGGCTACAGAGAGATTTTGAAGGCTCTGTGGGGAGGTAGGAAGGTAGCTGCTGAAATTGTCAATTATTTAATTTAGAAGGAAAAAAATAAGCTGTTTTTCTAGGATAACTGCTTAAAGCTAACAGAAGACAACTTTCAATAAAAAGAGAACACTAAAAATTATTGAATAATACTCCCTGAAGATATAAACCTGATATAAACCAAGAGTATAAAAACGTAACAATATAATAAGGATGGCAAATACATACTATCTTTAAGCAAAATCACAAGGTATACAAAAAGAAAATTCTAACAGTTTGAGACTCTGAAGTTCAACAAAGGCTTAAAGAAATGGAAAAGGTGAAGAGAAGATCCACTGAAATGATTGATGGTATAGAGGAGCTAATGTATGAGGACAAACATGATAACATAACTTCATTCTGGAAAAAAAAAAGAAAATTTTGAATGAAGGATATGAAATCATTGAAGGGTATAGATGAGGTGAACATGGGTTTTTCACCCAAAATTCAGATATGCTTGGCTTTAGGGAATATCCCTTTATGGTTTATAAAAGCAAATATAGAACCATTTTTACCCAGTTGGCAGTAAACTTGAGGAATTTGTTCTCCCAAGAGCCTATACAGCTTGAAAATAGAAATAAGTTCAAGAACAGATTACTAATTTTAATAGAAGGTAAATCAAAGTTAGAATACTATGAAAATTTAGTATAGTTTGGAGGATATATGTGACTTATTAGCTGTGTTGACCTGGGCAAGTCATTTAACCGCCATCTGTCTCAGTTTCCTCATCTGTAAAATGGGGAAAATAGTAGTACCTACCTCCCAGGGTCATCGTGAGGGTCAAATGAGATACTAATTGTCAAGGGCCTAGCATAGTTCCTGACACAGTCAGTAGGTACTATACAAATGTTAGGTACAATGATGATGACAGTGATGATTATGATGATGTGTCTAATCTTTTAAGATATTCTCAGTAACTAATAAACTTGTCTTCCAGTAAAATGACTCAGTACCATTCCTTTAATTCCTCATAGTACTTTGCCTGGATCTTTCTATTGCAATTATTTCATTAGCCTTTTGTATTATAATTATTGGTTTACATGTGCCAAAAAACCCAGTAGACTTTAATTTCCTCAATATAAAGGGCTGTGTTATATCTAATTTTTTCATCCCTAGCATCTAACATAGAACCTTTTATAAAGTAGGTGTTCTATTAATGTTTGTTGAGATTAATTGAATCAACTATTTATAGAACAGAATAATTCAATAAGTAGACCAGTACAACACTTCTTATATATCCTCATGGTCATAGACTACATACATATCTGGCTCTTACCAACTATTTCCCAGATGTGTGATATTAGTCATCAAAGGAGTGAATAGGAGAATAAAAAATGTTACTTATTTAGTTTCTCTATTAAGAGACATAAATTCTGACACACCATAGAAAGGAAACATTTATACAGAAACTGCTATGTTCCAGGTACTGTATTAAGCACTTTAAAATATTCTTTTATTTGATTCTCACAATAACCTCAGAAAGCAGGGTACCTCTGAGAGATAAGTGATATTATTATCACCATTTTACAGATGAGAAGACCGGGGGCAGACAGGGGTTAAATGATTTGCCCAGTGTCTCACAGCTAGTAAATATTTGAAATCATGTCTTTCTGACTCAAGGGCCAACACTTTGTTCACTGCACCACCTAGCTGTTCCTCTCTGAATTTGCCAGATCCCCCATTCTAAGTTGTAAGCACCTGGAAGGCAGGTATTATGGATTATCATCTTTTCTATATCCTACATCCCTAGTCCAGTGCCTTCCCTGCACCAAGAAACTGTGAATATGTACTGAATTTAATTGCATGGGATTTAATGGTTCTTCACTGAGCCATTGTTCCTCATGTTAGAAAATAATTCTCATGATCTGCTCTATTGATAGAAGTTATTAACCTAGGACTTTATTTGCAAATGACAGAATATCACTATGTTAAAAATTGCCTAATTTTTTTTCCCTAGTGCTTAGAACATAAACTACAAACTCACTTTATAAAAATGAAAAATAGAACAACTTTGAACTCAGCATTTTGACTCTTTTCCATATATTATTACATCTCACTTATGATTCAAATAAATAGCTGTATTACTATCATATTTTGAACAACCCCCAACCCTTTTACTTTATTTTATTTAAAATCCTTGTGTATTGAGGGCTATGATTTCACAAAGTTTCCATTTTTTCCTAAGAATATATGGTATAATGCTTGAAAGCTTGAAGCCTCTGAGGTTCTGTCAATATGGGAGAATTCACTTCACCAAGGAAGATCGAAGCTTCTCTAGGCTTTTAATAAGTTGCAATGGTCACCTTTACAAGGATAAGAATCCACTGTCAAATTAAATCCCTCTTGAAACTCATAACTTGGGGCTGTGTTACCTTTAAGGGCTTAATATAAATTCCCTTTATTAAAAGACTCACAAAAAAACTTCCTTTCTAGACACCTGCACTAATTAATTGATGTTTATGTCTATATATCTTGAATTCCAATACTTGTAATATTTTGATAAAACAATATTTAGTATGCTCCTAAATTATCCATAGAGTACAGATTAGTAGCATAAAATTGTACACAGGCTAAACTCCCTACCCTTCATTGTGGAAATACACAACAAAATGAAGAGTGGCTCCTTAAGATACATAACAGATCAGATTTATATAATGTGAAAATAATCATATGAGGGGAAATAAAATGCTGGGACTTTTAAAATATAATTTTGATATTAAAATTCCTATATAAGAATGCATCTTAGCCTATATATACACATACATATATATACATATATATGTATATATATATATATATAACTTAAATGAAAGTGCATAAGTTATTTTAACCATAGAAACAAATGCTGAGCTGCATTTATTAGATCCATGGGGACCTTGGAAAACTGCCCATCCTTATTTCCACTTTCAAATTTAATCACATTTAAACAAATCAAGAGAGAGGGAGAAAAAAATTCTATTTTAACAGTCCCTTTATATGAAAGATGTTCCATATTGCATGTCAAACATCCTTTTTCCATCTATAGGACTCAAATTAAAGTGTTAATGTTATTTTGAATTGAGTGAATGAACTCAGATTCACCTACATAACTCTCCTTCTCTTCCCCCTTTGCTCTATCTTATATATTCTCAGTAGCATATTAGAAAAAGTCCCAAAGAACATGAAAAGTAACGAACTAGTCTCATATTTTCTAAGTAATAAATTTGCCAAATAAGATAAATATGTATAATACTAGAATGATTTTGAGAAAGATCCAAATTGAGAAGGAACACGATTTCTCAGTATTCTCAATAGGAAAGATAATCACAAAAATGTAAATTTCAATCATGGCTATGTGAACAAGAAGAAAGAAAAACAAGGTGTTCATTTTCCATTTTTAAATTTTCTATCTTAGCATGAGTTGCTTCAGTTTCAAAATAAAAGGTGCTGGAAAACAGTGTAAGAGAGATTGGTGAGGGTGTGGGAGTCAGAGGAAGGAAGAAGAATGATACTGATTACTATGAATGTTTCTAATTTAAAACAAGGTTCATGGGGATCTAACTGAAAAGCAATTGAATAGAATTATTTTAGGGGTGACATTTTAACCCTTTGGAATATTTTATCCTATTTTTAAAATGCAAAATAGTTTGGAAAGATTTGTAAGATGGTTTAATTTATCCTCATATAATCCTTGAATTGGTAAAAGTAAAAAAAAAAATCAGAAATTTTCTTCACATTAAAAAAAAACATTCTAATTTGCAATCCTAATGCTTTAGTTTACATTTCCAGATTTCCATGTGGAAGCAGAAAGAGTTAATTTGTATGCTACATCAAAGGGAACAAATATATCCATGAATATCTAGGGACCTTGTACAAATTTTTTTTTCACTTTGTTCTGAAATATCTGAATAGAACTAAGATCTAAAATGGCCAAACATTATTTTAGGCTTTCTTATGTCTCCAAACCTTGCTGGAACCTCATCCCTGAGCAATGCAAACATCATGGTAGTAAGACATTTCCAGGATATTTTCTAGAGTAATACATTTACCCAGGACCCACGGTAATATCATCCACTCGACGATGGTTGGTGGTGGCCCCTGCCTGTTCAAGTCTGACCTGTCAATATGTTGAGAGGCAAGCAGCAGCAGGAACAAAAAAGTCAAATAGGATGCAGTGTGGCAGATAAACTTGATAAATGGTTTCCTGATGAAAAGTCCAAGGGGGCTTTTGGGAGCTATCAGGTAGCATACAGAGAAGACAGGGAAAAGAAGTCCTATGATGACGCATGTCAACATCTTCACTGCCCAGTGTCTTCTCCTCCAGCCTGGGAACTCATCGTACCAGCGAGATGCAAGGAGCTGCTGACAGTTCGGTTGGGCAACAAACTGAAACAGAAGGAGAAGAAGAGAGAGAGAGGGAAAGAGGGAAAAGAAAAGTAAAGTCGATATTGCATGAAATAACCTTTATTTAATCACTAAGATCATTGATCAAGCTCAAAAGTCAAGAGGCCCTTTGCAGCTTAAAATACTTTATCACTCATTGTGGTAAAGGCATACTTTCAACTCCATTAAATAAAAATGAAACCATTAGCTACTTGCACAAAATGCTGTGCTTGTCTCTGGGGGAAAAAAGGACAAAAGCAAAAATGAAGCAAAAAAAATTTGTCCTCAAGGAACTTTTCTGTTGTGGATGAAGTTGAGAGAAGCATAAAGAGGTATCAAATGTGATGCCTACCCTCAGAGGGCTTATAATCCATTTAGGAAAGTAGGAATTCCATATAGGTAAAGGTAACAAGCAATATTAGATAGCAAATAATTTGGGCTGGGCCAAGCAGTTCGACTCTGGACCTGTGCTCCTTTGCCCTTAATTGAGAATTAACCATACCTAGGTTATGCCTAGGCTCATCACAAAGCATTCCAGCCTTCATCCTGCCATGACAGACATAGTACATACACCCTTCTGTTCTGGAAATAGAAATCCATTTGATATTATCATTTACAGAAATATACACTAATCAATTGCTCTGTGATTCCATTCACCAGTTTCTCCACCAGTAGTCTAAAATACTTTTCCCTGGCTACCATTTGTCTAGAATTTCTACCAAAAATCTACCATTTCTCTACACTCATGTGTTTTATTTTATTTTTTTTCCTATTAGAATGTGATGTTCTTGGGGACAGAGGCTTTCTTGCTTTTTTATTTGTATCCTCAGTGCTTGACACAATATCTGACACACAGTAATCATTTGATAAATGTTTTTTTCATTCATTCATTCATTCACTCCCTCCCTCATTCATTCATAGGAAGGCCATATCACTTCCAGCTGGATTAATTTAAGATAAAAGGTAATATATGAACTAGGCTTTGGGTAGAGGGCAAGTTTTAGATCAGCAGAAAAGTAGGAAGAAAATTATATGTAAGGAGGATTTTGTTATCCTTTTTAGAGTGGAGTTTCTCAGCATTCATGGTCATGTCAATGTCTAGTTTCCAGGCGTTAGATGATAACTCCCAGAATAGCCCCCAGGATCATAGATAGTAGTTCCTAGAATCATAGTGACTGACAGTGTTATTGTGACTGCACCATGAGATATGGGGGTGACCTAAGGGATATTTACTATGCTTTCACAAAATGATGATATTGCTAAAGTTAATCTGTGAGCTTCATGTTGGCAAGATACTTTCTTTGTCTGTTGCCCTATAAAGTAAGGGCACTGGTCAGTGAGTGGGGATGCTGTGTGTGCCTTGACTGGCCGCCATAAAGGTTTGAGGGGATGTAGGGGAATGTACAAGCTGTGCCTGTCTAGACTGACCCCATCAAGACCTAGGGATAGTTGCTCCTCCTTCTCACTGGCTCCTGCAAGAAGAGTGATTAGGGAATGCCGTAGGAGTTGATGCTCCCAATATCAGCCACCCTTTGAGAAGACTAGACTAGAGTAAAGTAAGATTATTAACCCCTCTGAAGCTGTCTTTTTGTCTTTCCTGTCTAAACAGATGAAGAGCGAACCTGTTAGAGGCTGGAGTCCTAAACTCCAGTGCCTCCTGTGTGTTATCTGTGAAATAAAAGTATTCCATGAATGGTGCTAGTATCATATATATGTATATGTATATGTATATATGTACACATACACACACACACACACACACACACATATATATCTGGAAGGGACCTCAAAAGCAATCTAGTCCAATTTCTTCATTTCACATAAGAAGAAACTGAGGCCCAGTGAGGCTAAGTGACTTTCCCAAGGTCAGGCAGGTATTAAGCATCAGAGACAGGTTTTTAATCCAGATCCTCTGACTCCAGAGGCAGGGTTCTATCCTCTGTAATTAAGATGTGAGCAAAAGCATGGAAATGAGAAATTATAAGATGTGGTCTAGGGCATAATAAACAGACATCTTTGGGTCATAAAGAGATTTATGTAGATTTTCATACTATTAGAAGATAAAATTAAAAAGTTAAGTTGGACCTAGATCATTGAGGTTTTGAATATCAAGGAAAAAATGGACTTTACTATGAACTGAATGATGATCACATAATTATACATAGCTCTAGAACTAGAGGTTCAGCCCAACAGATAGTAAGATAAGATCTAGTGAAATTAAATGACTTGACCAAGGTCATACAGCTAGTGTTGGAGATTGCACAATGGTTAGAGTGCCAGGCCTGGAGTCAGGAAGACCTGAGGTCAAATCTGACCTCAAACACTTACTAGCTATGTGACCCATGGAAAGTCATTTAGCCGTGTTTACCTCAGTTTGCTCATCTGTAAAATGAACTGGGGAAGGAAATGGCAAATTGTTCCAGTATCTCTGCCAAGAAAACCCCATATGGAGTCAGGATGTGTCAGACATGACTGAAAGGCCTAAAGAACAAACACCTCTGACTCTAGAGACAGAAGCCACTTAGAGTATTTTATTAGGGGTGTGGTTAGATTACAGGGGTCTGAGGGTGGCAGACTGGTCAGAAGGCAGGCTTAGTAACCTAGGAATGATATGTTAAGAATCTGAGCTAGAGTGATGGTAGTAGAAATTTTCCCTTTATAAAAATATGTAATAACTTTGCACACTATCTTGCCAACTAAGGAAGAGAAGAAGGGCCCACTGTGTGTTTAGCAATGTGCCAGGTGATGTGTCTTGCCTATCTTTTGTGTTCTTAATGTCACCTGACACCATGCTGAGTATATAGTGGGCACACAATACATTTTTATTAAATTAAACCAAAATAAATTCATAACAAATTAGGCATCCCAAAAACTTGTCTTAATACAGATCAAGCTGCATTCCTGGATGGTTAGGTTTGTCAGGTCTCCCTGTATTGCCTTGATGAGTCATCCATTCAAGTAAGTCCTATAACCCTTAAATGGTAAAGTAAAACTGTATTATTCAAAGGATGAGCTTTGCCTGACATATCCCTTGCCAATTCTCTCAGTCAGGGCCAGTAACAGCAGAGTTATGGCATACTTTGGACTAATTTGTCATGCATCGACAAAGGATGCCTTCTGGGTGATAGCAGCTACCTTTTTCTGAAAGTTCTCTATGTTAAATGCTTCTCATTTTCCTTTACTATAGTACATTGATCTGCCTTTTTAGAAACTCCTTTCTTAGCAAAGAACAAAATCATCTGAATTCTACTGTGTATTGATCCATTTTTCTAATCTTCAGAAGCAGGGTCAAGTTAATGTAGGAGAGGTGTAAAAGACGGGTAAGAATTGCTATAACCTCATTAAATACTCATAGGTCTAAGAGATAGGAGAAGGAATTCAGTAGTAACATATGAGGAAAGAGCTTCTAAAGGCCATCCTGAAGCTGCCCGCTACAGTTTTTAGGGACTAGGATCCACAACCACTACCTCAGCTAGCACCCCGGGAGTTACTCTATGAGTAAATCGGGTCCAGAGGACAGAAAAACATATTTTTGAAGCATTTAGAATTTAGCTGGACAAGTAGTTCGTTCACTGACAGAGAATCAACATATGGCCCTTATATGCCATTTTTATTTTTGATTTCTATTTAATTCTCATTAAGATCTGAGTTCAAATCTGACCTCAAACTCTTAGTAAATGTGCAACCCTTGGTCACTCACTTTAACCCCTGTTTGCCTCAATTTCTTTATCTGTAAGATGGGGAATGATCTATATAAAACTACTCTGTGAGTGAACTGCACAATGTCCTCCCCACAAATGTTGGCTATCAGAACTTCTTTTAACAACAAAATGATTGTAAGAATACAAACTTCAAACCAAATTAGCAGAAATATCTTCTGCCTACTCCCTCTACCCATCCCTAACATGGATAGAATAGAAGAGGGCTGTGTGTGCACCTGGGATTTCACTGCTGGAGGAAATGCTCCATGAGAAAAGTCCCTCCACCTATGGAGATCATCACCTATCCTGCAACCTACAGCCTTAGGGTGTTGACATGCCACACATCAAAATTCCAAGGAAACATGCATTTTAAACAGTTCAAAGATAAGGAGAAAATTATGGCTTGTGATAAAGGAGACATCAATACATCAACACATGTATCAGAAAGCGGCAGTGGTATGAAAAACCAACAGCACGATGTGAGAAGGGCGTGAGCAGATGTGGGTATCATAAAAAGTCTCCAAAGGTCTTGACATTAATTGCAAAATGTGATTTTATCTACTAATAGAACGGAAATTGCCCAAGAACTGTTTCTAGAAACCACAATAAATCTAATTCTTTAATAGTGTCCTTTTATATTCCACCCTTCTATCAGATTTTGACCCATTACATTAATTCAATCTAAAATAGGCTCCTTTTTGCTTTTTTCAAAAAATGTTTTTTACTGACCATAATATTTAAATGAGTCATGATTTTTCTTAGAGAAAAAGAATATTTCTAATTAATTAATTGATAACATTTTAAAGTGTCTACTAGGCAAACACTCTCTCTGCAACCTCCCCCCATCCCCCCCCAAAAGAGATGGGAATGAAAAATAATTTTACATTTATTTTCACCATAACTTTCTCCTTTGGATAATAATTTATAAATCTAAATTACTGTTGAAATCACAGTGTTTACTGAAAAAAAGTATTTAGTTTACTTTTCTTTTAAATTAAAAGTATGTTAGTAGTGCTGAACAAATTTTGTTGATACTTTTATAGCAAAATAGTTCCATGTCACAGAGGATAGAGCCCTGGGCCTGGTGTCAGGAAGACACGAGTTCAAATTCAGCAAAATCACTTAACTTTTTTTTCTCATCTCATCATTTTCACATCCCCTACCTTGTGGGGATTTTGTGAGGATCCAATGAGATAATATTTGTAAAAGTCTTAGGTGGTATATACATGTATATTCCTTTTCCCCTTCCCCATCCCACCACCATGACAAATATGATCATATTCATGACTAGCCCTTGGTACAAGTGGTCACTTACATAATAAAATCTGTAGTATGAGTACTGAGAGGGAGGTATAATATGTCCCACTTTCTAAAGTACATGACAGTATGTGCCTAAATAGTATTGAAATCATTAGACCATCCAAAATTATAACAAATCTGTCAATTCAAAGTCATTAGACAAGGAAGTGGTCTAGAAAAGTATCAGAGGTATTATACTTTCAGAAATCAATGCTTTTAGAAAGAATCCCAAGATATGTGATGAAACAAATTCTATTTTTTTTTCAACAGAGTAGGTATTACCTCCCTTGATCACACTCCTTGTTTATGAATTAATTGGCAGTTGATTTTGGAGAGTTATTGTGGTTAAAATGTCATTGCCCTATGACCAGTCTTGCAATGAGTCTCCCTGAACAGTCCTAGGCTGGTACTGGATAACAGACAGAAAGTCCATTGCTGGCACCACACATGGATTTTCTGGTAGGTAGGACTTGCCAGGACTTGAGCAACAAAGTCTTTGAAAGTCCAGAATCATTATGAAACAGCAGAGAAGGATATCCACAGACCAAATCTTCTTCCTCCTTTCTTCCTTAAACATTCTCCTTTAATCCTTGCCTTAAGAATATGGTCAACAAGCAACAAAACTTGTGATTTCATTTGTGTAAGGAAACCTAGTATAGGAATTCTCTCCTCTGATAAAGATAAGAACTTATCTACATCCTATAGTCTGGGAGTTGAGAGATAATGTGACTTGTCTGTGATTGTACAGATAACATGTATCAAAAATGGGATTTAAACCCAGGTCTGCACCTCATTGTAAATCCAGCATTCTATCTATTGCACAATGCTACTTCTTTTCTATTTGGTATGTGAGTTCACATGCCCTCTCTCTGACTATAAGGCATATGTATATTCACCTTTGTCTAGGTATATATAGACAGGCATGTGTTCCGCATATGAAGGTATTCATATACATATATTATCTATATAATGCATATAGTCTACCTACTTCACTAAAGTCCCACCTGGTCACTTCATTATGTTATTTGATATGGAGGGACCATGAGTTTCTCAAGACACTGCCACCAGAGAAGACAGAGTAGTGGAGCAGAAAGAGCACTGATTTTGAAGACAATGGATCTGGCTTTGAAACATATCTCTGTGAATTACTAGCTGTGTGATCATGGGAAAGCCCCTTCCATACCACAGTCTAACAGTGTTACTGAAAAGCACATTGCCCAATGCTAAAAATCATTTCATCGCTTTCTACCTGCATCTGCATCTGGTCTGCTCAGACCCAAACACACAGATTGCATCTGGAGTACTGTGCTCAAACCCCAGCATCTCATCTTGTGAGGGGCATTGAAAAACGGAGGAGGGGAACAAGCATGGTGATGGCATCAGAATGATTCCATAGGAAGATGGGAGTGAAGATAATGGAGATATTCAGCCTAAAGGAAAGAGGATTTAGGAGGGATATGAGAGTTGTCTTCAAGTATTTGAAGAGATTAAGTGAAAAACATTAGATGTTCTTGTGATTTTACTTAGATATCTGGAGGATATAGAACTAGGAACAATGGAAGTAAACTGCAGAGACAGATTTGGAGGATGAGGAGTAGGGAAAGAAAAGAAATAATTTATAGCACCTATGTTGTGTTAGGCACTGTACTAAGCATTTAAAAAAATACTATCTGATCTGATTTGATCCTATAACAACAAAGAAAAGTAGGTGTTATCATTATCATCATTTTCTGATTAAAGAAACTGAGGTAAACAGAGGTTAAGTGATTTACTCAGAATTTCATAGCTAATATGTGCTTGATGTTGGATTTGAAATCAGGTTTTCCTGACTCCAGTCCTGACAGTATCTGCTGTATCACCAGCTTCCTCTAACTATCAAGCCTCTGCAAGTAAAAAACTCTAACAATTAGGGCCATCTTGAAGTGGAATGGATTCCTTCAGGAAGTAGTAGGAATTCCCATCGATGAATTCATTAATTGAAGTTTAAAATATATGGGTTCCTTCAGGAAGTAATAGGAATTCTAATAGAAGAATTCATTAATTGAAGCTTAGAATATAGTTCATGGGAACATTGTAGAAGGAGTTCTTGTTCAAGTACAGATTGGACTCTCTGATCTCAGATTATTTCTCACAATTCAGAGATTTTGTGATTCTGATTTTGAAAGTCACATCAAGCACTTAAGAAGGACTTTTAGTTTCCTCATCTTTGAAACAGGAGTTGTTAGACTAGATGGACACTAAGGCCAATTTTCACTTAAATTCTATGATCATTGTCTTCAGACGAGAAGGGAACACACAGTCAGCCTGCAATCTGAGTACCCATAGGTACTATAAATATCCTAAGTAGAAAATCCAATGACCTCTACTTAGTCGTCATAATTAGCTGATTTTCATATAGTAAGTCAAGTCAGCAAGTAGCACAGGGTTTGCAAAGGACTTTCCATAAACTATTTTCATAATCTCATTTGAACCTGAAAACCTTTCTTTGAGGTAAGTCCTACAGGCATTTTATCACCATTTTGCAGAACAGGAAACCAAGACAGAGAGTGAAGTGATTTGCTTAGGGTTACACAGTGGTTAAGAATTTGAAAGAGAATTCAAACCTAGGGCTTCTGACTCATGTCCAAGGCTCTCTTCACTAAGTCACATTCTTCACCTTGAGCTTCTTCCAGTATTTGACACTGTTTTTCACCCTTTCTTTCTGGATACATTTGAAACTGAATTTTTGAATATAGGGACTAAGAGCTATTCTCCAGTTGATGAATGGTTAAGGGATATGAAGAGACAGTTTTCAAAAGAAGAAATTAACGTTATCAATAGTCCTGTGAAAAATGCTCTAAATCACTAATAATTAGAGAAATACAAATAAAAACAACTCTCATATATCATATCATATATAAGATTAGCTAATGTGACATAAAAATAAAATGACAAATGTTGGAGAGGATGTGGGAAAATAAGTACATTAATACACTGCTGTTGGTGAAGTTGTGAACTAGTTCAAACATTCTGGAGAACAATTTTAACTAATGCCAAAAGGGCTATAAAACTGTTCATACCCTGTGACCCAACCATATCACTGCTAGTTCTGTATTACAAAGAGATCAAAGAAAATGGTAAAGGACCTAGAGCACAAAAATACTTACAGCAGATCTTTTATGTGGTGGCAAAGAAGTGGAAACTGAGGGGATGCTCATTGATTAGGGAAAGGCTGGACACAATTTGTCATATGATAGTGATGGAATTCTATTGTGCTACAGGAAATGATGAATGGGGGTAGTTTTAGAAATGAAGAAAAAAAGCCTGGAGAGACTTAAGTAAATTGATGCAAAGTGAAGTGTGAAGGACCAGAAAAACCATAGTACACAGTAACAGCATTGTCATAACAATAATCATCTGTGAATGACCGATAAATACAATGATCCATGACAATCTCATAGGACTCATGATGAAAAATGTTATACATACCCAGAGAGAGAACTCATGAACTGAATGCACATTGAAACCATATTTTTCACTTTTTTCTTGCATTTTTGGCAACATGCCTAATATAGAATTATGTTTGTACAACTTTATATAGAGAATGGGTATCATATTACTTGCCTTCTCAATAGGTGGGGGAAGCTGAAGGAAGGCAGACAATTTGGAACAAATTTTAAAAAGAGAATGTCAAAAAATAAAATAAATTTTAAAAGAAAGTGAATTTTGGGGAGAATGTAATTGAGTTTTGTTTTGTATTCACCATTTTGTTGTGTATGACCCCTGAATGAACTGTAGTCCCAGCTTAAAAAGTTGGTTCCCTTCAATGTCTTATTTGCTTCCAAAACTGGTACAAAAAGGTTTAATTAGTCAGAAAAGGGGGACCTTTTGTCTCTGGAATGTCTCTCTCCTTTATCTAGCTTACTACACTTGTGTTTGATTTAGTGAAACTAGTTATATATTATATGGACATATTCCTTATGTATTTCCTATAGCTAATGTTAAATATTCTCTCTAATAAGCAGACTTTTTCCTTTGTATAATCAGCTTCACTTTAATGAACAGCTATCTTTTTTCTTTGTTTCATGTCATGTATTGTAATAGTAATGAAATTTGAAGATCCCTTTGTATTGTTAAGCTGAGAGGTACTTAGCACGCCTCTGTTAAAGAAACAGGAGGTATGAACGCCTGCTGCTGACATAACTGGAAGCTGAACAGGGAGAAGCTAATACCATATTTAAGGAAGAGCACAAGCTGGACAGTCAGAACTTCTTGAGACAAGCATCTGGAGGTAGAGCAGCTGCTGCCAGGAAGAAAGAAAGAGAATTTCTCTCAGTGAGCATTTGAAGGCTGGGCTGCTGCTGCTGGACTGGAACGTCCGTGGAGAAAGTGCTTTTGATTTTAAGAATGGGAGAAAGTGCTTTTGATTTTGAGAATGGGAGAAAGTGATTTTGATTTTGAGAATGGAGCTGCTGAAGACTTCCAAGGGCCAGCTGGAGCAGCTGAGGACTGCCAAGTCCAGCTGGAGCTGCCAGAGGAAGCATGACTGCAGTGGCAGTACTTTGTGGCTCTGTTAAGTTTTCTCTTCCCAGGAACAGAGACTATAAAGGATTTGAGATGAACTGGACATTGTGAGCTTCAATATGGTGTGGAAAATGCAGGGAGAGCTGGAAAAGTAGCTGGGAGCTGTCTGCCTTTGAACCCAGGTGACAGTTTGGTGGATTAAGGTAGGAACTACCTGCCTTGAGTCAAAATGAATCCATGGCTACTGAGTAGTGACTGATAAAATCATAACTTACTTATGACCTAGGGGCAGATGGCCTGTGTATTTTCCACTACCACTTAAGAGAGTACTGAATAGTAACTGTTTAAATTATAATTTAGTTGTGACTGAGGGGTGGATGGCCTATGTATTTTCCATTACCCCTTAATAGAGTACTGAGTAGTGACTGATATTGAAACTTATTTGCACCCCATGGATGGAGAACTTTGACTATTGTACTTTGTGTCCCTTAAGGATGAGTGAGTTAGGGATTAAGGAGGCTCTCCTCCTTGAAACTGATTGAATTAAGGATAACAATGATTGAGTTACTAAATGATTGTACTTTGTTGAAAACTGTGTGACCACTTTGGTGAAAACTATGTGGCCATTTTAGTGATACGTTGTTGAGTTATGACATGGTGAAAGCTATATTTTGATTTTCTGTGAATGTTTTGCTCTGAGTTGTTATTGAATAAATAGAGAGTTTGTTATACTATATAATCAGAATCTTGAAAGCTGTTCATAGCACATTATCCTTTCCTCTGGAAAGCTGCTCTTGTTTGGCTTTACATTAATAAATACTTTTAACTGAATGATGAAATGATACATTCACATCAACTACTGGTGAGATGTGTCACATTCTGAGTGTAATAAAACCGCTTTCTCTGATTTGTGCTGGCTTATTGACATCAGATAGTTGAACCAAAGGGAAAATTCATGAAACAACTCATTGTTCTCTTTGCTTTCATGACACATATATGCTAATCTTACTTATATTCTTACCTTTATAACTAATGTTTTTTCTATTTTTTTTCTTTGAGGGGGGAAGGCAAGGCGATTGGGGTTAAGTGACACAGAGTAAAGTTTCTGAGGCCAAATTTGAACTTGGGTCCTTCTGACTCCAAGGCTGGTGCTCTATTTACTGCACCACCTACCTGCCTCAACTAATGGCTTTTGTATCTCTTGTGGCAAAGTGAATACAGCATTGGGTTTGGAATCAGGAAATCCAGAGTTCAAATGCTACCCCAGACATTTAACAAACTATATTCCGGGGCAAGCCTATTTGACCTCTCTGTTCCTCAGTTTCCTTATTCATAAATTGGGCTTGTCTAGTTCTAAACATATGATTCATGAAAGTTTCATGTTTATATGTGTGGGAGTTCACAGCGGGGAAGGGGTAAGGGGAGTAGAAGATGTGGGGAACACTAATGTTGACAACAGCCTTTGCCTCAAAAAGTTTTGTCAGGTATTGGCCTGGGTTTAATGTTTCAATACCCACACTGAGCTCTACTTGAGCCAGGTTAATTGGTCTAGATATGAATAAATTGTAAAAATAGCTAATTTATGGCCCTTTGCAAGCCCTTGTGGAAGCCACAAGTATAAATAGTGGGGAGAATAATACTTCAAATTAGCTACAGTTTATTTTCAGAAAGAATCAAATTTGTTACTCCTTTTCTTTCCTGTTTTAAAGCATATAATTCCATGTAATCTGAACTTCTTATAGTCAGATCATCTGGGAAAAGAATTCTGGGTTTCGTACAAAGGACTTGGATTCAAATCCTAGATCTGAAGTTTACAAGTGACATGACTTTGGGTAACTCACTTAAACTCTCTGAGATTCATCTATAAAGCAAAACATCTAGATTACATAATCTCTAAAGTCTTTTCCAGTTCTAAATCTGTGATCTTGTATCCTAGAGGCTACAGAGTTTTCAGCTTGATATTCCTACTTTATTCTACTTAACATTAATTAACAAAATATAGTAAAGTCTCTCCACTCTTTTGTTCCACAATTCAAATGCACATTTTCACTTTTGAATAATTATAATGTACTAAAAAAAAGGCAGAATC
The DNA here is from genome assembly GCF_028583685.1 of Petaurus breviceps papuanus. Taxonomy (NCBI): domain Eukaryota; kingdom Metazoa; phylum Chordata; class Mammalia; order Diprotodontia; family Petauridae; genus Petaurus; species Petaurus breviceps. The sequence goes on along the minus strand of NW_027187296.1, from coordinate 4,672,020 downwards.
AATATCTTGGAATTTTCTGCTTTGAGGAGGGAACACCAGGAGGCTTTGACATATTGGCAGGGCAAAAAAAAATGGTACTGAGTCTGGATTATTCTGCAAGAAAATTTATAATCTATAAATTGATACTAGCTATGAAACCTTTGAAGATTGAGTGAACATTCTTCATAGCATGAGAAAAGTTTAATATTCCCCAAATTAGGAAAATGTTTTTTTTTTTTTTTTTGCTTTTTAAAAATGTTTTTGTCGGGGGCAGCCAGGTAGCACAGCGAGTAAGAGCACCGGCTCCAGTGTTGGGATGACATGTGGATTGAATCTGAACTCAGACACTTATTACCCACCCAGAAACACCTGGCTGTGTAACCTTGAGCAAGTTACTTAACCCCTATTGCTTTAAAAAAAAAAAAAGAGCACCGGCCCCAGTGTCGGGATGACCTGGGGGATTGAATCCAAGCTCAGACACTTAGCACCCACCTAGAAACACCTGGCCATGTAACCTTGAGCAACTTACTTAACCCAATTGTTTTAAAAAAATGTTTTTGTCTTTATTAATCTGTTTGTTTACTTTTAATTTATAAGATTCAGTTCCATAATCCCTTGAGTTTCAAATTCCACCCCCCACCACCACCACCATGGAGGTACACAATCAAGTATAGGATCTGCAAATGCTTTCACATCAGAAATTAGTCAGGTTGTAAAGAAGGATTGTAACTGATGGAATGAAAAATGGGAAAGAAGAAACAAAACCAAATGAGAAAAAGAAAGGGAGCAGGTAGTTTGCGTCAATCTGCATTCAACCTATGTTCTTTCTAGTTCTTTCTCTGAATGTAGACATCTCTTTCCACCATGAGTCTTTTGGAATTGTCTTATAACCTTGCATTGCTGAGAAGAGTCCAGTCTATCAAAGTTAGTCATCATTCATAAGTTGTGTCTATATTGTGTACAGATTTCTTCTGATTCTGCTCTTCTCACTCAGCATCAGTTTGCATAAGTCTCTCCAGGTAAATATGAAATCCGTATGCTCCTCATTTCTTATAGCACAATAGTACTGCATTGTATTAATATACCACAACGTGTTTACCCATTCTCCAATTGATAGGCATCCCCTTAATTTCCAATTCTTTGCTAACACAAAAAGAGCTGCTATAAATATTTTTATACATACAGGTCTTCCTCCCACTTCCATGATCTCTTTGGGATTCAACCCTAGAAGTGGCATTGCTGGGTCAAAGGGTATACAATTATTTATACCCCTTTGGACATAGTTCCAGATTGCTCTCCAGAATGTTTGACTCAGTTTACAACTCCACCAACAATGCATTAGTGTTCCAATTTTTCCACATCCTCTCCAGCATATGTCCTTTTCCTCTTTTGTCATCTTAGCCAATCTGCCAGGTGAGATGTGGTACTTCAGAGTTGTTTTGATTTGCATTTCTCTAATCAATAGTGATTTAGAACATTTTTTTTCATATGCTTACAGATATCTTTAATTTCTTCCTCTGAAAACTGCCTATTCATATCTTTTGACCAATTATCAATTGGGGAATAACTTGTATTCTTATAGATTTGACTCAGTTCTCTGTATATGTTAGAAATGAGGCCTTTATCAGAAACACTGGTTGTAAAAAATTCTTTCCCCATTTCCCATTTTCCACTTAATCTTGGTTACATTGGCTTTGTACAGAAACTTTTCAATTTAATGTAATAAAAATTATCCATTTTGCATTTTATAATGCTCTCTAACTCTTGTTTGGTTATAAAGTCTTCCCTTTTCCAAAAGTCTGAAAGATAAACTATTCCTTGCTTTCCCAGATTGCTTACAGTATCAGCCTTTATACCTATATCATGCACCCATTTAGACTTGATTTTGGTATATGGTGTTAGATAGTGGTCTATGCCCAGTTTCTGCCATACTACATTCCAGTTTTCCCAGCAGTTTTGTCAAATAGTGAGTTCTTATCCCCAAAACTGGGGTCTTTGGGCTTATCAAACAGTAGATTACTGTAGTCATTGACTGCTGAGTCTCGTGTACCCGATTTATTCTATTGATTCACTACTCTATTTCTCAGCCAGTACCAAGTAGTTTTGATGACTGCTGCTTTATAATACAGATTAAAATCTGGTATGGCTAGGCCACCTTCCCTAGCATTTCCTTTCATTAATTCCCTTGATATTCTGGACCTTTTGTTCTTCTAAATGAATCTTGTTACTACTTTTTCTAGCTCTATAAAGTAATTTTTTGGTAGATTGATTGGTATGGCACTAAATATGTAATTTAATTTAGGTAAATTTGACATTTTTATTATATTAGCTCGACCCAGCTATGATCAATTGATGTTTTTCCATTAGTAAGATCTGACTTTATTTGTGTGATAAGTGTTTTGTAGTTGTGTTCATATAGGTTCTGGTTTTGTTTTGGCAGGTAGATTACCAAATATTTTATAATGTCTATAGTAACTTTAAATGGGATTTCTCTTTCTATCTCTTGCTGTTGATTTCATTAGAAATATATAGGAATGCCAAGGATTTATGTGGGTTTATTTTATACCTTGTAACTTTGCCAAATTTATTTATGGTCTCAAGTAGTTTTTTACTTGATTCTCTAGGATTCTCTAAGTATATCATCATATCATCTGCAAAGAATGATAGCTTGGTCTCTTTTTTGCCTAATTTGATTCCTTTGATTTCTTTTTCTTCTCTAATTGCTACTGCTAACATTTCTAGTACAAGATTGAATAAGAGGGGGGATAGTGGACATCCTTGTTTCACCCCTGATCTTATTGGAAATGCTTCTAGCTTATCCCCATTATATATAATACTTGCTGATAGCTTTAAAAAATGCTACCTATTATTTTTAGGAACATGTTGTAAAGGAAATATATATGTACTCATGTATTTATATATAGACACACAGATATATACATATATATCATATATAATGTATGTTTATATATACACACATACATATGGACAAACATATGTGTGTATAGGTTAAATCCTTATGCTGGTGCAGGGTGAAAGAAACTACAATGTAGCAACAGTCTCAATGTAAAATAATCCCAATTCTGGTTTCAAAATTCTTAAGTAATGGGGTTCATCAAAATGTTCAGGACTCAGTTATGCACAAAAATATCCAATTATGAATTTCAAAATTAGAGCAAAAGAGTCACTTCAACAGATTCAATAACAAGCCTGATGTGCAAAAATAGTTCACTAATTATTAACATATTACATATGCCAGCACAAGCAGAAGTTACTCATTTTACATTCCCGTGTTCTCATTAACACATTCAATTTAACCTTCTCTGACAAGAAAATAAAAATGTCTTTTGATACCAGGGAACAATGGTAAGTCCTTTATTTTTAATCCCAGAGATTAAAAATATGAAACTGCATTTTTCTGCATATGTGGGACTAAAAGGAGGAATCTTCAGTAAGAGGCACAGACTAATTGGCTTGTCTCTGGTCACTGGAACTGCCTGTTTGATGACAGTGAAAAAGAGAGTGTATTTTTCCAGTATTCTCAGTGACCAATGAGAAGAGTGGTAATAACAATCCATATTTATTAAGCTCCCAGTGCATTTTGGCAAAAAAACTTCCAAATGTGATAGGTCATAAATATGATGGAAGGAAGCATCAACTGTTCAGCAATTGTAGAAATCCTATCCCTTATTCTAAGTGTGAAACTGATAATTTTGGCATCCAGGACAATCAGCAATATATTGTACTCTTAAATCATAGGATTATATATTTAAGGCTAGAAAGGATTTTAGAGGCCATTGAGTCTAATCTTCTCTACTTGTTGGTGTGGAAACTGAGGCCCAGAGGTTAAGTGATTTGCCCAGGGTCACACAATTAGTAAATGTCTGTAGTAGGATATGGATGCAGATCTTCCCCAAACACAGCATTTTATCTACCACAACAAATAACTGTCTATATACTATACCACCAATCATGAGCAGGGGTTGAGGAGATAATGATACCCGTTCATGGGTGGAGAGTCCTCAGGACACTGGCTGACTGACAATGGTCCATGGGGGAGAGGCTTCAGGATGCTGATATCCCATAGGGAAGGTTGAAAACTGACATTGACACATGGGGTAGAGACCTCAAAAGAGCAGGAAGCTCATTGAATTGAACTAAACAAAGAAGCCAGTAGATAAATTCATGCAGGACTATGATGGTGAAGTAATGAGAAATGGTAGGCACTTCTTATCTTCCATTCTCTTCTGTCTTCCTCCTCCTCTCTGGGGACATATTAATATAGAAGGAGTCATACCCTTCTCTACCAAATTGCTAAAACCTATAGAAATCCACACCTGCCTACATTGCTTATTAGCCCTGAAATCCTGGATAGTTGAGATCATAGTGTGCAAGGCTATCCCATTCACCATATTCTCAGACTTTAATGTAATTTCTATTTATTAAAATAGGATTTAGAATTCTGGGTAAATATCAGACATGGACTATCTCAACTTGAAAGTGAAGATGGCTTTTATCATCATAACTATGATTACAATTTATTCATCAGGTCTTTAGTATTTCCCCCTACATACCTTGTGTTGGCAAGCGGGCCTATATTAGGTTGGAGTTTATAAATATCCAAGGTATCCTGTTAAATTCTTATTCTGTGTCGGGTGAGAGTCAATGTGATGGCAAGCAGGTCTTGTCTGTTCTGTGTCATCTAGACATATTATTGCCAACTGCATGTAACTATTTAACCACCTCCAAACATTTATACTGTAATTTTCAGTGCATCATGTGTATGAGAAAAGAGCAGAAGTCAAAATATTTACTTAGTTCTCTGTCAGGATAATTGTACTCTTCCCTAAACAGTGCTGAAAGCTCAAGACAATTGGAACTTCTTGACTTTATCAACAATGGTGAAAGCATGCTCCCTCTTTTGGGTACTTCTATAGGCCTATATTCATTTCCAAAAGAAAACCGCTCTCATTTTCAGTTTTCATATATATATTTTTTTCAAAGTCTAAGAACTTTCTAATTCTTTTCAAATTTAAATTTTCTAATTTCTGGCTATTATGTTTGGAGGAGAACTGAAGGAATTGGGAACATTATAAACACATTTATTCTAAAAGATAACAGTTATGCTATTGCTTATAGCTTGATAGATCTGGAGTTGAAAGGCTTCTTAGATGTTGTTTGGTCCATACCATCTTACAGGTGAAGAAACCTAGGCAGAGTTAAGTTACTTGCTTGAGGTTACACAAATTTGAAGTATTAGTGCCTGAATTTGAAACCAGATCCCCTGATTTAGGACCCAGATTTTTTTTTCCTATTGTAACATGATGGCTGTAGATTTGATATTTCTTTAAATAGTATATTAATGATTTTTTTTAGATTTGTAAATTGGAACTGAGTAAAATCCAAGATAGGTTCCCCCCCCCCCCCCCCCAACACTTCTGTTTGGTGGTTTGTTTTGTTTATTTGCTTATTTTGGTTTTTTCCTTAATCTCTATACAGCATGTCTTCCATATCAGGGGCACACCAAGTCAGTGAATTGATTTCAGGGGTCTGTAAACATGGATGGGGAAAAGCATATATTTATTTTCACTACACTTTAGCATTTCCTTCAATTTATTTAAAAACAAATTTGTGAGAAGGGGTCCGTGGCCTTCATTACACAACACAAGATTAAGAACCTTTGCTTACTAATGCGTACTGAAAACTCAGCATAGAAGACAGAGGCTGGAAGCAATAGAGCACTTTCCTTGAGCAAAAGCAGATCTTTCAAACCTTGAAGGCCCAGGAAAAGAAAGGACCCTCAAACGCAACTATAAAATCACTTTACCTCCTCAAAGATCTTTCTTCATAAATATTTACAATTTTCTAACAAAGAAACTGTAAAGGTCTATAAAACACTGCATTTACATTCAATAACTTTGGGCCTGATTTAGACAATGACTTTAATCAGGTGCCACCTTCTAGTAAGAACTACCTAAAATCCTTCCTTCTTTTACAGGAAGTCTTAATTCTAGTGTCTCCCCTAAGTTGACATTCTCCAACATAGTTTTTCTGTGGACAGTTAGGTGGCACAATGGATAGAGTGGTGGGCCTGAAGTCAGTAAGACCCATCTTAGTGTGTTCAAAACTTGCTTCAGGCATTTAGTAGCTGTGTGACCCTCAGCAAGTCACTTAACACTGTTTGCCTCAATTCCTCATCTGTAAAAAATAAAATAAAAGCTGGAGAAAGAAATGGCAAACTACTCTAATATCTTTGTCAAGAAAACCCAGATGGAGTCATGAAGTGTTGAACACTTTGAAAAACAACTGAACAAAGCTTTTCTGTACAGTTTTTTTTGTTTTTGTTTGTTTTTTTAATATTGTCTCCTCCATTAAACTGTGAGATACTTGAAGGTAGATAATCCCTACCTTCTTTGACCTTTTTTTTTCCATCCCCAGCTTTTTAGCACAGGGTCTGGAGGTTTGTTGATCCAGTACCAGGAAAGGCAAAATAAGCGACTGTATATGTGGCAATGTTTTTGAAACATCAGAAAAAGCCCACTTTCTCATTTTCTGTTCCCTAACTTTCATCTTACCAAGCTTTTACACAAATTACTTGCTTCAATGACTAATTACTAATAAGACTTACAGTTTCATTGCTTTATCATTTCAGCAATAAACATTGTTTAAGTACCTATTGTGTGTCAGACATCGTGCTAGCTGTTGGGGATACAAAAATAAAAGTGAAATAATTCTGTTTTCAAGGGATTTACATTCTAATAGGGAAAGCAACCCACAAGTAGATACATACACATATACAAAATATATACAAAGCAGATAGAAAATAATACTGGAAGCAATCTACTTCCTTCCAATACAGAATGGCATGTAGGTGGCCAGGAAATGCCATCTGAAGAAGGGGACACATACTTAATCTTGAAGGAGACTTGGGATTCCATGAGAAGGAGGTAAGAAAAAAGCATTATAGCATTTGGGACAGCCAGATCAAAGGACTGGACATGGGAGGTGAAGTGTTGCATGTGAACAACAATGTGAAGGCCAAAATGACTGGACCCTAGAGTAGAGTGTGTGGAGGGGAATGAGTATTAAGAACGGGAAGGGAAGGCTGGGTTATGCAAAACTTTAAATATGAAACTGAGGAGTTTATATTTGATTTAGCACAGTACCTTAGCACACACTAGGTGCTTAATACATCCTTATTGACTGAGTGACTGACCCTAGAGATAAGAGGTGGTCACAATAGTCAAACTTTAGCAAAGTCATTTTGGTGTCCATGTGGAGGATGGATTGCATCATGAAGAAATTTGAGGTAAGGAAATGAATTAGGAACTTGAAGTTCTGACCCTTGTTAAGGACAAGTCTATCTATTAATACACATACACAGATATTTTACTTGGAAAAAAATTTTTCATCCTGCTATCTCTATTTTCTTTGCATTATGAAAAAAAATGTACTAAATCAATCGACACAACTCGGTCCTTCAAGTTATTATTAAGTTAAATTAAAATTAAAATATTTCTGACAAGGCAATCCTTCAAGCTGTTTAATTCATTTTTACCTCAGAGTGAAGGGAAGAATTATCTGGGAGCAGGTTTTGATAGAGATAAAAGAAGATGAGGATAAGAAACATGAAGGCTTTTATTAGAGGAATAGAGAGGGAATCATTTCATATTGGGGTGGGGGAGACTGAAAACAAAGGCTGTACAAGTGACAAAGATGGATCTTTGCTTTCATCTTGTTTAGGACCAATCTGTTTTTTTTAATATAGTCTATCAGTCTGCTGGAAGAGACCTGTTCTAAATAAATGACTGGAAATTGAAAATGGCAATGAATAGTTTTCAAAGAATGGTAATGAAATATGATACAATTATTGCCTTCACTACTGTGGCCTAAGCATTAAGGAGAAGATTATTTCTTCCCTCAATGAATAAACATGAACTTGATTCAGGAGGAAGAAGGTATTTGCTTTTGCAGTTTTACAAACAATTGACTGATATCTCTTACTCCACATAAACTGTTCACTTCTGTTTATCTAGTTCTAGCAAATATTGAGATATCAAGTCAATCCCTGGCTTGTACTGTGGACTTGCACAAAACAAGCTATTGACCCATGACTTGATTTTAATGGTAAATGTTTGAGGAGAATGGACAAAAAAAAGCTTCTTTCTAGCTTAGCTGGATAAAAGGGGACTGTCAACTAATCAGCAGTTGGACTAAGGCCCCTGGGATTGCCACAAGGGCATTTAGTTTAAAATGGAACAAACTTTGATTAACAACCAATTGTTAGTGCAATGCTCTAAGACAATTCCAAAAGACTCATGATGGAAAATACTATCCACATCCTGAGAAAGAATTATGGAGTATGAGTGTATATTGAAGCATTGTTATTTTTCCTTTTGTTTTTTCTGTCTTGTGATTTTCCCTTCGGTTCTAATTCTTCCTTACAATATGACTAATGTGGAAATATGTATAAAATTTTTGCACATGTATGCTCTATATCAGACTGCATGCCATCTTGGGGAGGGGAAGGGGAAGGAGAGGGAGAAAATTAAAAACTCTGTCTTATAAAAGTGAATGTTGAAAACTAAAACTAAATATACATATATGTATACATACAGGTACACACACAGACACACACACACACACACATATATATATATATATATATATATATATATATATATACGCACACACATAAAGAACCAATTGTTAGGCACTGTACAAATGTAACACATGCTGTCACAAAAACAAAATAATTCCTGCCCTCAAGGAGCTTATGTTCTATATTTCTTTTAGCTCTAGTCCTGTGATTTCATCAATACAGGGAACTCCCTGTGTGCAATCTCCCTACATAAATGCATTTATAGAAGTCTAAAATTTATAGTCTAAGAGATTTACTTTGGGGACTGAATAGTAAAATGGTTTGTCCATGGTCACATATCTTGAAGGTGTCAGAGGCAGGATTCAAACTCAAATTCTGCTGACTCCATAACCTTCTCTCTACCACTTATTCTATACTACTTCTCTGCCTCTAAAAAAGATTTGTAAATTATTCTATTGAAAATAAAGTCAATGCTATTGTTTTAGGCATGGAAAAATTAATGATTGTGAATTAGAACAGATATTTCAAACTGCTTAATTTCAATCCCCTAATTTTGAAAATGAGGCAGTTAAGGCCCAGGGAACTTAAATGCCCAAGGTCACATTGTAGTCAAATTGGAATTCATAGTCTTTAATTATAAATCCTGTGCTATTTCCACAACATTATTTTGTTCTGACAAAAACTAGGATTGCAGAGTCTTTGAATTACATTTACTCCATCTCTGAAATCAACAATGCATTTCCAATTTCTAGTCTTATAAAGGTACTTTGATTATTACTATGACTTCTGTTGAAAATTGACATTTCATACAGTACCTCCAGTTTCCTAGACTTTCATTTAGCTGCAAAGTTAGCAGAAGTAAATTTTATGGTAAAGGTCTTTCTAATTTAATTGAGAAGGGGAAGAAAGGGAAATACTACTATTAGAAATCAAATAGCTTTATAGGCTCTGATGATATAATCAAATTAGTCAATAGGTAAGTCAATATTTATTGTATGATGAAAAGATAAAATTCTATGTAATGAAAAGATAAAATTAACCTTTCCCTTTTTCATTCAGTAAAAGCTGAATTCATATTCTAAAATGAATTCTTAGTCATGAAATGAATTATACTGCTTCTCCTATTGTAAATGGGTAAATGCTAAATCTGTAGATCGGAACAGACTCACTGATATTAATTTAGATAAAATTACTACTAAAATATAAAAGAGATATTTATTGTTATAACAGTTACCTAATCCTCATTTCAGTCATCCTCCCTTGCTCACCCTGTGTAAGTAAACTAATAACCAATGTTTCTAATTGTATTTTTATTATTCATCCCCAATACATTCTAGAGACAATGTTGTTCCAAGTCAAGACTTCCCAGAAAATCGTTCAAATAGTTGTTATTCAGGAATATTATCAGAATTTATGCCCTCTGAAAGCTTTGATCCATCAGAACCCAGTGATCTGGGTTTTTTAAAGATGTTCAGGAAAAGTATGTTTTGGCCAAGATCTAGGACACCATGTCTAGCACTGAAAGGCCTGTGGTAGAGCACCATCCTAGGGATCCCTCCTTCACCCTCCTTCCCATGCAAGCTTGGCTAATTCTTCCTTAAAAGGTATTGAGAATTTTCTTGAGTGGTGAAGGTATTACGTAACTTAAAGTTTAGCTGTGGATATCACTTCTTAATCACTTTAGTATAAAGTAGCCAGGAGGAGTTCTAGCTGTCCCTCTAATGATTGATGAACCAAGATGGACAACTCGGGCAAGGAAACTTTGTTCACCTAAATCAACTTGAGTTATCCTCAATGCCAATCCTTATTAAAATATTTCTCTTGCCTTGGCTAAGAAAATATCTTTTTGGATTTTTTCCGGCAGATTCAATGATTTCCTGCCTCGTTCCTTGTGTCCCTCTCTCTTTCGCTGCCTGCTCGTCACCATCATGGGTCGTATGCACACTCCCGGGAAGGGTCTGTCCCAGTCGGCTCTGCCGTACTGCCTCAGCATGCCCACGTGGCTGAAGCTCACCTCGGACGACGTGAAGGAGCAGATCTACAAGCTGGCCAAGAAGGCCCTGAAGCCCTCCCAGATCAGTGTGATCCTGAGGGATTCTCATGGTGTGGCACAAGTACGCTTTGTAACTGGCAACAAAATTTTGAGAATTCTAAAGTCCAAGGGACTTGCCCCTGATCTGCCTGAAGATCTTTATCACTTAATCAAGAAAGCTGTTGCTGTCTGAAAGCATCTTGAGAGAAACAGAAAGGATAAGGACTCTAAATTCCGTCTGATTCTGAATGAGAGCCGAATTCACCGGCTGGCTCGGTACTACAAGACCAAGAGAGTGCTCCCACCTAATTGGAAATATGAATCATCCACAGCCTCTGCTCTGGTTGCATAAATTTTGGTTTATGTACTCAAATAATAAAGTCATCTCTAACTGAAAAAAAATATCTCTTTGTTAACTGTTGAATAAACTATGAGTATCTCATTTTGTTAAAATACCAAACCAAAACTACCGGGGCACTGGTCTAAGCAGACCCAGTTCAGTTTGGCCTGGGACCTAAGATATAATGGCAAATGTTGAAAGGATCAGAACCTCATACAAACAGCCAACCCCATACTCCTCAAGTGTGGAATAACTACTGGGTATGCCACAACCAACAATCTTGAAATGAAAATAGAATATATGGTAGGAATAAAATAATAAATTCAGCCTTTGGGGATCAGATATTTAGGTATGGTCTGAAACATGTCTTTGACCTGATTTCCCTTCTGCTCCTCCTTCCATTTCTCCAGTGCTTGGAGGGCATTACCCACACCACCATTGCCCTCCATTATCAAAACAACATTAGGGGTTCTAATAAAATGATATTTCCATAGTGCTATGGTCAGCAAATTAGCACCTCCTTATTTCCTGGGATAAATAGTCATCATTATCTAATGTGAAAACTACCTTCCTCTGTGACCTTTCCCCGTGCCTAGTCACTAATTAGCTAAAAGCTACCCTTCCACAGTCCCTTTGTTCTTCCCTCAAACTTTTCTGATTGCTACTTGGTTAAATAGTTTGGATAGCAAACCTTTATCACAGCTCATTAATGCATTTTTCCCATTTATCAACATTCTATTCTTATAAAAACTTGTTTCAGTTTCGTGTCTTGACTGAATTTCTAATGTACTTTGTTCTGGACCCTCCTTTCTTGTGCCTATATTGTTTCTCAGTTGGTCATCTCTCCAGCCCCCCTGCATATTATATCTATGCAAATTACTTGAATCTATATATTATTTTCTTATATCTCTCCTAAGCTCTAGTTGAACATTTTAATTACCTTTTAAGCTTCCTCATTTACAATGTCTCAGAAACATATCAAACTTGTGTCCAAAATCAACCTCTTTATCTACTCCTCATCCCCCCTGCCCTAAACAAATCTGCCCTTCCTCCAAACTTCCCTATGTTGTTGAAAGTACTTTTTAATCAGTTTGGTTTATAACTGTAGAGTCATCCTTGAGGTTTCCTTTTCCCTCACTCAATTTATATCTCATAATTTACAAAGTCTTACACATATCACATTCCCTCTGGTTCAGAATCTTTTCCCCTCTTGTCTGAACAATAGATTTCTATTCTTCTTCTTCCAATCACTCCCTGCTGCTGCAATCCATGCTTCACAAGACTGTCAAACTAATCTCACAACCTCATTGAAGAGTTGCCATGTCATGTTCATGAATAGTCAATAACTCCCTATTGCCTCTAAGATAAAATATAAATACATAGGCTGGAAATGTAGAGTCTTTCACATGTACCTCCAGGGTATCTTTTGAGGTTTATTTCACATGACTACTTGTCATTCCCTCTGTCTTTCAGTGAAACCAACCTACTTGCTGTTCCACCACCAGTCTCCATGTCTATTCCTCAAGGTTCAGTTCGGATCATGACCTATGGGAAACCTTTTGTGAGCCTCTAGCGTTTTGTACTCTCTCCATCCCCAGATTTATATCCATTTATCTGTTGACATGTTGTATATCCCAGAGAATGTAAGCTCCTTGAAACAGTGACTATTTAAGTTTTGGGTTTTTTTGCCATTGTATATCCAGTACTTCACACAGTACCCTGCATCTAATAGCTGCTCCATAAATGTTGTTGAACTAACTATAATAGGTGAAATTTATATAGTTCTTTAAGGTTTGCAAAGCATTTTATATTCAAAAATCTTCCAATAGTGATGGCATATAAGAACTCTTGTTATTCCCATTATAAAGATGAAGAAACTGACTAAGAAAGGGTGAAAGATTTGCCTGAATTTACACTAAGTGAGAAAGGGGTTTGAATTTAGTTCTTCCTGACTTTAAAACTTATGTTCTATCCATTATGCCATCTGGGGCCCTGAGAATTGCTTTATTTTTAAAATATATTTGTTTGTTTTCAACATTTACTTTTATAAGATTGTGAGTTCTAAATTTCCCCCCTTCTTTTCCTCCCCTCCCCAAGACAGCCTGCAAGTGGTTATAAGCTATATATGTACAATTATTTCCACATTAGCCATGTTGGGAAAGAAGAATCAAAAGGGAAAAATCATGAAAGAAAAAAAACAAAAAAAGAGAAAATAGTATGCTTCTATCTGCATCAAGAATTACTTTAAATAGGGTAGGATCCTGTGGCCCTTGTATATGAAGTTCCTATCTGACTCAAGCAAGACAATGATAGCACTCTGAAGGTGTTAAGGATGGAGTCAACCTTGTGCCCCATAAATTTATCACTGTCCAAATCCTTTGATGATCTCAGTGTCTAAAACCAAAGCTCAAAGCATGTGCAAGCAGACAAGAATACCTCAGAAATACACACAAATCAGGACAATAGAGTGATATACAGGAAATGTCACCCAGTAACATACCTAATAAAAAGAACTGCATTATACTGACACAAAGAAGTCTTACCTAGCTCTATAGTAGCTCTTTTCCTCTTCTCTGACACAATGAATTCACTGACTAGAATATAAAGGTTGAACCTGTAACCCAGAAGTAGCTAGAGGTTACAGTAGACAGAAGAATGGACTCAGGAATACCTGAGTTCAAATTCTATTCTCAGACACTACCTGTGTGACCTTGGGAAAGTCATTTAACCTTCCTAAGGCTGAGAAAAAACTGAAAAAAATCTAACACATCAAATAGAGCTAATAACAGCATGTACCTTCCATTATTGTTGTCAGATTCAAATGTGAATATATTTGTGAAGCATTTAGCACAATGCCTGACATATTGGAGGTGTTTAATAAATACTTGTTTTCTTCCTACCTTCCTATAATGAATACCATGTACCAAGTTCTGTACTTGCATGTTTATATCTCCTACAGGCAGCCTTAGAGTGGGCTAGATGTTGATGTGGTCCTCACTTATATGCCTGTGAGCCTGCTTACCAGATGCCAAGAATTTCTTCAGGTAACAATTGCTGTATTGGTATATAAACATTTCTAACTGTGAAATGCTTGTTCTGTAGACAAATAGCCAGAGAATCCACGGTGTAAAAGATCAAAACTTGAAAATGAACAAACACAATGTTTGATCAAATATATATTTATTGAAGGATTTGTTATGAATATATCAATATGATAAAAAGCATTTTCATTTTCCTGCCTGGCATTCCTCACATCTTTAATTGAGACTTCCTAGAACGACACAAGAAATTCCAAGAGGTTCACGGAGCTCTGAGCTTTAGAGAAAAGTTAGGAAAGTTGTTGCAACTTCAGTAGCTATCAAAAAAAACCACTCAACTTTACAAAAATGATACTTCTTCTCCTGATTATCCTTCCCCTTTTACATTTGGAATGCAATCAAGAGACAATCAACAACAGCATGATAACATTACAGAGGATAGCATATGGTGGTAGAAATTTATTGTTTCCTTTATTGGTATTTTGTTGGGCTCTTCTTGCTAACTAATATCTCTTCCCTCCAGGGTTAAAATGCACATGTATGTATACACACATATACACACAGAGAAATCAATAGTCATTCACAAATGGGGTGCTATCCTGTTTATTCCCATATTTCAAGTGTCCCTTCAGGGGACCAGACAAAAATAGATAAAGGAAAAGAATATTTACTCAAAAATATCTCTCTACCTATTTCAACAATTAGAGTTACTTGAAAACAACACAGTCCTATTTAAAAGTCTCCTGTTTCCTTTATTTTTAAGGAAATTTAATAATATCTCATTAAGTATACGATATTGCTAAGAACAGAGGATATAAATATGAAATAGCAGGCATGTTATCCTCAAGAAAAATACAATCTCATAAGGGAGGTAACTTACGCACATAAATCATTCTGCTACAAAGGAGAATATGAGTGAAAAGAAGATATCTAGATAAAGTCCTAGGAGAAATTTTAGGAGGGAGAACTCTTTTTAAATTGGTGTCACGAAGGAAAGTTTCATAGATGAGGTGGTATGTGAATCAGACTTTGACAGAAGAGAAAAACTGGAATAGGTAGGGAAGGAAGGAGGAAAGTCTATCCTAAGTATGGGAGACAGTGAGAGTACAGGGATGGAAATAAGATCATCAGATCATAGATTTTCCCTGGAAGGGACCCCAGAAGATTATCTAGGCCAATCTTCATGTTATATATATATGGAAACCGATTTCTCTGCCAAGAAAAGAGACTTGTCAACTAGAACAAGAGAAATTTAGAATCTAAACTAATCTGCAAAACTTTAGGAGGAGGATGGCAGAAGATTATGAGCTCTAATGTCTCATAAAACAGTAAGAAGTGGTAGAAGGGAAAATGAGTTAGCAAGAAATCTGGCATGGGACCAGAATGAGCCAGATCATCTCAGGAGCATTTTAAGACAAAACAGGAAGGAACACAAACACAAAAAAGGAAAAAAAACCCTGTCAACACTTCTATAATTATTGTTTGTCACACTGTCAAAGACAGGTACATTTGTGATCTAATATCACATTCTTTGCTTCCTCTCCCATCCAGCCCCTATGTGATACCTGATGAGGTACTAAAGTAAGTAAAGAAAGGAAGTTTAGATGGATAGAGAAATGCATGTTGGAGGTATCAGAAGTTTTAGGAAACTGAGAAATAATCTCTCAAGACATCTGACACAGTGGTGAGATGGCAGATCAAATGGTATTGAAGTAGGAAAGTTGGAGTTGGAAGAGAAGAAATAGAAGCAGGCAGTTCAACTGGGAAGCTATTGATATTAACCTACTCACATGAATTCACTAATATTCTAGCTTTGGGACCACTTGAACCTCATGGGATGTATTTCTCTGCTTTTGTCTGTCTGGTTCTGTCACTCTCTCTCCCTCCCATACCCTACTTCTCTATCAGTCTATCTCTCTCTCTCTGTGTTACTCTCTGTCTCTGTGTCTCTGTCTCTGACCCGCTCCTCCTGCCCCACTTCATATAGATACTACTGTGGCCAAGAACTGTTCTATTCATACACTTTACATCTTCCAAGGTCCCAACATCACTGTCCACAGAACTTATATCACCATATGTGAATGGGATGTACCCCACAACCACATGAAATATCAGACCTATATTTTATCATCATCATTGTTATTAATATTGTTTAACATTTAAAAAACATTTTCAGTTCCAAATTTCAAATTCTCTCCCTTCCTTATGTATCAGCTTCCGCCAGACTCAGAAGCCATTTTTGTCCACTCTTACAAAAATTCAGGACCCAGATGATCACTTATCTTGACATATGCCTCACTGATTCCTTTTTATGGTGATCTTCTGACCAATACCCCAACATCAAGAGAATCGCTGATCCACGTTTCAATCATTCTCTCTTCTTCATTACAATTCCCTCAGCTATTATAAAACACCTTGGCATTCTGTTTTACAAACTAGGACCTGAACATCCTCTTTAAAAAGATGATCATCAGTGGTCAGGAAAATGTCATAATGCTTTTTCATAACCCAGTTTGCAAATAGGGATTACAGGCAGTTGTACAATGCATTCTGCAATTCTAAGAAACTATTATAATAGTCCAAACAAGTGATAGGGAGGCTCTGAATTAGTTTGGTAAGAAGGTGACTAGAATGAAAAGAATGGAAACTATAGATATATAGAGATTATAAAAATTCTCTCATAGGAGAAAGGTATTATCGAAAGTACAGGGACAAAGATGATTCCATGAGGTTGAGTAAGGGTGGTGGCATTATCATCAGAAAAAAAAGGTTTCAAATAAAAGGATGCCTACTAGTTGGGTACTGCTGCCTCTGTGAGTCACTGTAGATCAAAATGTCAAAAAAAAAGAATATAAAAGTCAGGATGAGAAATATTATTCCTTAACTTCATAAAATCAGACAGACTTTTCAAACTTTAAAGGATGAATTCTTCAAATAAAGACTAAGCTACAAAGCCTATAGTAGGATATTTGCTATTTATGGAAAATGTAATTTGTTTTAAATTTTGTCATAATTCTTAAAAAAAACAATGTGCATTTTAGTCAGAATATAATAGAATAGGAAATTTTTATCATGGTGAAGAAAAACACATAATAGCACGCAATAGAATATTATGTTCTTATTATGGTAAATAACCTGATGACAAAGATGACCAAGAATTCTATAATTTGTAAATAAATGCAAAACCTACAGATTACATTTTTTTTAGCTCAATGAAGAGAAAATAGTACCCACATTAGTAAAAATGTGCTTCTTCCTTTAACTTATTGTACTACTTTAATAAAGTTTATAAATAAGGTTTCTGACTCCTACTTTGGTATTCACCATCTTGGTGCAGGCCTTCATTATTTCATGCCTGGAATATTATAATAGCCTTCTGGTTGGCCTCCCTTCCTCAAATCTCTCCCAACTCCAGTCCCTTCTTCACTCAGCCATCAAAGAGATTTTTCTAAACTGCATGTCTGACCATGTCATTACCTGCTCAACAAACAGTGTTTATCTATTGCCTCTAGGATGTAATGAAATGATCCTGTAGGAAGAAATGTAAAGTCCCTTGTTTAGATCTTAAAGGCTTTCACTGCCTTATCCTTTCCTAAATCTCCAGTCTTATAGCTTACTCCTCTCCTCCTTCTCTAGATCCATTGACTCTGGCCTCCTTGTTGTTCCTCTCACAAGACATTCCTCCCACCTTCAGTCATTTTCATTGGCCTGGAATTCTCTCCCTCCTCATCTCCAACCCCTTGGTTTCTTTAAAGTCTCCGTTTCAATCCCACTTTCTTAAAGAAGTATTTCCAGGGGACGGCTAGGTGGTGCAGTGAACAGAGCAATGGCCCTGGAGTCAGGAGGACCTGAGTTCAAATTTGACCTCACACACTTAACACATACTAGCCTTGTGACCTTAGGCAAGTCACTTAACCCCAATTGCCCTCCCTTCAAAAAGCAAAAAAAAAAAGTGTTTCTAGCATCGTCTCCTCTCTCAGACTTGCTATTGTATCAGTATGGGGATCTCCCTGTGTGGGTATGCCTGCCACAGTTAAGGATTAATAACCTAATTCTAATCGGTAACAATTAATTTATAACCTTAGAGTTGCCTGGGAAGCTGTAAGAGGTTATGACTTGCTCATAGTAATATGGTTACTCTGTCAGAGGCAGAACTTCAGCCCATCTCTTCCTGACTTCAAAGTTAACCTTCAATATATGATGTCCTTGTTTTCATGTGGAGTCATTTGAAACTAGTTAATGAGAGGGAAAAACATAAACATCTTATTACAGGGCAGCATGTAGAAACCCATCAAGAACAAAGACTGCAGTATTTTTCCAGGTTTTAGCTTCTAGCCACACTTTGCAAGAGCCCGATTCAATAAAATGACAGAGCAAAGTCAAGGAATTCCTCAAGGACCTGTTTTAGGTTCAGGAGGCCAGGTAACAGTGTACAATAATGCCTGTGATTTTTGTATGTGCAGATGATATTAAGGAAGCCTAAAGACTGTTTGGAATAGCTTCTTGGATGGACAAAGAAGTGTGTTTCATCATTGAATGTGCTATAATAGCTATGTAACAGATGGCATATAAGTACATTGACTTTTTTGTCTAGCTACATAAAGAAACATGCCAATGAAATAATTTTCATAAAGAATTGTAAAGTCTAACATATTTAAAAGAGGAGAGAGACAGAGACAGAGAGGAAAAAGAGAGACAGAGAGACAGAGAGAGAGACAGAGAGAGAGAGAGAGAGAGAGAGACAGAGACAGAGACAGAGAGACAGAGAGAGACAGAGAGAGAGACAGAGAGAGAGAGACAGAGGGAGACAAAGAGAGAGAGAGACAGAGAGAAATAGGAGAAACTACTGACATATTGTCACATCTTAGATTGTAAGAGGGCTAGTTTGCCTAAATCACTGCTACCTGTTTTTCAATTTACCCTTCAGATGGTTTTTTTTTTGCTTTTTGGGGGGCAATTGGGGTTAAGTAACTTGCCCAAGGTTACACGGCTAGTTTGTGTGTGTGTGTGTGTGTGTGTGTGTATGTGTGTGTGTGTGTGTGTGTGTGTGTGTGTGTGTGTGTGTGAAGTGTCTGAGGCCAGAATGGAACTCGGGTCCTCCTGACTCTGGGGCTGGTGCTTTATTCACTGCACCACCTAGACACCCTACCCTTCAGATCTTAAGGCAGACCTCTTTTTTTTTAACAGCTGCTTTGGTTATGCTACCTGTAGCATTGATAGCTTTGTCTTCACTTTCCATATGACGGTTGAGTTATTTTTTTTTTACAAGTACACTCGTACTATCTCTCTAGTTCAGAAGGATCTAAAGAAAGGCTCAGAGTTTTAAGAAGCCTAAGATAAGGTCAAAATGGATATATGACCTATATATAAAGAGCAATATTACAAGAAAATTTGAACAGTATATTACTTGTCCTACTTATGAATAGGCAAACTATTTATGAATAAACAAGAAATAGAGAACATAATGAGGTATAAAATGAAAATTTCAATTACATTAGATCAAAAAGCTTTTTTTAGAAATACAACAAATGTAGTCAAGATCAGAAGGAAAGCAGAACATTGGGGAAAATATAGTTTCTCAGATAAAGGTCTCATTTCTCAACTATATAAAGAACGTTGTCAAATCAATAAGAATGTCATTCCCTAATTGACAAATGGTCAAAGGATACAAATAGGCAGTTTTCCAGTGAAGAAATCAAAACTATTTGTAGTCACATAAATTGCTATAAATCATTATTGATTAGAGAAATGAAAATTAGAACAACCTGGAGATATCATTTCACACTTATTAGATAGGCTAAAATGAGTGTAGGGGAAAGCAACAAATGCTTGAAGTGATGTGGAAAATTGGGACACTCATTGGTGGAATTATAAACAGATCCAACCATTTTGGAGAGCAATTTGGACTTATGCTCAAAATTTATTAAATTACTTATTCCCTTTGATCCAACATTAGTACTACTAGTTCTATTTCTAAAGATGATTAGGGGAAAGGGAAAAAAAAGACCTATACCTTCTAAAATATTTATAGGAGCTCTCTTTTTGGTGGCAAAGACCCAGAAATTTCAGGGATGCCCATCAATTGGGGAATGGTTGAGCAAGGTATGGCATATGATTGTGATGGAATACTACTGTGCTAACAGATATGATGAGTTTGATGGTCTTAGAAAACATGGATACACTTGCACGAAATAGTGAAAAATGAAACGAGCAGAACCAAGAGAACATTGTATACATTAATGCCAATATTGTTTTAAAAATTACTTTGAAAGAATGTCATTTTGACTATTGTAAATGTTCAAATTAACTACAAAGGACCTATGAATGAAGATGCTGTCTGCATCCAAAGAAAGAACTGATGGGGGAGGAGTCAAGATGGTGGAGTACAAGCAGGACCTCCCTGCTGCTCTGGCTTCCACCTTTCCCAATACATATAAAAGGGGGACTCTAAAAAAACTTTGGAGCTGCAGAACCCAAAAAATAAGACAGAGAAGCTAACCCCCCTCTTAGGGCAGCCTGGCAGGCCTGCAGGAATCAGCC
This sequence comes from Petaurus breviceps papuanus, assembly GCF_028583685.1. Taxonomy (NCBI): domain Eukaryota; kingdom Metazoa; phylum Chordata; class Mammalia; order Diprotodontia; family Petauridae; genus Petaurus; species Petaurus breviceps. The sequence goes on along the minus strand of NW_027187296.1, from coordinate 4,651,489 downwards.
AGCTCAGTGCTCTGGGAACCAAACACAGCCACCTGCTAAGGCTTTAGTCCCAGGGTGGGCCTGAAGCCGGAGGGACTCGAGATCAGCAGCAGCTGTGTCCCTTTCCAGATTTATCAACACATAGACGCAAAGGACAAAGTGAGAAGTCAGTGCAGTCTGGACTATGGGACCCAGAAAGTGGGAGTATGTGGCTTTTGCCCCTGAGGCAAGAAGCCACTGAGACTCCAGCACAGCCAGCCAGTACCACATGGCAGCTTCAGCGCCTGGCCTGCAGAGTGTAGGGGGAGCAAGCACCAGTCTGAGGGGTAATCGCTCTTACTTTAACTTGCTTGGATCTGGATTGCAGTCTAGAGTGGAGGTCCTGGGGTTTGTGTCCAGCTTGCCAGAGTGTGTGGAGTCCTCAGAGAGGGCACCAATCTAATACCTCCGACAGCTGAGAAAACCCCACTGTTTGGGACAAAAGCTCCCCTGTCTGGTGGCAGAGTCCTACTGTGGCAAAAAAGCCCAGCGGTCAAGTGACTGAGGCACCACATGACCAGGAAAAGGAAACAAAGCAGAGAGAAGATTCCAACATTGGGCTCCTATTTTGGGGACAAAAAGGAGCAAAGCATGGAACAGGAGGAAGACAGTGAAGTCAGAACTCCTGCACCAAAAGCTTCAAAGGAAAATCCGAGCTGGTTACAGGCCATAGAGGACCTTAAGAAGCAGATAAGAGAAGTGGAGGAAAAATTGGGAAGAGAAATGAGAACAATGCAAGAAAATTATGAAATGAGAGTCAACAGCCTGACTGAGGAAAATCATACCTTAAAAAACAGACTGACTCAAATAGCAAAAGAGGCTGAAAAAGAAAATGAGGAGAAGAATGCCTTAAAAAGCTGAATTTGCCAGATGGAAAAAGAATCTAAAAAGCTCAATGAGGAGAATCATTGCTTCAGAATTAGATTGGAGCAAATGGAAGCTAATGACTTTATGAGAAATCAAGATGCTGTTAAACAAATGAAAGAATAGAAGGCAATGTGAAATATCCCATGGGAAAAACCACTGACCTGGAAAATAGATCTAGGAGAGATAATTTAAAAATTATTGGACTGCCTGAAAGCCATGATCAAAGTTAGAACCTAGAAATCATCCTCCAGTAAGTTCTCAAAGAAAACTGCCCTAATGTTTTAGAACGAGAGGGCAAAATAGAGGTTGAAAGAATCCACCAATCACCTCCTGAAAAAGATCCCAAAAAGAAAACTCCTAGGAATATTATAGCCAGATTCTGGAATTCCCAGATTAAGAGGAGAACATTACAAGAAGCCAGGAAGAAACAATTTGAATACTGTGGAAACACAATCAGGATAACCCAGGATCTGGCAGCTTCTACACTGAGGGATCAAGGGGCTTGCAATATAATAATTCAGAGGTCAAAGGAGATGGGATTAAAACCAAGACTCACTTACCCAGCAAAACTGAGTATCATGTTTCAGGGGAAAATATGGTCATTTGGTGGAATAGAGGACTTTCAAGCATTCTTGCTGAAAAAACCAGAGTTGAATAGAAAATCTGACATTCAGATACAAGAAGCAAGAGAAGCATGAAAAGGTAAACAGGGAAGAGAAATCATAAGGAACTTATCGAAGTTGAACTATTAACATTCCTACATGGAGAAATAATAATTGTAACTTATGAAAATTTTCTCAGTAGTTGAAGGGAATAGAAATATATATATATATATATATATATATATATATATGTATATATGAGGGTATATGGGCATATGAACACATATGTGAATGTGTGTATATATGTTTACAGGTATACATAGAGGGCACAGGACCAATTTAACAGGAAGGGATGATACTTAAAAGGCAAAATTAAGAAGTGAGAGAGGAATATAATGACAGGAGATGGGGAAAGACAGAATCGGGTCAACTATCTCATGTAGAAGAGGCAAGGGAAAATGGTTCCAATTGAGGGAAAGAATAGGAAGGCAAAAAGGAATGGGTCAACCTTATTTCCATTGAATTTGGCTTGAGGAGGGAATGAAATACACACTAAATAGGGTATCTCACCCTCCAGGAGAGTAGGGGGGAAGGGGATGAGAGGGGGGATGATGGAAGGGAGGGCAGGCTAGGGGGGAGGGAAGTTGGAAGCACCCACTTTTGAAAAGGGACAGGATCAAAGTAGAGAATAGAAGAAGTGGGAGGTGGGATAGGAGGGAGGGAAATATAGCCAATCTTTTACAATATATTTACTATGTTATTGTTTTGCATTAGCCTCACATGTACAACCTATACTGAACAGCTTAACTTCCCAGTAAGTGTGGGTGACAAGGGAGGAAGGGAATGAATCTGCGATTCAAAGTTTTAAAATCAAATACTCAAATATATATATATATATATACACTATTATTAATACTATTTTACATGTAATTGGGAAATAAGATACACAGGCACTGGGGCATAGAGATCCACTGGAAAAGTTGAAGGGGGTATGGGAGAAAATATGGGAGATAGCAGATTGGAGGAGGGGATATCCTTTGGGACTGCTATTTTGGGGTGGTGGGTAGGGGAAAAACAGGGAGAAAATTTGTTACTCAAAATCTAGTTGAAAAGAATGATGTAAATCAGACGTTAATAAAGCATTTGAAAAAATAAAAAAAGAAAGAACTGATAAATAGAAATATGCATAGAATGATTTCACACACACACATATACACACACACAAACGCATCTAATGGTAGTCATCTCAGGGGGCAGGGAGGGAAGAATGAAAAAGGAAAAAAGTTTCTATATAACTTTATCATATATTTAAAAGGAATAGGAAATTGTGCATAATAGATTTTCAGTTTCATGAGCAATTAACTTTTTATTATACTATGTTATAGATATGCTTATTTTATTCAATAAATAAAAATAAAATATATTTTCTTAAAAAGAGACATACACACAATGTCTACCTGGTGATGTAGGGACAATCTGTGCCTGTGAAATATAGTTAATTGGCCCATTTAGGGGGAAAAAATCTCAGCTTCATTATCATTATGAGCTAACCAGAGGTGAAGTTTCAAGAAATATTTAGGGGAGTTGAATGAGGAATATTATTTGAAACATCATAAATATCTATGTTCTGAGGCAGTGTGGTATAATGGATAGATTTCTGGACTTTACTTCAGGAAGCCCTCAGTGCTGATCTCCCCTACCTCTGTACAATTATTAGCTGTAGCACCTTAGGTAATTCACTTAAATCTCCCTGTGCTCCAGTTGATTTTCCATTTGTAAAATCAGGATATTGAGCTGGATAACTTCTAGGATCCCTTAAGTTCTAAATGTATGATTCTATGAGTCCAAGATATCCTAAGAGTGAATAAGCACAAAATAAATCAGTATGTCCTACCAGCTTTAGGAACTTACTTGATATTGACACTTGAATGTGATTTAAAAATTCATCTGATTCTGTCTTATTCAAGTACTTTTTTCTACTGCTGCAAACCCCCAATAAAATCATATTACCAAGAAACTTAGTAATTTGAAGGTCAAAATCTATTTGCAACCCTAAGATTTTGAGAAAAAAATTCACTATTCAACAAAAATTGATGGGAAAATTGGAAAGCAGAGATTTGTGGTCTTGAGGTCACAAGTGGCCTTCTAGGTCTTCAAGTATGGCCTTTGACTGAACCCCTGCTTCCAACATCTCACACCATAAACAAAGATAATGTAAAAAATGGGTATAAAATTTAGAAATAAAGGAAGATATCATAACTAAATTAGGGGAACATGGAATATTTTGCCTGTCAGATCTATTGGCAAGGGAAGATTTTATGTCTAAAAGAGAGATAGAGAGCATAATAGCATGTGAAATGGGTAATTTTGCTTACATTAGATTTAAAAGTTTTTGCACAAACAAAACCAATACACACAAGGTTAGAAGGAATGCAGGAAACTGGGGGAAAATTACAGCAAATTACTAGCATAAATATTTCATCTCTCAAATACAGAGAACTGAGTCAAACTTCTAAGAACATGATATTATTTCCAATTGATAAATAGTCAAAGGACGTGAACAGGTGGTTTTTAAAAGAAGAAATCAATGCTACCTATAGTCAAATTAAAAAAAGTGCTCTAAATCATGACTGATTAGAGAAAAGCAAATTAAAAAAACTCTGAGGTACTTACAACCATCAGACTGGGCAATATGATAGAGAAGGAAAATGATAAATGCTAAAGGAGATGTGAGAAAATTTGGACACAATGCATTATTGGTGGAGTTATGAGCTTGTCCAACTGTTTAGGAGTGCAAGGAACTATGTCCAAAGGGTTATAAAACTGTGCATACCCTTTGACCAAAGAATACCACTGCTAGGTGTGTATTCCAAAGAGATTTTTAAAAAGCAAAGGAAATGAAAAGGACCTAAATATACAAAAATATTTATAGCCACTTTTTTGTGGTTTCAAAGAATTAGAAATTGAGATGTTTCCCATCAACTAGGGAAAGGCTAAAGAAGTTGTGGTATGGTTGTGATAGAATGCTATTGCGCTATAAGAAATGATGAGCAGCTTTCAGGTAAAGCTCGGAAGACTTATATGAACTGATGCGAAGTGTAGTCAGGAGAACATTGTACACAATAATAACAAATTGTGCTATGATCAACTGTGAATATCTTAGCTGTTCTCAGCAATACAATGATAAAACACAATTCTGAAGGATGAAAAATGCTAACCACCTCTAGAAAAAAGAACTAGAATTTGAATATAGATACATAAATAATTAAAAAAAAACTTTGTTTTCCTTTATTTTATTTTGTTAATTTGGGTGTATATTCTCTTCTGCAACAAAGCTAGTATGGAATATGTTTTGTACAACTGCACATGTATAATCTACATGAAATTACTTGCCTTGTCAAAGAGGAGAAAGGAGAGGGATGGGAGGGATTTAGAACTCAAAAATTATAAAAAATGATTGTCAAAAATTGTTTTTCCATATCTTCTAGGAAAAAAACACAAAATAACAACATTCTTAAAAATAAAATAAATTCACCTTTTATTTTAAAAATCTCATTCATTTTAAAACACTCCAAGTTTTATGAGTAAGGATTTTCTCACCATAAATCTGAAAATGATAAAAACCTCAGGAAAACACATCCAACTAACTTCCTAGCCAAGTTTTCCAGAGATAAACTCCCAAACTTTCAAGTTTTTTATACAAATGAAACTTGAACTTTGAACCCACTGTACTCTTTTAGTAAATGAGGAAGTCACTTGGGGAGTGGGAGAGTTGGGGAGGAGGAAAAATTCTGTATTCAAAGAAATTATTTAGCAAATATGAAGGTTTGCTTCTTTAAATACTTTAGACAGAATTTCAAATAAACTAAATCTCAAATAAACACAATATATCTATTTAAGTTCTATTTTTAATCCTTACAAGTCTCAACAAGCTTGATATTTTTAAACTAGGATGCTGGAAAAAACATTTTTATTTTTAAATTGTCCTTGTAAGTTGGTAGCTACAAGGTTTATTTTTTGAACAGCTGCTTCTGTTGAGTACATATTTCTAATTTTTTGAACATTTTTCCTTTTGATTGGTATAGAAGACTTCAATAGGATGGAAATATCAGGGAGGGATATCATAATATGCTGGAGAATATTGTATTTGCATAATGTTATGGTTATAAAGACTCAGGTTTAGGTTTATAATCCACATGAACAAAATAAATACTAAATGAAGAATAATATTCATTAAAATAATTTGCACTCATATTATTGAGTTTAACCTTTCCATATAACTGGATCAAATAAACACATTTTTACAAATAGAAATAAAAAAAAATAATCTTAACCTATGCTCCATTGGCTACTTAAAGGAAACACATTATCATTATTTATGAGGTTCTAAATGGATTTGTGCCTTTCCTAGGACTCCTGGGTCTAAAGAATACTACTGCCATGTTAGTGGTTTAAGAATTCAAGCTTGAGAGTTTAAGAGATGCTGTGAATTGTTATGGATGATTTATTATGCGGGGTTCTATGACTTTGATTGAGATTACTAAAATTGTAAAATGCTGTTTTATACCGTGTTTCCCCAATAATAAGACACTTTCTTATTATTTTTTGGACAGAAAAACACCAGAGGGCTTATTTTCAGGGGAGGGCTTATTTTAATGAACATTGACAGCAATTTTAATAAACAGGTAAATGTGAACAAAAAATGCACCTTTATTCAATAATGAATTCAATAAAGAACAGGATGATGCGCTCACTGTTGCAGCTCTGATTGGATGCAGCTCGGAGCGTGGCGTGCGTTTCACGGGGGGGGAGGGGAAGGTGCATACAGAGGGTACCATAATGTAGCGTGTAGCGCAGGGGATCACCTTCACTACAGTAGCAATCTCAATAGGGCTTATTTTCGGGGGAGGGCTTATTTTAGAGGGATCTTACACAGTAAGGGGAGGGCTTATTTTCGGGATAGGTCTTATTATCAGGGAAACACGGTATTTAAGAATTTTCTGCCTGTTCCTTTGGGGACAGGGGTGTGCAGGAGTAGGTTCTAACCCATTGTGAGAGCCAGTTGTTACTTTTAGAGAGGAAGGTATTTACACCTCAAAAATTTCTAAGCACTACAAATCAAGGCTTGATTTATTCTTTTGTTTATTTTCTAGACTTAAGAAAGTGTTGATGGTACAGATTAAATTTAAAAATATGTATGCACATATATTATTTTTTTTTCTTTTTCTAGAGAGCCTGGTTTTTAAATATTTGCTAGACCATCCTTATCTTACTCTATGAACATCCCCTGAGCTCACCAAGACTGCAATAGAAAGCTGAAGAAGTCAAGTCAGTATAAGACTGGAGGCCTGGTGACTATATGCTAATAAAAATAACAATAAAAACAATATAATGACTGTCATTTTATGTAGTGCTTTAAGGTTTGCAAAATGCTTTGCAACCATTATCTCATTTCTGCCTCACAATAGCTTTGTTTGGGAAAGAAACTTCATTATATCAAGAGTCTAGAGCAATTTCAATGAGAAGGCTGGATCTTGTCAATAGGTGAAGGCTTGAAAGCTAATTTGGCCTGGTTACTTTCACACTAACAGCGCAGCCTAGGCAGAAGCTGGAGGACACTACTATTCTGAGAACCACTGGGAAGTCCCCAAGAGCTTCTACACAGGAGATGAGAATGCATAACTGCCAGGGAGAGGAGGAAATTACTTATCTGTCTTGTTGAAATAATTTAGTAGCTAATAGGGTCACCAAGTTTTTAAATAGGACTTCCTACAAAGGGCTGCCAACTTAAGCATCAAAGGAGAACAGATAGATGTCAGACATCCTTAATGACAACTCAGTAGTAGAGAAATGAAGGTATCCAATGACCTTAGGTTATGAAATGCTATTTCTAAACCTAACATTAACACACCTTAGTAGGTGGATCCTAGTGAGCTGAAATAGCTTCATAGATGGGTCAGGCAAAAGTCTAATATGTTTGACATTTGTCTAGTCTCAGATACTCCTTAAAATAATAACAGAGCCAATTTATTTTTAGGAAATCCTTTAAAGGTTAGCTAATGTAGAAATCTATTAAGATAATTGTTTACTAAGATCAAGTAGATTTATACCAAAATTGAAGAGTTCAATATCAGGAAGAAATGCATATGTTATCTTTTTAATAACAAAAGAATAAAAGTATCAATAAATACAGAAAAAAAGACCGAGGAAATGAAATACTCAGTTACATAAAAGATGCTAAAAATAGCAACAAAAGGACCATTTGTTAATGTGATCAAAAATACTTATGGAAAAATAACTGAGCAGTGCTTCTAAGGGAACAACACTGGAAATTTCCTCAGTAAGATTATGAGCAAAGGATGCCCCTTCTCTCCACTATCATCTGCCATAGTGTTACAAATTCAAGTTATTTCATTCAAACAAACAAATCAGTTAAAGGAATTTTCAAAGGCAAACAGTGTAAATTATGTTTATTTGTAGGTAATATGATGGTTTACTAAGAGTAGAACAGGGAACCAAAATAAAATAAAGACAACTAATTGTAACTAATTAGCAGAATATAAAATAAATCCTTTTAAAGTGTTATTATAAAAATCCAGAGGGCAAATAAAATGGGAAGAGAAATAAAATTTAAAACAAGTATGCATTAAATATTTGGAAATTCACAAGTTATCAAAAATAAAATAATACCTAAATAATTGAAGAGATGTTGAAATGTTCAGGGTCAACCAATATGACAATAATACTTCTTAAATTACTCTAATTCAATCAGATTATCAAAGGCATACTTTATGACTGAAAGTATCAAAATTTAGTTGGAGAAATAAAAAAAAGAATAAAAAGGGTGTGTATGTGTGGTGCTATGTATTTAAAACTATATCACAAAAACAATTTGAAAATCTGGTACAGGAAAAATTTTTTTAAAAGTAGATTATTGGTCTTAATCATATGAACAATTCTTTTTTAAATTATTTTTTAAAATTTGCCACTTAATGGTATTTATTTTTTCCAATTACATGAAAAGATAGTTTTCAACATTCACTTTAACAAAATTTTGGGTTTCAGTTTTTTTCCCCTTCCTTCCCTTTCCCTCTCCCTAACGTAATCTGATATAGGATATACATGTACTATCATATTAAACATATTCACACGAAAAATTCTTAAGGGGAAAACAAAACAAACAAACAAAAAACATGTCCAGAGCTGTATTCTGCTTTCTGAACCCAAAATTATAAACCATTGGAAGAGGGACTTTTAATTCAATGAAAAATTCTGGAAAAAATGGAATATGGTCTGAAGATAAATAGATTTAAACCAACAGCTTATACAATGTGCCACAATAAATTCAAATTAATGAACAATATAATTGTAAAAAAAATCACACCATAAAAAATTAAGGAAGAGAATGTTATAACTTTTAGAACTATGTATAGGAGAAAAAATGTATAATCAGGCAAAGGATAAAACATATTATGAAAGATAAAATAGTCTCAATGAAACAATATTTTAAAAGCTTTTACATAAATAAAAATAAAGATAGAATTGAAGGAAAGGTTACAGATGTGGGGAAAAACTTTTATTAAATATACTTTAATCAGTCAGTAAAAATTTATTAAGTGAGTAATTTGTGCTAGGGACTGTGCTAAGTGCTACGGATACAAAAAGAATCAAAAGATAGTCCCTTCCCTCAAGGAGTTTATAATTTAATTGGGGAAACAAAAAGCAACCAAATATATAAAACAATGCTCACAACAAAAAGAAAGTAAATAAAAAATTAAAAGTAAAAGGGGTTTGGATAAATTTCCTAAGAAGAAAGTATTAACATTCTGACATCCACAATCTACAGGAAATTGACATAAAGTCATAAAATTAAGATCCATTTCCTAATTGCCAAGTGGTCCAATGATAGGAATGATTTGATTTTTGAAAAGCAAAAATAGATTATCAACAACCACCTTAAAATAATGTTCAAAATTCACTAATACACAGGGGATTGCTTGAATAAGTATGAATGTAATGTTATTTACTTTTTTGTAAGGAATTAAAATCACACACAATTGAGGATGAAAAAAAAAACATGAGAAGGCATTTGTGAACTTATGGAAGATGAAGAAAGCAGAGTTAAGATTAAAATATATAAGACTACAACAATAAGAATAAATATGGAGAACAAAAGAAACTTAAAATGATTAGTTTGACTTTGAAAGATAAAGGGCATATTCTTTTACAACTGGTAATAACTGTTCTGGGTCAATGTGCTCTATTATTACTTTCAAAAATTACTAGCCATTAGGAAAGGAAACTCAGGTAGGGGCAAGAAAAATACTTGGATACATTAATTTTCTCCACAATTTTTTCTCTGGGAATTATTTTAAATCAGATATTGAGTTTGGGCCCTAATAATCTCACTCAGAAGGGCTCAAAAGACTTTATGTGTTTACCAATATGTTAAATTTACCACTGAGAAATGTTTTTTTGTCATTACTAAAAATAAAATTCAATCTAGATAGAAAAATATTTTGTAAAATATTAATATTTCTTAAACCAGTTTCTAAATATTTAGGCCTGTAATAAATGATAGTTATTCCTCTTAGTTGTAAGGATGAAATCTAAGAATCTGTGATGCTATGATATCTGTAATTTTGGAATTTATATGGAGAGACTGAATTCAGAAAAAAATAGGTTTTCTTCTACTATTTAATATTGTAGACATTACTGGTAGCCCACATCCAAGGAAAGACCAACTTCTCACTTTAAATGACTCGTTCCTGAGATGAAATTGGTTAATAAGGTTGCTTTGTTTTATTTTTTTTCTCTTTTTTTTCCTTCTAAAATTATTTTTTTATTTTGAAAAGGGGGTCGAGAATTATTTACTGAGGAATGATCTGGAATGATGCTCTTATAAAACTTTAATCACTGTGATTGTAAATAGCTACATTGTGCAATTATTGTGATTAAAGTTAGTTTTATAAGAGCAGAATTTCAGATTAGTAATGCAGTTTTTAAATCTGGAAAATATATAGAAGTTATCAATGTTATGTTGAATAGTTTTATAGGAACCACTTAGCCTTCTTTAAGTAGTAAATGAACACTACACACATAACTACTAATGACTTTTTCACTCTTAATGCTTTGAAATTAATGCTTAAAGACAGCCAAATTCTTTGCTGTTTTTCATTTGAGAATATAGCATCCATTATCATTAAGGAAAATTGTGCCTGAGCATATTTCTGTATGTAATTCATTTATAAGTCGTTAGGCCTAGATATCCAGTTACATGAAAGCCAAAAACAATACATAAAACAGAGAAGTAACTCACAAAATTGATGCTACTCTGAAATCAGCAGAGACCAATCTTCAAACACAAAGACTTTGCCAGTGATTTACAAAGCAAACAGATGGACTGTTTTAGAGAAGTTTGCCCCTGCTGGGTGCAATGTTTATTGGAAGTGCTTAAAAAAATAAACTAATTCTGAGCTTCTGGAGGAATGGATCCTATGGAGACATAACTCAATGTGAATACCTTATTCCTGGCTGAACAAACTAACAACATTTTCAGTCAGAGTGGATTTGATTTGATTTGATTTTAAGGATAGTGCTGTTTTCCATTTGTTTTCTGAATGTTTATTGCTTTTAATTATTTGCTGCATAGGAGACATATTCACTAGCTGACAAAATCAGCAAAGTAAATTCTAATTTCTTTATATCCTCTTTTAAAAAAATGTCTTAAAAAGAAAAAAGCTATATAAGAAGTATAATCATTTTTTTAATCGCTTAAGTAGATTATATGTCATTCCTTGATATCTGTAAGGATTAGCTAAAATAGTCCTTATGGGATGGTTCTACACAGTAAGATTCAAAATAAAGATTGAAGGCAAACATTAATCTTGAGGGCTGTCAAAAAGGTGCCTTTGGCCTTTATTAGTGAATTTCTATTTTTGTTACAATATCACACAGTGATTTCTTTGAAGTGCTCTTCAGTTCATGAATATTATGAGGCAGTTTAGAATGACTAGGCAATCAGGTAGGAAGACTGGTTCAACAGATGAAACCCTGTAATTTTACATCTCAAAATGGAATTAAATGATCTATCAGTTTTGAACCTTACCCTTGAATTGTTCTGCTTAAACTAAATAAAAACAACAACTCTTTCTTAATTTGATTTGAATAAGCTTTAATTTTATTATTTTATGATTTTGTGGTATAAAAGTTATTGTATTATAGCAGGAAGAACATGGACATGGAGTCACTAAACCATCATTGTTAAATATCTACTATGTGATAATTCCTGGAAATTCCAGGATGAAAGGCAAAGTCTTTGCCCATAAGAAGTTTCCAATTTATTTGGAGGAGATGACATATATAAAATAATATATATGTATATGTATACATATATATATATAATAGTCATGTTGGGGGAAAACACCATTAGATATGGTTACATATAGGTCTAGTAGTCATCAGAATGAAGATAATTAACCGTGTGAGCTGATACAGTCACAGGCAGAGAGTTAAAAAAGAGATCATTAACGACAGAGCTTTGGCAGGATATATCCATAGTTAGAGGGCATGGTATGAATAATCATATAGATATAAGACCGAGAAGGAATGGTCATATAGTTAGGGGGAGAAATAAGCGAGAGTAATTTCATGAAAATCTAGAGAGGAGAGTGTATCCAGGAGGAGAGGGCAATAAGTCATGTCAAATAATTTAGAAAAGCCCCTACCTTGAAAAATACCCATCTTTCTATTGCCATCATTCTAACCTTTATCCTTTCCTCAGCTTGGACCAGGTAGTCTGCCCTAACCAGACCAATCACTTACCTCCTATCTTTGCCCACAGGACTTTTCCACAGCTGGGAACACTTTCAAGGCTACCTCTTACTTACTAACTAGATTCCTCTGTCTCCTATCTCCTTCAAAGTAAATAACCTAGGGCTTTACAGAATACAGCACAGTTCCAGGAAGGGTTGTTTTTTTTTTTAATTTTTCTTTTTCTTTTTTGCTTTTTGGAGGGCAATTGGGGTTAAGTGACTTGCCCAAGGTCACATGGCTAGTTTGTGTGTGTGTGTGTGTGTTAAGTTTCTGAGGCTGGATTTGAATTCAGGTCCTCCTGACTCAAGGGCCAGTGCTCTATTTACTGCACCACCTATCTGCCCCATCCAGGAAGGGTTTTGAAGAATTGAATTACCTGTATTCCTCACTGGATATCATTTCAACCAGAGACACTCTGCTGGAGCACATTCCTTGGTTGATCCTACTGTCAGCTTCTTATATTTTTCCCATATCAATTATTTAGAACCCCAAACTAGAGATCCCAAACCTGTTCCCTATCCCTAGCTATTCTGGTACTTGCTCTCATCTCTCTTGACACTATTCTCCTAATGTTCTGCTCCAGATCTGCTCTTTCTTTCTACCATGACTTCTGCTTCCTAATTAGCAGAGTTCCTTTCATCTTAAATCTCCTCTTTTCCATGCCTATTTTCTAGTATGCAGTAAGCATTTAATAAATGTTCGTTGATTGATTCATTCAGTAACCCTGTCCTACTGGTTATACTACAAACAAGACACTCTTTCTCTCAGCTTGAGTATTTTCTATGCCTTTCCTACATGTCTGTAATGCTCTCCCTTTTCAACTCTACCTTCCAACTTCCCTGGTTTCCTTTATGTCCCAATTAAAATCCTGCATTTTATAGGAAGCCTTTCTCAACTCCTCTTAATCCCAGTGCTTATGATCTCTTAAGTATTCATTACTTATCCCACATATAACTTGTTGCTTTTCAGTTGTTTTTCTGTTGTGTCCAACTCATTGTGATCCTATATGGGGTTTTCTTGGCAAAGACACTGGAGTGGTTTGCCATTTCCTTTTCTAGCTCATTTTACAGATGAGAAAACTGAGGCAAATTATGGGTTAAGTGACTTGCCCAGGATCACATAACTTGTAAATGTTTGAGGCCAGATTTGATCTCATGTCTTCCTGACTCTAGGCCCTGCTCTATCCATTATCCCAACCAGCTGCCCATATATAGCTTACTTTGTCCATATTTTTTTGCTTGTTGTCTTCCCCATTGGATTATGACCTTCTTGAGGGCAGGTGTCTCTGTCTCTGTCTCTCTCTGTTTCTCTCTGTCTGTCTGTCTGTCTGTCTGTCTCTCTCTCTCTCTGTCTCTCTGTCTCTCTCTCTCTCTCTGTCTCTCTCTCTCTCTGTCTCTGTCTCTCTCTCTCTCTGTCTCTCTCTCTGTCTCTCTCTGTCTCTGTCTCTCTCTCTGTCTCTCTCTCTCTGTCTCTCTCTCTCTCTTTCTCTCTCTCTTCCTTTTTGCTTCCTTTTATATCTCCAGCACCTAACACAATGCTTGGAACATAGATGGCACTTAATAAATATTTATTGAGTGATTAAAGCATTCACTGATGACTTCAGTTTTACCTCACTACCCTTTCCGTCATTAGCTCATTAGCTACACTTTCTCTCATACCCCATATTAACTAGCCATTGGTGGAGAGTCAGAACATTTGCTCAACATTGCTACTTCCAGACTTTCCTATTACCACCACCACTCAGCAACTCCTCTTCCTTTGAGTTTCATTTGACCTAAACTGATCTCCCAATCCAGATCCCGGTAGGCATTATCTATTAATTTCCCCAGGAATTTTCTTTGATTTCTCAATGTGTGTAGTGCCTGGCTCACAACCTTTCTCTCCATTTTAGTTCTTCCCTTCATAATAGGTGGCTTCAATATTAACTTTGAAGGTACTTCAAATACCCTAATTTTCTAGTTCATTAGTCTACTCAGTTTCCATGATTTACTCCTCTACTTCACTTCAGCTATACACAGAGAGATCTTGCTGTCACCCACATTTTACTTCCATGTTCATGACCTTTAACATTCCTTCATCAGATTGTAATCTTTTATCATTCCATCTGTCCAGATGCCTTATCTGACCTTATTCTTTGTCCTCACTCTGACCCACCATTTCTTCTATTCCTCAGTTCTTCCTTAAGCTATGCTTTTCTTTACCTATCTTCATCCCTTAGTGAACCAGGACAACTCTACATTGACCTCTATTCTCAAATCCCATGCCCCTTTGTCTTATCACTTATTCCTTTCTTAAAACCAACTTTAAATTACTCTCATTATCTGTCTTCTTCACTCATATTCATGTAATCCTGAAAGGAGCTGGAGAGAATAATAAAATCACACTTGTTTTCACCCCTGGAGCTTTATGTATTATCAAATGAAATCTTACTGCATTGATAGAGTCCTTCTACTCTTACCTAATTAATTTGCTTTCTCTCCTACAACAAGAATTCTAAAAAATGTTGTCTCTCTTAAAGCCTCCAATGGTAGTCAATTCCTCCACCCTCTCAGTTGAATACCTTGCCTCATAATTCATTGAAAAAAAAGTAAGGCTATTTCCTGGTTACTCCCTTCTTCCTGTCCTCCTCATCTCATATCATGTAAACATCTCCCCCACCTTTCTTTCCTTCATTACAGTCTCAAATGGTGAGGTGATCCTTATTCTTGCTAAGGCAAATCACTCTACCCAAACCCTTGATTTCATTCTGTTCCTGTCTTCTCCAACATATTGCTGCAACTATAATCTCTCTTCTCTATAAAATCATTAGTCCCATGCTATCCACCATATCCTTTCTTGATATCTACAAACACATTCATGTGTGTTCCATACTTAACAATTCTCCACTTGATCCACGCATCTTCTCTAGCTCTCATCCTATATCTCTGTGCCCCTACTTGGCTAAACTCCTTGAGAAAGGCATCTGTACCTGGTACCTCCATTTCCTTTCCTCTCACTTTCTGTTTTTCTAAACACTCCACAATTCGTCTTCTAGCCCTGTAAGTCAGCTGAAACTACCATTTTCAAAATTACCAATGATCTCTTTATAATGACCTTTTGTTAACAATCAACCTCCTAGTCCTTTCTTCAAATTTTGAAATTAATTGCCATCTCTTCCTGGATACTTTCTTTTCTCTTGGATTTCATGACACTTCTCTCTCCTGGTTCTCTCCTTCCCTGTCTCACAACTATTTTCCTTTGAATGAATTCTCATCTATTCTATGCCCATTAAACATAACTGTTGCTCAGGGTTCTGTCTTGTTCACTTTTCTTTCAATATTATCTTATTTGGTGATCTTAGCTCCCATGAGATCATGTGTTATCTCTGTGCAGATGATTTCCACATTCATATATTCAGACATTGTCTTTCTCTTGAACTGTAGTAACAAAGGGTTCTTTGTATCCAAACTTATGGGGTAACATTCTTTTTTTTTAAATGTTCATGCTTCATAACTTAAAAAATGAAGTATAAACATTTAACAAATTTAATATATTTAAAAGTCAACAGTCGCCTTGGATATGTTGCAAATTGTGGAAAATCTATATGTATGGAAAGAATAAACAAATATTTTGTATTCACAGTATGCAACAAAATTAAAATTTTTATTTATTTTTTGGGGGGATATTGACTGACCAAAGTCATGAAAAACCACATTGAAGTAGATTACTCTCAGAAATCTCAAACTCAGAATGTTAAAAACAAAACTCATCATTTTTTTAAAGCAATTGGGGTTAAGTAACTTGCTCAAGAAAAGGCCAGGTATTTTGTGTGGGTGCCAAGTATCTGAGGCCAGAACCGATCCAGGGTCTCCCGTCTCTGGGGCCAGCACTCTTACTCACTGTGCCACCTGGCCACCCCTATTTTTTCTTTTAAATTCCAAACTTAAACTGTACTTAATGAGGAAACTAGGTCTGAGAGTAGTTAAGTTGCTTAGGGCTATATAGTTAATAAGTATGTGGGGGTTGGGGGTGGGGGGATTTGAACTGTCACTTTTGATTCTGAGTCCTGTACTTTATCCATTATGCCACCTAACTGCCTTCTGCTACCTAATTGCAAAAAGAAGCTTTTATAGGTATCCTTAGTTATGTAGGCTTCTCTCCTCAAATTAGTTTATAATTATATGTGATAATAGTGTATCCAATAAAACATAAGATCCTTGAAGGCAGGAATATTTTTTTCATATTATTATCCCCAGGTAATACTATATTACCACTCTAATATCTATGTAGCATTGACCATCTTGTTGTTCAATTGTGTCCAACCCTTTTAGACATCACTTGGAGTTTTCTCGATAAAATACTAAAGTGGGTTGCCATTTCTTTCTCCAGTGCATATATTGAATCCAGGGGATTGATTTTGTTAGGCAATCATATAAGAAGTCACTTGTCGAGGGTCACAAAGCTATTAAATGTGTGAGGCTAGATTCGAACTCCAGTCTTCCTGACTCCAGGTGGAAGGCTCTATCTGCTGAGTCACCAGCTGCTTCCAATCCTAACCATAGGATTTTCTTAATAAGTAGTTATTTGAATAAAATTCCAGGTTTCTTCTGTTGTATCACACTATTTGTCACCATGATATCTCATGAGAATCATATAATTTCCATGAGCCCTAATTCCTTCATTGTGAAATGAATACTGTCTTTCTTACCTATATCAAAGGTCTTCTGTCACAATCCAGGATGATGGATTATCCAGATAATGTAATTAAAGGGCTTTAATAGACTTGTAGATTGTTAGAACTAGTAGAGACCTTAGATATCACTTCTGTAATTCTATGAATATATGATCATCTAATCTAGAAGAGAAAACTAATACCTGGAGAGTTGAAGTGACTGGGACTTATAACTTTGCAAATCATAAGGCACTATCTAAATGTCAACTATTATCAGAACCTTCATTAAATTCCCCTCACTTTAAAATTAATCATTAGATTTTATCATTGCTATGATTTTATTCAATCGAAGGGTACATTAAGCTGAGCCAATTCTGTTCCAATGCCTTTGGTTAGTTTATATCCAAAAGACTGTGTGAAAATGAGCAGTTTATTTCAACCTATGAATATAAAGCATCTCTTTGTTCAGTCCATACATGTACTATTCCCATACTCTGGAGCACCTTCAAGGTCACTTGACTTTAAAATATATTACATTAAATAAACATTGATACTTCATTTCTTTTCTGAGCTATGGTTTATAGTAGATAAATAATATCATCTTATATACTATATTTAAACACACAGAGCCCTCTAGTTATATTTTCTAGGAAATCAATTATTGTGCATCTTCATTTGGTTACATCAGTTTTTAAGAAAGTTTATTCATGATGGATGATGACTCCTAAAATATATCAATAAAAATCAATAAAGGGTATAGGAGAATATGAAAAGCAACAGAAGAAGAAGACTAAAACAAAGAGTGGATATCTGAATCTAATGACCTTGACAGAACCCTACTGAAGAGCAATACCATAGAGCATGAGATATATGCCTATAATGGGAGATATAAACCCAATGATAGCTTAATCTAGGGGGAGATGCCACATTGGAAAACTAGTTTTTCTATGCTCTATTCCTCCATGAGCAATATCTTGGAAGAGTCGAAAGGATATGTAGATAAGTGGTCCTCTAGGGGTAATTGGCCATACAAATGGATTAAAATGGAGTGATATAAACCCAGAGAAAATGAGGCATGACTGAAAGAAAGAAAAATGACCAGGCAGAATTTTACTGCAAAATTTGGGGCACAATGCAATATTAACCATACAGCACTGCTTTAACCAATATTAGTTCACTCACAAATTGATATGTCCTAAAGAAAGGCACAAAAATTTAATGGCGTGAGAATAATTAATGAAGCACAAGAGAAAAAAAATGGTTAGAAGAGGGAGCTCAAGTTAGTACTTCTGGAGCTTTAATTCTATGTTCAGTTCATTAAAAAAATGTGTTTATTTCAAAGTGACAATATTTTGATAGTAACTCTATTTATATCCCTCACATCCAGATAAAATGTAAGACTGGGGTATTTGTAGAATAAATCAATCAGCCAAATTACTCCATGCCATTTGAAGGAAGTGACAAGATGGCCTAATACCTTAATGAATGGGGATCCAATCTTAATCAACTAATCATAGGCTTTAGACTAAGTTCAATAAATCCTTGAATGAACTGGAGTGACACTGCACAGTAACTGTGTTTGGAAGGGCTTGAGTACATTTGTTCAGACCCTAGGAATCTTCTATACAAGATCAAGCTAGCTGAGTGTAGAATTATTCCAGAGACTGAAGTAAGCTTGACATTCTACCACTTTCTAGTACAAAGGATCAACCACTGGCAAAGGAGAGGACTGACTTGAATGATTTACTGTCACTATTCTATTCTCATATAAAGAAGAAATAAATAAGGATTTGTACCATTGTCATGTTAATGGGACATAAGATCTTCCAGCCCATTAATAGGTTTCATGTGGAGTCCATTAAGGTCAAGCTTGCTTAGGGGAGGCTTGCTCAGTAGGAAGGCTTTCACTCCTTTTGCTAATTTCTAATTAGCCACAGCATCAAGAGAGTTGTGATGCTTTCTCACTCTGTGTAGTGTATATATACTCTGAGTTGATATTTTGCTTTGGGGTATCGCTTATGAGAAGGATCTTGGGATTCTCTGGTCAACATTCTCAGTGGCTGTATATTCAGAGCTCCCTGACTGCTCAGATGTAAAAGCTTTCTCAATGCAGGGGTGTATGTAAAGTGTACAGTTGATTCAGGCAGCCAGAGCCCGGTCTTTATTTCTCTGCTTGTATTTTCTCTGAAGTTCAGGGTGCTGACTTTTCCCTAAAACTAGTGAATGCAATTAAAAAAGATTGTTAATCCTTTAAACAGCTATCATTCCTAGTAAAACAGATCTAAGAATCTGTGCTAGCAGCCATACTGGTTATGCCAGTGTGGTTGCCATTACAACCATAAATGAGAGAAGTAAATTTCAGAATAAATTGGAATGGAAAAGGATTAACAAGAGAATGAAAATAAGAATGAAAAGAGAATGAAATAAAAACTGTCTTCTTAGCAAAATGTACAGGAAATTAATAAACATAAGAAATTGGAAAAGAGGGGAGAATTTGAACTATCCACTTAACAGAGAGGAAATAAAAACAGAAAAAAGGGGTAAAGAAATAGTTAACAAAATACATAAACAAAAAAATCAATAATTTGAGTAAAACTCTTAAGCTGCATAAAGGATTGGCAAATGGGAGATTGGGGATGGGAGGAGATCCTGGTGGAAAAGAGTTGCATTAAAATAGTTTGAGTAAAACTAATCATGAGGAAAAAATATTGGCTTAAAAGATAAAGGGAATAAAAAGAAATTTAAAAATTACTTGACATGCCCCACTTCACTCCCAGTACATTGCTCTACTGACTTTTTTCCTTCCTCCTAGCCAACCACTTTACCACTCTGGAGAAATTTTCACCCTGAGGTCCTGTTTTCTTTATTGGTGACTGCCTGCTTAGACCATTATTTTGGCAGGGGCTCTACTGATGCCTTGATTTATTACTGATTGCACTCTGCTTGTTCCATTCCACTTCCAGATTTATTTTCATCTATCTCTTATTCTATAAATATATCTTAGTGATCTGATGAACCAGATGTAAAATGAAAACAAGAAATGAAAAATCTACATAGAGAGGTGTATCTAGATGTCTGTCATCTGACTCAGTTTTTATATCTAGATATATTTACATTTTGACATAGATAACTATAACTATAGGCAAGCAGATAGATGGATAAACAGATGATAGATAGATGGATAGACAGAAAGATAGATAGATAGATAGATAGATAGATAGATAGATAGATAGATAGATAGATAGATAGATAGATAGA
>NW_027187296.1:4625936-4631268 GCF_028583685.1 Petaurus breviceps papuanus | reverse complement strand
AGATAGATAGATAGATAGATAGATAGATAGATAGATAGATAGATAGACAGATAGATGATAGATAGATAGATAGAAGAAAGGTACCTGAGCCTGGGCAAGACATCTTGAAAGAAGGAAGAAAATGAATCTGCAAGATGAAGTCAGGAGTAAAGGAATGACTCCCAAAATAGTGGTCTAAGCAGGCAGTCGCCAATAAACAAAACAGGGTTCAGGTAGAGATTTCTCCAAAATGGCAGTGGTTGACTAAGAGGTTGGAAAAAAACAAACAAACTATGCACATGCATATATACATATCCACATATGCAACTGTGCTAATGCCTATGGGTAAGTATACATATTTATGTACATATATTAATGTGAATGTTTCTTTATATATAATATATGTGTATATATATACATGCATTATATGCACATGTAGATGTGGGTGTATGGATGTACAACATTAATGGTACAGTGGATAGAGCACTAGATCTGGAGTGAAAAAAAAGGTGAATTCCTATGCAGGCTCAAATGCTTACTAGTTGTGTGACCTTGGGCAAGTTGTATAACTCCTATATGCCTCAATATGGGTATAAACATAATAGCACTTCCTTCCCCCGGCCCTGAGTTGTTATGAGGATAAAAAAAAGGTAATAATTGAAAATGTTTTGCAAAACTTAAACTGTTTTATAAATGTTAGCTACTTTTTTTACTGCAGGAGTTAGGTGGCACAGTGGATAGAGTGCCAGACCTGAATTCAGGAAGACTTATCTACCTGAATTCAAATCTGGTCTCAGGCACAAGCTGTGTAATTCTGAGCAAGTCACTTAACCCTATTTGCCTCAGTTTCCTCATCTATAAAATGAGCTAGAGAAGGAAAGGGAAAACCACTCCAGTATCTCTGCCAAGAAATCACCAAATGGGAGTGACAAAGAGTCAGACACAATTGAGAAATGACTGAACAACCTCATCATTATTATATAAATACATAATGTGTTCTCTAGGTAGTCAAGTCAATTCAAAAAACATATGAGGGCACTGTGCTAAGCACTGGGGATACAAAGAAAAGGGAAAAAAAATAAGCCTTACCTTCCAGAAATTCATAATCTAATGGAGGAGACTGCATGAAAATTATGTACTAAGACCAAGATATATGGAGATGATCAACAGAAGGAAGGTACTAACATTAAAGATATTGGAAAAAGGCTCTAAACCAGGTGGGATTTTAGCTGGGATTTGAAGAAAGCCAGTGAAGACAGGAAAGGGAGATAAGGAAGAGAGAATTCCTAGGGACAGCCAGTGAAGGTACATGGAGTTGTAAGATGGCATGTCTTGTAAGAGGAACAGTAGGGAGAGCAATGTCACTGAATGACAGTCATTAAGGAATGTTGAACCAAATTATACTGCCTAAATGTAATAAAATATTTGTGTGCTGAAGAAATTGTGAATATCATGAATGCAGAGAAGCATGAGGACATTTGCATGAACTGATTTAAAGTAAATTAAGCAGAATCAAGAAAACAATTCATACAATGAATATAATGATGTAAATGGAAATTTAAGAGTGAAATCCCAAACCTATACCAATGAATGTAATCACCACTGGTTCAAACACCTCAATTGAATCAATCAACAAATCAAAGTATATACTGGGTGTGAATGAAACCTTAATCAATTTGAGAGGAATATATGGTTTGGGAGTTTGGTTGAAGGACAGATAATATCACACAGGAGACATTTTTTGATTCATTGAAAAGATCAAGTCAAGATGTGGGAGCAGAGACAAGATATTGGAGAAAACTCAGGGACTTGCCTGAGCTCTCCCAAATTCTATGCCAAACAACTTTAAAATAATGCTCCAAAATGAATTCCAGAGTTGCAGAACCCACAAAGAGATGGGGTGAAAAAATTTTCTGGCCAAAGGCAACCTAGTATGGCAGCAGGAAAATGGTTGTCACACTGGGGTGAGAGTGGAGCACAGTCTAGTGAAAGGAATATTCTGGTAATATATCAGCAGGCCTTGGGGTCAACTGAAATGTCAGCAGTGGCTTCTGGAGCTCTCAGTTCACAGATGGTAAGGATGTCAGACAACTGGTCAGAAGGAAATTATAAAGGTCTCTTTGCTGACACTGGGTGCAGCACTATGTTACACTGCCCTTATGCATATATGAGTCATAATCCTGCGTCATAGTCCCAGGGCAAGGAGGGACACTAGCACAGCAAAGTTTGGGGCCAGAGAGGAGCAGGGACTCTGGTCACAGTTCTACGGCAGAAAAGAGTGATTGTGGTTGCTCACACATCAGTTTGTTCCTCAGAGGGAATTAAATACAAACAACTATGAGTAAACAAATGTGGGTGGGGAATATTGCATGTGCTATTAGATTTGTTGGTTTACTGTTCACTTTTTAAAACTGCTTTATCATGAAGGAAATCTTTCAGAGAGAAGTAAGGGAGGAATATATTGGGTAATTATTATATTATAAAAATGAAAGGTATTAATAAAATGTTGAAAAAAGGAGCAAATCAGGGCGGCCAGGTTGCACAGCAAGTAAGAGCACCAGCTACAGTATTGGAATGACCTGGAGATCGAATCTCGGGCTCAGACACTTAGTACCTACCCAGAAACACCTGGTCGTGTAACCTTGAGCAAGTTACTTAACCCCAATTGCTTAGGGGAGGCCAGGTGGCTCAGTGAGTAAGAGCACCAGCTCCAGTGTCCGGATGACCTGGATCAAATCCAGGCTCAGATACTCAGCACCACACCCAGAAATAACTGGCCGTGTAACCTTGAGCAAGTTACTTAACCCCAATTGCTTATAAAAAAAAAAAAAAGGAGCAAATCTTGTGGAGAGCAGAATTTTGGAAGCTTATGAATAATAACACTTCATAAAGTACATGAAGTGGAGAGACAAATAATTTTACAAAAAGATTGTTGACAGATATAATAAAACCAGATTACCCAAAGCACATTTAAAGATGAAATTGTATGGGTTTCAAACAAAGAAAGCAACATTTTACCATTACTGTGAGAAGCTAATTTTTCCATCAATAAGGGAGAAGCTATCACATTTGGACTCTAATCTTGGTCAGTATCTGGCACATAGTAGGTATATGATAAATGTTTAATGTTTGGTTAGCGCATTGAATTTTCTATGTGCTACCTGAGAAATGGTACTAAATAAAATAAAAATGGCAGGACTAGATAGACTACATGTGTCATGCCAGATGATATCTGCAAGAGAAACAATATGGTAAGTATTGGGGGATGCATTCTTAAAATATTTGAAAGAGGGGGTGATACTAAAGAATTTTTCAATAATATCATTGAAAAAAATTGATCAAGAAAATACTTATAACTACTAACTCAAAGACTACTTTTCCAACTTTACAAACATTTTAAGGGACAGACTGTTTAGTTTATATGACTTTCATATAGATTGACTTATTTTTTGTCTTTTGGTCATATGTGAATATGGGAATTGCTGTGATTTTTCTCTCTACAAACACAGATCACAACCAACCCATGATTTAATAAGTCTTTGAGAGTTTCTAGAAGTGCATCAATGTAGACTTGTTTAAGGACATAGGTAATAAGCATCAAGGATAGCATTTGAACTAAAGTCTTTCTGATGTCAAGCCAAACCCTGTATGGTAATGCATGTACTTTTGGTCAGATTATAAGTCAAACTTGTTGTTGCATGTAAATAGTTTATAATGATTTTCTTTTCTTGGTGTTAAAGATCAATGCATACTTTGATATTTCAATATTTCCTTGGATCTGAGACGTGATCCATGTGGTTATTTTTGCAACAAATCCAGATCTTCCATTTCTTTGTGACTCTAATCTATTTCCATTAGTAAATCATCCACAGAGGATCATCCACGCAATGTGCTAGAGAACTTTCTCTAGAACTTTGTGTGGCAAAGATACTAGTGGAGAAACCTTTGATTCTCCCTCACTCTTACAACATAGCTGGCATAATTCCTTTTCCAGGCATACGACTCCGATAATATCCTCTATACCACATCTCCAATGCCAATGTGTTACAGCCAATATACATACACACAGCATATGCCTTTTCATTGCCCTTTAGGTGACCTGTAAGTAATTATTCAGAGACAGAAATATTTTGTGACTCACAAGACCACCAAAAAAATAACAAGGTTAGAAAGGTGTTCCTCTGTTTGGGGGATAAGGTTGAGGGTTATTAAAAGAACTGAACCATCTTCCAAATGGAATTTAGACTCTTCTTTCTTTTGTGAGAGGGGAATCTTTAAGGCATTGTTTTTCTCTGCCAAATTAAATGTTCTATTACAATAAACAAACAATAAACACTATGAGATTCTATATTTTTGTATTATTTAATCTACTGCACAACTATGAAGATAGGGTCTCTTCTAGAATACAACCTGTGAAAATCTGTTTCTTCCCTTCTCATTCTTTCAAGATCTGCTTTTCTAAAGGAAAGCAACTCAAAATGGGTAAACAATCTTACTTTAATAAAACATGTATCATTTACCTAATTCAAGGGAAAAAGTGAGCACCCTGAACTTCTGAGAATACAAACAAGTTACAAGCAGATAAAAAAATATATACTGACAGAGAAACATACAAGCAGATAGGGCTTCCAGCTATCTGACCATTACATCCATACCTAGTTAGTTACCAGAGAGGGAAGCACCAACATCTGGGTTTTCAAAGCTGGGGGACTCAATGGCTGCCCAGTCTCAACTGGCCAAATCACATAACTCTTCCCAAAGTGAGCCCCAAAGCAAAACCTCACATCAGGGTATATATAACCTTCTCCTGGGTCAGAGAATGTCACAACCTTCTTGACCCACTGCCCAATCACAAAGTAACAAGGTGTGGGCATTCCTGAAAAAACAATCCTTCCACCACAGGCTCCATGTGACCACATTCAGCCTATTAGGGGGCGGAGTATATTTTCAAATCAGGGAAGGTTATTAGATTCACTTAAGCCTATTAAGTGGCCAAGGGGCAGAGAAGATCTTCAGATTCCTGTTACCATGACACACACATAGGAGAAATCCTCAAGCTCACACTTTGAGACTATTTTCTATGAGTTTCCAGCACTTTTCACCATCTTGACTAGTTTTCAGACAAAAGTAGATTAAAAAAGACAAATGAGAAAGAAAGTAGAGGGCCACATTGATAAAAACAGACTCTCTAAGAAGCAGAGAAAAATATAAATGTAGATAACCTGACAGAGGAGAGAAAAAACTATGAGATGCATGAATAAGGTCTTACAAGGTCTCTCTCTCTCTCTCTTTCTCTCTCTCTCTCTCTCTCTCTCTCTCTCTCTCTCTCTCTCTCTCTCTCTCTCTCTCTCTC
>NW_027187296.1:4606832-4625926 GCF_028583685.1 Petaurus breviceps papuanus | reverse complement strand
CTCTCTCTCTCTCTCTCTCTCTCTCTCTCTCTCTCTCTCTCTCTCTCATTCTGCACATCTCTCTCTTTTTCTCCCCTATTGCAAACACACATACACACTCACACACACACACACACACACACACACACACCAGCAGTCTAGGAAAGATATTAGTATAAACAGTCTTACACACACTTCAGCAGTCCATGAGGACATCATTGTACTTTGTAGCAAGAAATAGCAATTGATGTTTATAATGATAAAAATGTACATATACATATATTTATGTATTTATGAAAATATATGGAAAAATATGTTAAATGTCTTCTAAGAAGGCAGACAACTTTACAGTACATTTTAGAAAGATGCATGTTAAATGTCTAAAAATTTAATATTTAAAAAGGGAATACAAAAAAAGGGAGAAGATTTACTTATCTGGAAAATAAATTATGTAGAACATATCATTGCTAACATGGTTAACTATATAGGACATTATTTCAATTGTTTCAAAAAGGGATTTCTGCATATTTATTGCATTTCCTGACATTATTTGCAAATATTCCTAGGTCTTCTCTACATCTGATCATCACATAAAACTAGAAAGAGAGCTTTATCCCATCAACTGATGCTGTTCCCATCCTACTAAAATATTGATTTTTTTTTCTTTAAAAGAGGAAAAGGCCGTGGACATCACAATCTTTGTCCTCAGAGCATAGCAACCACTGAGATAAGTCCTACCCAGCAGAGTGCATAGTAGCTGCCAGTCACCCATCAAAACAGTTATGAAATGGAAGTGAGAACAATACAAATGAAGTAAACTAAGGAAACATATGACAGAATTAAGTAGAGAATAAAACAGGCATTGGGGGAAAAATGAAGAAATTAGTTAATGCATCATTACCTTTGTTATTTTAATAGCTCATACAACTTGTAAGCAGCAAAGATTTAAATTCAGAATCAGTGAATACCACATAATTAATTTTCAAATAACAGTGGCTTGAAAAGATAATGGGCCAAACTATGTAATGGAAATATTTCAGTTGAGCATGAAGAACTACAAGCAAACAGACAAATTGTTAAATTTGATTTCAATTACTTAAATACTTGTTTATAAGGCTTATGTAGGTACTAAGTGTTTGAGGTTTTTTTGTTGTTTGGGTTTCTATTTTATTGTTGCTGGGTTTTTTTTTTTTTAAGCAGTTGGGGTTAAGTAACTTGCTCAAGGTTACATGGCCAGTTATTTTGTGTGGGTGTTAAGTATCTGAGGCCAGAACTGATCCTGGGTATCCCCACTCCGGGCCGGTGCCCCACTGTTTGTTTTTTTTTTGTAAGAGACCCTTTCCTTTGCATATCCCAATAGCACTTAGCACTAGTACGCCTGTACTGAACACTCAGTAAACATCAACACATACACACACACTCACATGCACACATGCACACACATACAAACACAAACTAAACATACTAAGACTTCTCTCCTAATTTTCAATCCTTCAGGAAATGGAGATGTTAAGTTTAGAGAAGATTGAGGGAAGACATGAAAACTTATCACCATTGTGTGAGGTTGAACTTGACCTCTGAGGACAGAACTAAAAGCAACTGGACAGAGGTGTTGCAGGGAGACAGATTTAGATTTGATATAAGGAAATGTTCTCTAACATTTAGATCTACCCAATAGTGAAATATGATCACCTAAGAGATAGTTGATCTGCAAGGAAAGGCTGGATATTGAATGGGGAATTCTTAGTTTTCTGTGTTGGACTAAATGGTTCTTGAAGGCCCAGGTAGAATTTAGTTGTGATTCTGTTGACAACCGCTACTGAACAGCCATTAAGATAGATAGATAGATAGATAGATAGATAGATAGATAGATAGATAGATAGATAGATAGATAGATAGATAGATAGATTTTTTTGTTGGGTTGGGCAGAGTCAAATGGTAGAGTAACAAGAAAAAATATGATGAACTCTCCTTTTCTCAGCAAACAAGCATAAAGAGACAGATGGAAAGGTCTGTGGACAATAGAGACAAAGTCTGGTAAAGAGTATATGACAAGGAGCACTCCAGGAAAGGAAGAAGCTGTTTACCTGGGCAAGACAAGGTACCAAAATCAGCACAGTGGGTCTAAAACTCTGTATAATGCAAGGATGGGCACCAACTGGCAGTCTTCCTGCCCCCTATCCAGGGTGGACTGAGGAGAGGACCTGAGCTGAGGCGGTGGGGGGTGGTGCATTTTGAGGTAAAAGGAGTGGTTGTGAGCCCTAAGCTTTCACAGAGAGGAGCAAGTTCAAAAAGTAGCAGCAAGAATATGGTTTGGACACCAAGAGTTGTGTAGAGGATTCAGTTTCGGCATCTCATCCAGTCTGAAGTCTGCTGAAGTATAGTCAGGGAAGGAATCACAGACAAAAGCGCAGTACACAGTTCTGTTTACTACACTAATAGAACTTTCGACCTGACCTATGATGGTTGAGCTCAGCACCAACTTGTATACTGTTGCTCAGACCCACACTTAGGTCAGGAGAGTGAAGAAGTTAAATCAGGAGGACAACAAGCAGACTTTGCCTTGGATCAGACCACTGTCCCTAAGAGCCTGGAACAGCACAACAGTCAATACACTAAGAAAGCAGCAGTAAGACCATCCTAAAAATGTCTTCAAGAAATGCAAAAAGACTGGCTCTAACCACAAGTTCAAAGTCAGAAAACAGGCAGATATAGCTAACTAAAATAGAATCTCACCTTAAAAAGTTATTGTGTTGACAGGGAGACTTTTAAGACAAAGATGCAGAAGAGAATAATTTTAAAACACCTACAAGCAATGCCTCAAAAAATACAACCTGAGCACAAATTCAGCTAGAATTCCTGGAAGAAATAAAGCAACAGCTAAGAAAAAGATTGTAAAATATCTTCAAACTGATAAAACTAAAGAAAAATTGGGGGAAAATGAGAATTATGGAAGCAAGAATTAGAAGGGAAATTAACAGCTTGGCACAATAGGTACAAAATCTTGTCCAAGCAACCAACTCCAAGAAAATTCAAATGAACCAAACAGTGGCTAATGAGAAAGACACAAGAAAGTTCCATGAGGAAAAAAAAAAGAAATATTCAAATAAAATCAAAAGACTGAAAAGAGAAGAAAATATAAGGAATCACATAACAAGAATAACTGACCTGGGAAATAGATCAAAGAGAAAAAAAAATTAACATGATTGGACTAATTTCTGTACTCTCTAATCCTTCCCAAAAAAAGCCTAGACATCAAATCTTAAAAAGAAACTGTC
Source organism: Petaurus breviceps papuanus (assembly GCF_028583685.1). Taxonomy (NCBI): domain Eukaryota; kingdom Metazoa; phylum Chordata; class Mammalia; order Diprotodontia; family Petauridae; genus Petaurus; species Petaurus breviceps. Next base: position 4,622,669 of record NW_027187296.1, on the reverse strand, counting down.
CAGTGCTCCTAGTCAAAGTGGAAATAAAAAGAATCCATTGGTCACCTCCTCAAAGAAACCTCATGATTAAAACTCCCAGGAACCTTGTAGCCAAAATCCAGAACTTCTTATTTATAGGACTTAAAATTGTAGGAAACATTAGAGATTATCTAATTCAACTTTCTCTTTTTACACATAGGAAGAAGCCAATGTGTAAAAGGGTAAAGTGTCTCACCTGAGGTCAGATAGATGTTAGGATGAAGAAATGGATTTAAATGTAAGTACTCTTACTCTAATCCCAGGGATCTTTCTACTGGGCAGTCTGGTTTAATGGAAAAAGCATTGATCTTAGCATTAGAAAACCTGAATTCACAATTTGTTTCTGCACTTACTAGCTTTCCGTAACTGTAAAATGGGGATAATAATGTATGTACCATCAATCTTATAGGGATCTACAAGGGAAAATACTTCAGAAGACTGAATAAAACCTTAATCATCATCCTTATCATCATAGCTAACATTTACACAATACTTACATTAGTGCCATGCACTATGCTATGAATCTTACAAATATCATCTCATTTGAACTTCACAAAAATCCTATGAAGTAGGTGTACTATAATTCTCGTTTTACAGATGAGGAAACTGAGGCAAACAAGTGACTTGCCCAAGGGTCACACAGCTAGGGAGTATGCAAGGCTGGAAGGTCTCAGGTCTTCCTGACTTCAGGTTTTGTACTCCATGCACTGCACCATGTAGCTACCTTAAGGCCTAGATAAATATCAACTATATATTTTTTTAATATGACGTATCCTTTCTGTTGAATCACTTTGACAATAATGATGATTTATATCAGACTCTTTAGGGTTTTGTTTTGTTTGGAGGATTTTTTGTGTGTGGTTTTTTTGGGGGGCAGTGTTTGTTTTTTGGATAGTTAGATTTACACAAATTGTGACACATTTATACAAAGTAAAGAGTTTTATCCTTTTATAAAAGGGTCAAAGTGATGGTTCAAGCAAATTTACACAAAACCAGGCCTTAATGTAGAGGAAAATCATATTCGTGGTGCCTTATAAAAGACCTACCTCACAGCTCTGATTTAATGCATGGTCAGTCATGAGGCAGAGCTGGGGGTAAGTATGTGTATGACAGGGTCTTCTCCCAGGTATAGAATTGCAGCTGTAAGACTCTCCTGCCAACATTTTCCTCAGTGATATCTGTGAGCCTCAGTCAATGTCTAACAATAGTTTCACGTCCTCATTAATATTGTTTTCTGTGCTAAATAGGCATTAGAAAAGTTCAAGTGCAGAATCAGAAAAGTTGTAAAGGGAGAGCTCCTCATTAAGGTTTCAGGGGACCTTGGGTACATGCTGTGTGTGGTCTCTGAGAAATTTCAGTGTGTTTATAGGCTGAATGTCACACAGAGACAAAATCATGTACAATATATCCAAGCTGGAAACCAGTTGCTGTTCTGGGGAAGAAGAAAAAAAATCAAACAAACAGCATTCTGCTTATACTTCTGAATTCAATTGAGATAGAAAAAAAAAAAAGATTGAGTGCATCGCAGGATCCTTCCATGGTCTTCTTTAGAAGGGGAGAATGCTTCTTTCATTCAAAGCTAAGCAGAATGCTGCTCTATGGAGCTGCTTTTTAGCTGTTTTTCACTGTTTATATCTTTTTGCTTTTCTCCGTGTGTGGGGAGGATGGTTGTGAAGGGATGCTGTGGGATGGAGGGAGGCATGGAACAAGGAATGTGGGGCCACCCATAGAGAGCACCAGACTTTCTCCTTCAATCTAGGGCCCTAGTCAGACATGGTTAATACCACTGCAAAACACTGTAGAGTTGTAGTAGAACTGAAAACTGTGCTCACGATAAGCCTCTGCTCAACCCAGGGCAAAAGATGACACAGGAAGCAGCTCCCAGGCAAGGTTTTCTCATTCTTATGAATCCAGAAGACATATTTAGATATGACTTTAAGGTTTACAGAATGTTTTCTCTTAGAATAATCCTTTTAAATAAGTACTGTAAATATCATTATTACTATTTTCTGGACCAGACACAGGATTTCATTAGTGTTGGGTGATCTCAGTGACAGCTTCAGAATAGTACCTGGGTGGGCATGGGGGTGCGGTCACTAAGAAGCAAGGTGACTTGCCAGGGTCACATAGCCAACATGTTGGGGGTAGGACTTGAACCCAGATCTTCCTGGATCCGGAATCAGCTTAGTGCTAATAAACCTGATTTTTGTCTGTTTATTTTTTAACTTTTTTGAATACTTAAGAGTGGTTTGCTCTTCTAATTGAGTCTCAATAACCTATATGATCATAAGAGGGTTAAAGCAGTAAACTTGTTCTGAAAACAGCACTTCTGGGTGCCAAATGAAAGCCCAGTCAAATACATAACAGAAATTTTCCAGGGCTAGTACAGTGATTTTTCTATTCTTCTCATTTATAGTCTGTGACAGATTAAAGTAGCATGGAAAGAAATGCTTGCCCAGAGGGTATATGAGTTTATATCATGTAGAAGTAACAGAGAAAACCATCATTTAATATTTTCAAGATGTTTATCTCTTTGAAATTTGTTATTTCTGTTACATTTATTTAAAGCTACATTAAAACTATAGCTATGACTCAGGTAATATTAAAAAAATTCATTTCCCATTATTTATAAGTTTTAAAGTCACAATTTTCTAATCAATGATGTTAAGGGAGAAAGTGATCAATTTATACAAATTTTAGGGGTGTGTATATTCCAAGATTTACTTGTAAAGGAAAAGTAAGCATTAACTTTAATATGCTTTAATGTAAGGAATTTGCTTCTCTTTCAATTAGCTATAAAGAAGTTTCCTTGGGAAATGAAGCCCAAGCTGTACAACTCTGATGTTCATTTAAATGAGTAATAGCCTGTCATGGTTCTGCCAACTATGACGAATACTGAGCAGACATTTGCTTTGTCTCTAATTCAGGAGCAGGTCCTGAAATGTTCAGTACATACAACTGTGAAGGGGTTACTCATTAGGGACCCTGTCATCTGTGCTACCGTCACCTAGCAACAGTGAGTATAGGGCACACAGGTGGAACAAAAGGGGGTACAAAAGGCAAGGAAAACACTGCACTCAGAGAAAAAGAGTCTGAGAACTCCCTAGTGAGGAGGTATATCAATATAAGGCATTTACTCTGTAATCTGCTTCATTTAATTATTTGTAAATTCAAGCAATTAATTTTAATCTGTTCATCCTAGGAATCAGTGCTGGGATGGACCTTAAACATCACCTGATCTAACCCTGCTCTTTTTTTAAAGTGAGGACCAAACAATACTTGCTCAAAAGAGTATAAGTGATGGCCAGGAATTAGGTTCACATCTTTTCACTCAAAAGTCATTGGTCTTTTCCTATTCTTCCCTATGAGTTTAAAGTCAGGGAACCAGTCTGCTTTTGATAATTGTGTTATTATGGGCCTCAATGACTCCACCTATAAAATAGGAATAATAATATCTGCACAACTTCTTTAATTAGGTAGTTATGAGGGAAATAATATAGAAATGGGATTTATTACCAGTGCATTTTATTTCCAAATATTCAGCAATTACTTTAATAATAGAAAATCAACAAAATAATTGGAAGTAATATCTGACCTGTGGAAAGATAAATAACACAAGATTCTTTCATTTTCTCCTTTTCCCTAAGACCAATTTTCTTCTCTTCCCTATTTTCATCTAGTAACCCACTGCGACTATGGCAGGTCAAGTCTTCACAATTTTCCATAAGAAAAGTGAGTAAAAGAATAATGAATTATTCAAATGTTTCAAGGTAGTTTTGCCCTTTAGAATTAATTAGATATAATACTGTAGAACTTTATGTTCACAAGAAAATTTGGAAGCCAGCTGTGAGGTAACTAGTTTGGGGGCAGAAAGAAGCAAGAAGAAAAAGTGAGAGTAGGGGAAGATAAGTAAACTACAGAAAGTGCTAAGAAAAATCTTAAATAGGTAATGCAACTTTGGTAAGTGCTGCTTGGGCTTCAGTTTCCTCATCTGTAAAATGAGATATTTGTATTCTATAAGCTATAAGAACTCTTCCATTTACAAATCTTTAGTCTATGATTTTTTTTAATTTAATTTTTATTTTTCTCATTTATATATAAATCAATTTTTAACTTTAAAAAAGAAACTGAGTTCTACATTCCCTTCCTCCTTTCATTCCTTCCATCCCACCTCCTTAAGCAGGCAAGCAATTAGATATAGATTACACATGTGCAGTTATGCAAAATTTTCCATATTAGCTATGTTGAAAATGCAGATTAAAAGAAAACAAAGGCAAGAATGATAAAGAAAATGTATTTAAAAATTGTTTCAATCTGTATTCAGATGCCAGTAGTTCATTCTCTGGAGCTGGGAAAGCATTTTTCATCATAAGTTCTTTGGGATTGTTTTAGATCATTGTATTGATGAGAATAGCTAAATCATCCAAAGTTGATCATCGTACAACATTGCTATTACCGTATACAGTGTTCTGATTCTGCTCATTTCACTTCGTATCAGTTCATTTAAGTCTCCCTAAGTTTTTCCGAAATGATCCTACTCATCATTTCTTATAGCATAACACAGTAGTATTCCATCACAATCATATGCTACATCTTGTTCAGCCACTCCCCAATTGAAAGGCACCCCTTCAATTTTTTTGGTCGCATCCCATAAATTTTGGTATGTTGTCTTATTGTCATCTCATTGTTATTGATAATTTCCATAATTTGGTCTTTGACACACTTGTTCTTTAAAAGTAGTTTAATTTTCAAATAATTTTACTCTATGATTTCACATCCCTTTATTGAATATAATTTTATTGAACTATTATCTGAAAAGGATGATCTAATATTTCTGCTTTTCTCCATGTCACTATGAGGTTTTCATGCTCTTACATGGTCAATTTTTATGAAGATACCATGTACAGCTAAGAAAAAGTTATACTTCTGTATCATTGTGTTATTATAGTTAACTTTTCTAAAATACTATTCATATCTTTAAGTTCTTTCTTTTTAATTTATGGTTAGATATATTTAGTTCTGAAAGGAGAAAGATGAGGTCATCCACTAGTATAATTTTACTGATTATTTCCTCTTGTAACTCATTAAACATTTCCTTTAAGAATTTGGATGTTATATCATTTGGTGCATATATATTTAGCCTTGATATTACTTCATTGTCTATGACTACTTTTAGCAAAGTCTAGTTTTCCTGCTTATCTCTTTTACCTTAATATAATTTTTGCTTTGATATCATGACTGCTTTTCTTGTTGTACAGTTGTTTAAGTCATGATTGAGGTGGAGCGAAGATGGCGGAGTAGAAGCACAACCCCCCCGCGGCTCCGGCTTCCACCCTCCCCAATCCATGTAAAAAGGGGACTCTAAACAAACTTTGGAGCTGCAGAACCCACAAAATGATACATAGAAGCTAACCTCCCACTGAGAACAGCCCGGCAGGCTGGCAGGAATCGGCCAGCAACGCTCTGGGAGCCGAGCCCAGCACCACGCCTAGGCTTTAGCCCCAGGGCGGGCCTGACCAGCCACCAGCCAGAGGGACTCCAGATCAGCAGCATCTGTGGCCATTTCCAGATTTATCAATACATAGATGCGTAGGACAAGGTGAGAGGCCAGTGCAGTCTGGACTTTGGGACCCAGTAAGTGGGAGTGCATGGCTTTTACCCCCGGGGCAAGAAACCACTGAGACTCTGGCACAGCCTGCCAGTGCCACATGGCGGCTTCAGCTCCTGGCCTGCAGAGTGTAGGGGGACCAAGCACCAGTCTGAGGGGTAATTGCTCTTGCTTTAACCTGCTTGGATCTGGATTGCAGTCTAGGGTGGAGGTCCTGGGGTGTGTGTCCAGTGTGGAGACCTCAGAGAGGGCACCCATCTAATACCTCGGGCAGCTGAGAAAACCCCAGCATTTGGGACGAAAACTCCCCTGTCTGGTGGCAGAGTCCTACTGTGGCAAAAAGCCCAAAAGTCAAATAATTGAGAGGCAAAATGAGCAGGCAGAGGAAACAAAGCAGACAGAAGATTCCAACATTACACTCCTATTTGGGGGATAAGAAGGAGCAATGCATGGAACAGGAGGAAATCAGTGAAGTCAGAACTCCTGCACCAAAAGCTTCAAAGGAAAATCCGAGCTGGTTACAGGCCATAGAGGACCTTAAGAAGCAGATAAGAGAAGTGGAGGAAAAATTGGGAAGAGAAATGAGAACAATGCAAGAAAATTATGAAATGAGAGTCAACAGCCTGACTGAAGAAAATAATACCTTAAAAAACAGACTGACTCAAATGGCAAAGGAGGCTCAAAAAGGCAATGAGGAGAAGAATGCCTTAAAAAGTCGAATTTGCCAGATGGAAAAAGAATCTCAAAAGCTCAATGAGGAGAATTATTGCTTCAGAATTAGATTGGAGCAAATGGAAGCTAATGACTTTATGAGAAATCAAGATGCTGTTAAACAGATCCAAACAAATGAAAGAATAGAAGGCAATGTGAAATATCTCATGGGAAAAACCACTGACCTGGAAAATAGATCCAGGAGAGATAATTTAAAAATTATTGGACTGCCTGAGAGCCATGACCAAAGTAAGAGCCTGGAAAGCATCCTCCAGGAAGTTCTCAAAGAAAACTGCCCTGATGTTTTAGAACGAGAGGGCAAAATAGAGGTTGAAAGTATCCACCGATCACCTCCTGAAAAAGATCCCAAAAAGAAAACTCCTAGGAATATTATAGCCAGGTTCCAGAATTCCCAGATTAAGGAGAGAATATTACAAGCAGCCAGGAAGAAACAATTTGAATATTGTGGAAACACAGTCAGGATAACCCAGGATCTGGCAGCTTCTACATTGAGGGATCGAAGGGCCTGGAATGTGACATTCCGGAGGTCAAGGGAGCTGGGATTAAAACCAAGAGTCACCTACCCAGCAAAACTGAGTATCATGTTTCAGGGGAAAATATGGTCATTCAGTGGAATACAGGACTTTCAAGCATTCTTGCTGAAAAAACCAGAGTTGAATAGAAAATTTGACATTCAGATACAAGAAGCATGAGAAGGTAAACAGGGAAAAGAAATCATAAGGAACTTATCAAAGTTGAACTATTTTTTTTTTAAAGCAATTGGGGTTGAGTATCTTGCTCGGGGTTGCATGGCCAGTTGTTGTTTCTGGGTGTGGTGCTGAGTGTCTGGGCCCGGATTTGATCCGGGTCATCCCGGCACTGGGGTCGGTGCTCTTGCTTGCTGAGCCACCTGGCCAAAGTTGAACTATTAACATTCCTACATGGAAAAACAATAATCGTAACTTATGAAACTTTTCTCAGTAGTTGAAGGGATTAGAAATATATATATATATATATATATATATATATATGTCTTTATATGAGGGTATGCAGGCATATGAATACATATGTGAATGTGTGTGTATACGTTTACAGGTATACATAGATAGAGGGCACAGGACCAATTTAACAGGAAGGGATAATACTTAAAAGGTGAAATTAAGAGGTGAGAGGAATATAATGAGAGGAGATGGGGAGAGAAAGAGTGGGGCAACTATCTCATACAGAAGAGGCAAGGGAAAATGGTTACAATGGAGGGGAAGACTAGGAAGGCAAAAGGGAATGGGTCAACCTTATTCCTATTGAATCTGGCTTGAGGAGGGAGGGAAATACACACTAAATAGGGGATCTCACCCTCCAGGAGAATAGGGGGGGAAGGGGATGTGAGGGGGGATGATGGAAGGGAGGGCAGGCTGGGGGGGAGGGAAGTTGGAAGCACCCACTTTTGAAAAGGGACAGGATCAAAGTAGAGAATAGAACAAGTGGGATGTGGGATAGGAGGGAGGGAAATATAGTCAGTCTTTTACAATGCATCTACTATGTTATTGTTTTGCATTAGCCGCACATGTACAACCTATACTGAACTGCTTGTCTCCCCAGTGGGGGTGGGTGGCAGGGGGGGAAGGGAATGAATCTGGAATTCAAAGTTTTAAAATCAAATATTCAAATATATGTATATATATATATATGTGTGTGTGTGTGTGTGAGTGTATATATATATATACATACTATTATTAATACCATCTTACATGTTATTAAGAAAAAAAAAGACATACAGGCACTGAGGCATAGAGATCCACTGGAAAAGTTGAAACGGGTATGGGAGAAAATATGGGAGAGAGCAGATTGGAGGTGGGGATATCCTGTGGGACTGCTGTTTTGGGGGGATGGGTGGGGGAAAAACGGGGAGAAAATTTGTAACTCAAAATCTGGCGGAAACGAATGATGTAAATCAGAAGTTAATAAAGCATTAAAAACTATAAATCATGATTGACCCTTTTTCACCCCATTTGGGGTTTTCTTAGAGTGATTTGCCATTTCTTTCTCCAGTTCATTTTACAGTTGAGGAAACTGAGGCAAACAGGGTTAAGTGACTTTTCATATAGCTAGTGAGATTTGAACTCAAGAAGATGAGTCTTCCTGATCCTAGGATTGGCACTCTATCCATTTGTGCCACCTATCTGCCCTTCATGATTGCTACTCCTGTTTTTTTTTAAATTTGATAACAGATTCTGCTCTAGTCCCTTATTTTTACTCTGTGTGTCTCTCTGTTACAAGTATGCTTCTTTTAAACAACATATTCTTGGATTCTGCTTTTTAATCCAGTCTCCTATCCACTTTCATTTTATGGATAAATTCATCCCATTCATATTCATAGTTGCAATTATTAACTTTGTATTTTACTCCCTCCTATTTTTCAGGTTGTCCTTTTTCTATCATTTTACCTTGTCCTTTCTTAAAAGTTTATTTTGCTTCTGACCACTGCCTTCCTTAATCTGTTCTCCCTTCTGTTAGTCCCCTTCTCCTTATATTATGCCCTTCCCCTCCTAATTCCCTGTAAAATAAGAGAGATTTCTATACTCAATTGAATGTATATATTATCCTCCCTTTGGGTTGATTTTCATGAGAGTAAGATTCAAATGTTGCCTGCCACTGCTAGCACCCATTTCCCCCTACATTGTCAAAACTCTTCCTTTCACATCTCTTTTATTTGAGATAATTTTCCTCATTTTCTCTCTCAATTTCCCATCCTCCCAAAGAATTCATCTTTCCCCTTAGTTTTATTTTTTGAAACTATCCCAACAATAATCTCACACTAATGCCCTCTGTCTATATATATTCTTTCTAACTACCCTAATAATGATAAAATTCTTATTAATTACAGTTATCTTCCCATGTAAACATTTTAACCTTATGAATTCCCTTATGATTTCTCTTTCATGTTTACCTTTTTATGCCTCTCTAGAGTCTTGTATTTTAATGTCTAATTTTCTATTCAGCTCTGCTCTTTTCATCAGGAATGCATGAAAGTCCTCTATTTCATTAAATATCCATTTTCCCCTGAAGGATTATACTTAGTTTTACTGAGTAGGTGATTCTTGGTTGTAATCCTAGCTCCTTTGTCTTCCAGGATATCATATCCTAAACCCTCTGATCCTTTAATGTGGAAGTTGATAAATCTATTGCGTCCTGGATGTGAATCCATGGCATTTGAATTGTTTCTTTCTAGCTGCTTGAAATATTTTCTTCTTAACCTGGGAGGTCTGAAATTTGCTTATAATATTACTGGAAGTTTTCATCTTAGGATCTCTTTTAGTTGATGATTATTGTATTTTTTCAATTTTTATTTTATTTTCTGGTTTAGCACATCAAAGTAGTTTGATGATTTCTTGAAAGAGGATATCTAGGCTTTTTTTTTAGCATGTCTTTAAGGTAATCCTATAATTCTTAAATTATGCTTCCTTGATTTATTTTCCAGATCAATTTTTTTTTCAATGTAATATCTATATTTTCTTCAATTTTTTTCATTCTTTTGATTTAATTTTATTGTTTCTCAATGTCTCATGGAGTAACTAGTTTCTACTTTCTCAATTCTAATTTTTTTTAGGAATTATTTTTGTCAGTGAACTTTTAACTGTTGTACCTCTTTGGCCAGTTCTACTTTTTAAGGGTTCTTATCTTCAATGAATTTTGTACTTTTTTAAAGCACTTGGTCAGTTCTGTTTTTTTATGGTTATTTTCTTCAGTATGTTTTTGTAATTCTTTTACCAACCTGTTGACCGTCTTTTCATAATTTTCTTGCATCATTTCTCATTTCTTTTCCCATTTTTTCTACTTCTCTATTTAAAATTTTTAAATCCTTTTTGAATTCTTCTGATAATTCTTGTTGGGTATGCATGGAATTTACATTTTTCTTTGAGGCTTTATTCATAACTGTTTGACATCATGGTCTTCTGGGTTTCATCTGGATCTTTCCTGTCATCACAGTAATTTGGTATAGTAAGATTTTTTTAATCTTGCTTGCTCATTTTCCCACCTATTTCTTGACTTTTAAATTTGTGCCACAGTTGAGTTCTGCTCCTGGGGTGGAGTGGACACTGTCTGAATTTTCAGGACTTTTATGCTGCTGTTTTCATAGCTGCTGGTAGTCTGTAGGTTTTTGGTAATTCCAAGATGGTATTCTCTACAGAAAGGTGTTGTTACTGATCTATTTTTTTTTCTGTGCTCTGGTCTTATACAGGAAGAGATCTTGTTCCCCTGTAGTCACTGGTAGTAGCACTTCTCCTTGTCCCTGGGACTGTGACCAAGTTTCCCACGTTCTCCTGAAGCCACAATAGCTAGTGCTCTTTTCTGTCTTGGAAGTGAGACCAGAATCCTTACTTCCAGGTGAACAACCACAAGCACACCTCTCCACCCTGGAACTGAGACCTGGGCAATTGCTTCCCTGGGATCTCATGGGCTCTTGTTTCTATTGTCCCTGGGACTGCAACCTGGAACTGTGTATGGGTAATGAAACAGGGTCCTGAATCCAACACCAGCTAAGGGTCCCCTGCAAACTCCTTGTAAACAGTTGTCTGACCATGCAACAACACCTTTTGTGGTCTGAGAGCTCTTGAAACTCCTACTGCTGTCCATGTTGTCACCCCAAGGTACATCCTGCATTTGCTTGTGCTCTGCTCCTGAGGCCCAGCACTACTCCAGAGATACAGATCTTTCCTGCTGACCTTTGAGTTGCACTGGACTAGAACATTGTTTTACCTGAACTTTTGTTGGTTCTGTCACTCCAGAATTCATTTTGAGGCATTATTTTAAAGTTGTTTGGAGAAGGATATGGGCGAGCTTAGCCACTGTTTTATACACCTTTGGATTTGCCCAATCTGTCATTTTAGTACTGCCCAGATCTTAGGATCTACTGTTTGAATGCTTCTAAGGGCTCCTCCAATAGACTGTCTCCCTTGCTCCCATCCTTATCCCAATACTGACTGAGGCCTGTCTGTTCCAACAGGCATTATTGGTTTTTGTCCTCCTGGTTTTGTCCACCCTTCTTTCTGACTGTAGAAAGTTAGGAAAGAGCTTAAATATGGTTCTAATTTCTGGATATAGCAGGTTATTAGGTCTTCATCACTTCTCACTTGGATGAAGGTGATAGCTTGCCAGGTGTTCTCTCTTACTCTAGTCTTTCCTCCCTCTAATCCATCCTCCATTTAGTTGCCACGGTGATATTCTTAATGCAAGGGTCTGACAATGTCATTCTCCATCTCAGAAAACTCTGTATTGACTAAAAAACCACATGGAAACTTTTCTTGTTTTAAAGTCCTTTTCAACCTGCTCCAGTCTACAAATCCATACTTATTAATATAATTTCCATTTACATACTTTGCTATTTAGCCAAACTCACCTTCTTGCTCTTCCTTATAGAAATATAACATCCCCCAAACGAGATATTTGTAAAGTGCTTAGCATAGTGCCTAATACATAGTAGGTACTTAATAAATAATTGTTTTTTTTATAAATTGTTTTCCATGTCTGAAATGCCTAACTCCTCTCTTCCAACTCTTAGAATCCCTTAATCAGTTAAAGGGTCACCTCCTACATGAGGCTTTAATGATTCTCCCAAGCTCCTTCTAATTCTTCTAACAAAATTACCTTATTACTTGCTATATATATATACTTAATATGTATTAAATATATGTATATACTTTATATATATATATTAAATATATATATATACTTTATATATACTTAATCTGTATGCATGGTCCCTTCTTTTCCCCTCCCTCCAATATGTAAGTTCTTTGAGGAAGAGGATTATTTCATTTATGTTTTTGTGTCCCCAGTGTCAAGCATAGTGTCTGGCTTATAGTAGGTGCATTGGAAATATTTATTTATTGATTGTGAATGTAATCTTAAAGTAGTTTAAGAGAAAAGGAAATGCCTATGTAGCTACTAGCATCTTAGAAGTCTTGGCCATTTCTACTTAATCTTGGGGTGTATTAAAGCCATGGTTGGGAAATGAAGTGTACTGAAGGAGGGTGTCTGATCTATCTTCTTATTACCTCTTCATGGAGTAGGCAATTTTTTAACTTCACAAGCCACAATCCAGTGGAGAGCAGTGTAACAGTAATGAGATTTGAAGTTCCTTTTGAATTGCTAAACTAAGAGGTACTTAGCACGTAGTTCAGATTAAACCTCTGTTAAAGAAACAGAAGGTATGAACTCCTGCCTCCTGTTGCTGATGTAACAGGAAGGGGATGAACAGAGAAGGGCAACACTGTATATAAAGAAAAGCCCCAGAGAGGGAGCCTAAGATCTTCTTGGAGCAAGCTCTGTGGAGATAGAAGCTGCTGCCACCAGGGAGGCTGAAGAGGAGCCTAGGAGGCTGAAGAGGAAAGCCTCCCCTTTCCCCAGGCTAGAGAGAATGATTTTGATTTTTAAAACCTTGGTGGAGTGATTTTGATTCTGGGAACCATCTGAAACATCTGCTGAGTCTGAGGGTCAGCCAGAGCTTCTAAGGATTTCCGAGAGCCAGTCAGAGCTGAAGGCCAGCTGAAGCTGCTAAGGCTGTTGAGGATTTCTGAGGGCTAGCCGGAACTGCCAAAGACTGAAGAAGCCTGATTGTGTTGCTGGTACTTTGAATGAACCTGTTGGTGGCTTTGTTAAGCCTTGTCTTCCCAGGAACAGAGACTGTGAAAAATTTGAGATGGAGTGGATACTGGGAGCTCCAATGTGAAGCAGGAACTGCACAGAGAGCTAGACGAGGACCTAGGAGCTGTCTGCTTTTGAACCCAGGGGACAGTTTGTTGTATCCAGGTAGGAACTGGGACCAGGGAAGAGGATCCAGGGAATCAGAGAGACACCCTGATTTAAGATGAAAGAAGACTTTACTTGGATACTGTGTACTGACTGAGAAGTTGTAATTTACTACTGACCTAAGGGTGGAGGGTCTGTGTATTTTCTGATGATTGAATAGTTAATTATTGAGTTTATCAAATGATTTATTGACTAAATGATTGTACTTAGTGATTGATGATTGAACAAGTGACTGATTGAGTTAATGTAGTGTGCCCCATGAGTGGAGAACTTTGTCTATTGTACTTTGTGCTCCATGAGGAGGCAAACCTCCTTAAGGATGATTGAATGATTCAGTTACTAAATGATTGTTCTTTGTTGAAAACTTTGTGACCACTGTGGTGAAAACTACATGGCCATATTAGTGATAAGTCATTGTGAATGCTGTATTTTGATTATCTGTGATAAGTTGTAACATTGTGAATGCTGTACCTTGATTTACTGTGAATGTTTTGCTCCAATTTGCTATTGAATAAATAGAGTGTCTACTATACTGTGTAATCAGAACTTTAAAAGCTGTTCACAGCATCCATTATCTGGAAAGCTGCTTGTGTGAGGCTAGGGACAATTGCCATTAAGCAAGGCCATTCTCATATTCCATCCATATGGCTCCTGTTCGTTTGAATATTCTCCAGGGAAGGGAGGGTCAGTCACTGTGCACCTAACGTTAGCTTTCCAAACAAAAATGTACACTTTCTATACCTGTCATTAGAATTGATTAAAAAATATCCCAGCCAATAATTATGTCAGATGATTGTTTAGAAAGATAATTCAAGAGGTCTTTAATTATTAATCAATCAAGGAATATCAGGGGGTATTAATCTTTTGTACCTTGATAAGAGAATGCACACATTAACAAATGCTAATATAATTTTAAATATTTTTGTTCAATAGATATCTTATCTTGACCGAATTAACTGAATGACTATTCTGTATTATATAATCTCATCTTGTTTTTATGCTGTCAAGGTACAGTCTGTTAATTTGGATGGCATTCTTATAAGGATATGTTCCTTTGGAAAATGCATTTTTGTAGGAATTAAATTTTAAGTTTGGAATTAGTGGCTGTAGTTTGCTTGTATAAACACTAATAAATATCTTACCTATGGAGGAAAATGAAATTGTGGTTTTCTTAAGATAATAAAAATTATTCCATTGTTGCCAGAATTCAAATCTACTCTTTATGTTAAAAGTTTCATATATTTATTGAACAGTTTAGGAGTCTTAATGTTCTTTAGATTTGCACATCAAATTTACAGTGAAAATCACATATACTGTGCCAAACTGTGGCCCAAAATTATCACTGTATTATAGTGATTATTTCAATATACAGGTAGGGACCTGCATTACCAAGTAAAATGATAAGCCCAATTGCACAAAGGTTAGGAGCTTGGATTATATCAATAGTCATTAAATTTGCAGAGGATGCTACATTTTTAGCTCATAGCATTTCCTCCAAACAATGTATGTTTCTAGCCTCCAAATTAGCCTAATTATGATTCCTTAGTTGTAATAAAAGGCTATGAGTTGCTATCATTGCAGTCACTTGGGCTCAAATGCATCTGACTTTGCTTCTTCTATCAGTAATTTTTAATATTATATATTCAACTAATTTGAATATTTTTTCAGGGCTGGATGGTACTTGAGAAGTAGTAGTGCTATTCTAGAATCCCAATCATGAAGAGCAGAATCTCTTAAAGGAAAGAATTTACAGGAACTGTATAAAAGGCAATCAACCAAAATACAGCATCTTAATTAGGCAAAGCAATCTTTAGGACTTTTCAAAAAGTTAACAGCTTCCACAATTCCAAACTTGTTAAAGACTAAACTTCAGAGAACTTATATTAAACAATTATATTGAAAGATAGCTATTTTAAATCAAAATTTCATTTAGAATACATGAATTTACCAGAATATGGTAAACCAAATCACTGAAATCATTATTTTCCAAATTAATCTAGAGGTTTTACTTATGAAGAAGAATTTCCTATTTCAAAGGGTATAAATAAAAGTAATGATAAATTTAAAAGTCAGTTATCTTGAAATCACTATAGTAAGTGAGGATCAGATTTTCAACTGAGGAAAATTGTTGCACTGAGAGAATAAGAATTGAATGAAAGGTTACACGAGACATCTTCATTCTCAATCTTTAACATCGCTTTGTTTTTCTCCAAGATATAAAGAGGAAATGTGATAGTAATGGCAATTAAAGATTCCCCTGTATTGGCTTGGTTTTCAAATTGATTGTATTAAAACCCAGAGCTTGTTAATCCCACCTGTGGGATGGACTTTTTGATGTGAAAAGAAAGTCCTGACTGGGAGGAGCTGGTGACGTAGATTTGGAGAGACAAGAGAGAGGCGGAAGTTCTTTTTGGAAGCAGCACCTCGTGGAGAGAGACTAAGAGATTGCTGGTGGCCGCTTTGAATTGCCCTGGACTTTTGAGACCTGCCCCCTGAGCTGCCAAGGACTGAGGAGACATGGCTGTTTTGCTGGTACTTTGTCTGTCTGTTTTGATGTTATTTTGCCAGATTTGTCCACTGGTGAAAGACTGTCCTGTTGAAGAAGTCCTGGAACCTGGCATTTGGTTAAGAAGGCCTGAGACTGTCCTGCAGACAGAGAGTGAATACTGTCCACTGGTGAGGGACAGTAC